>NW_020955473.1:696110-772933 GCF_003031625.1 Empidonax traillii | reverse complement strand
TTTACCTGAGAGTGGAAGTGTTAGTGCTGGAATAGCCTGGTGTTTTGTGCAGAGGGTCCAGGTGTTCAGTTGTAATTAAAAGTCTATCAGCTCTTCACCTTCTCCTTTGTTGGTGAGGACTGATCTTATGCTATTTTCTCCATACAATTCCTCTCAGACTTTAGGATTGCCTTACTTGAAGGCATCCTCAAAACTTTGATTTTGACCCATCCGGGTCTGACACTGTGTGCTTTCTGTAGTAGAGCTTTTGAGGAGCAGCCTGTCCCCCAAGGGTAATTTCTTCCTAATTTCCATTCAGTGAAAACTTTCAGTTTTGTTTCTAGGATTTGAATTACTTATGCCTCTTCCCAAAGCTTTTATTGCAGTGCCCTACTGAAAATGTCAGAAATGTTCAACTTTAGGAATATGTTTCCCCCCAAACTGTAATGACTCAGAGTGTTGTTGTAAAGCCATGCAAAGCAAGAGAGGGTCAAAAAATCTGAGAAGCAGTGATTCAATTGTAATGTTTTTGCTCATTTATTTGAATTGTGCATTCTAACTTCATTTGTGGCCTCTACAAACCTTGGTGTTCATGACTTGCAACTGATACCTTTTCTAAAAACAGAGGGAGGGAGGAGAGGGAGTACTCTGTTTATTTCAACAACCGCAAGCAACACTTCCAAAATACACTTGTGGTTGTATCGCAGAGTTATGAATCTTAGGTTATCTAGTGGTGACTAACGTGGTGAGACAGTAGCCTAGAATGTCCAGGCTTTATTTAGAAAAGGTAATTCTTGTCGAAGACAACACCAGCATTTCATTCACTGTGTTTGCTGAACCTGTAAGTACAGATATAAAGTCTGTTGACAGTTCACGATGCCAAGATACAGCAGCTTGTCTTTCAGGGTCTGACTACAAGTTTTAAAGGATTTTGCAGTACAGAAGAAACGAATTCCTCTCCCCCTCCAGCTTCTCTCCTTCCAAATGCACTTTGTAGGTTGTGCTATGATTTGATCAAAGTTAACAAAGCATTGTGGTATCTCTGGATCAGATAGATTTTTCACTTACATTGTGGTGATTTTTTTAACACTATTACTCATTAGAGAAGTGGCTCACAAATAGATTGTAACAGCTTTCTAAATTCTTCAGCCCAAGCCTAGATTATACCAGTTGTTACATTTAGAGAATCCTACGGGTTAAGAAAAAAATTACTTTTTTTTCCTCACTGCAAGTTAAACCTGTAGAGTCTGTGTGTGTGTCTTCAGTAAGGCAGTAATCTTTTACTGTTCTGCCTATTCAAAAATAAAATGGATGAGCAAATCCTCTCTGGCAAACTGGGAGTTCCTCAGTTTTTGGGTTATATACAGTTTGCATTGAAGATAAGCTGGTTTGGGGGGCATAGGCTTTGACACAGAACATGTGGCTTTATTCCCATGGACAGACAATGCAGCTGAACTGGGGATTACTGAACACTGTGAAGTGTTCCCTGACTTGCCACCTTCTCACCGATTCAGAGTGCAGGGAATTGTTTGCCCCTGTGACAATAACATCATTTTATATGTGTCTAGTAGTGAAAGAATGAATGATATCTTCTCCCAGAAAGACCAAAAGTGTTTGTGTTGGTTTTGGGTTTTCTTTTAAAGTGTTGTTGGTTTGGGGTTTGTTTTTTTTAAGATAAATAAAAAATCCTCTGTGGGTCATTTTAGGCTCTCACAGAAACTTGAATGTGCTAAATGAGTATGTTTCCCTAGCTGAGCCAATAGGGATAGCCAGGCACAGGCAACACTTTTATCCCACGAAAGGGAGGAGGGGTGAATGAGCCAGAAGATATAAGCTGAAACAAAGCCATGCTGTCCTTCTGAGTCATTCGCATACACTGGATGGGTAAGGCTTCCTGCTTCCTGGGACACAGAAGTGGGGTCATGATTCTAACAATGGATGTTGGTAAGTCGCTTTTTATTAAATTTGTCTGTGGGGTTTTTCCTGGGAAGTCTCTCCTTCCCCTTCCCTCCCTAGCTGAAAAGAAGATATCTGTAAACTGGGAGGCTGAATTGTTAAAGAAAAGAATGCTTAATCCAGACTTTGCGTGCTGTGTGCATTTCACTGTGTGTACACTGGTGTTATTTCTCGACTGTTACTCATTGAAGCATATATCCTCTCTTGCAAAGAAAGACCTTGGTATCAAAAGTCTGTCTGTTAATTTGTACTTCTGTCTTCACTGGGGCAGAACCTGTGGCCTGAGAGGTACATGATATCTCACTCTCTTTGATAATAGATGTGATAGTGTCTGGAAGATACATGCTAGATCTTAGGCTTGTTGAAAAGAGCTAGTGGTGAACTAATGTATTGGCTATGGCTTCCTCTGTGTTTACAGAAATTTTGTATTGGGGAGGAAGAGGGAAAAACAAACACATTTCTGCGGTAGGCAGCTCTGCTTTATGTGCTTAAAGCCAAGGAAGTGTATGTGAAAAAGCACACACAGGATTTGGGTGTTTTTAATTAGATATGAAAGTGAAATCTTTAACATAGTTCCCTGTGTGATAGGGAGAATGAATGTAGAGTGGTTTCTATAAAAGAAACAAGCAATCCCAGTCCTGCTTCTTGAGAGGGGGTGTGTTTCCATGTCATAACTTGCATCCTTCAAATTCCACAGTAATAAAAGACCTTGGATTTTAAATGGTTATGGATAGGACATAAAGCACCAGTGGTTGTGCTCTGGCAGCATGCTCTCGGCTGCTCCTTCTCTTTACCAGCTGCAAGCATGCCTGCTGCATTTTTAAGAGGTCTGTTGAACTTTTGTGAGCAGTTGGTTCAGCTACTTTTTTTTCACCACAGTGCAGAAGCATAATGTGACATGTTCTACAAGCTCTGTTCAAAGCCTGTTTCATCTACTTGTCACATGCTGGGTTTACTCTGTGCTAGTGAAAAGCTCTCTGTCCCCTGTGTATCTGAATTGATTCAGTTGGGCATATGCTGGGCCCTAAAGGGAAAAACTCCCTGTGCCTTCTTATGGTTCTTTGACTTTACTGAGACTTCCAGAAGGTGACCCAGCTGGGTTCTTCATGCACAATTTAGAGGAGATAGCAAACCACTTCATTGAACCCACCCACACCTGATTAAAGTTGCTTTGTTATCATCTGTGTTGCCAAGATTGAAACCAGGGACTCTTTTTGTGTTCAAGGTATATTACACACTTCGCAAATCAGCTAAACCTGGGCCTTTAACTGAGATGATAAAATTTAACACAAGCTCAAAGAGGAGTAAGATGGTGTATGGCTGACAATTTTACATTAAGTGGAAGATGATTTTTTTATTAAGTGATTATTTGTCCCTTCCATTAGAGTAGCTTCTAGAGGAGCCAAATTTCAGGCCCTTTAAGCAGTTTGAATAGCAGGAATTGGCGATCCTCTTCTACCCTTGCTCAAATAAGAAGGATTGATGCCTAGACTGTGGATGTCATGCCAAGTATTTTAGGAGGATGCCCTGGCACTGCTCAGAATTTACATGCTTGTGGAAGATAGAGATAACAGGTTTTGCCCACAAGACGCTTCTTCCCCTTTTGAAGTACCAGAGTTCCTGTACTGCCCTGGAGTAATAGAACTCTTTGTTTTGGGGAGACTGGGGGGGTGTTAATAATATATGGTTGAAAAAATAACTTTTATTAACCTATAATTACATACTTGCATTGTGTGCTGTTTCTTTGCACTGTGAGGTGCTCACCTATGTTTCATTGGATCCAAGCCTGATTTTTTTTTCTCAGAACCATGTCACTCCACTGGTTTCTCAGGAATTACTGTGCCCTTGTAGTTCTAGTGGTAATTTTCAGTTATAACAACTTGTATGGTTAGTAAACATATATTTTGGAAGGTCCTAATTCTGTAAGAATTCTTAAATTATAGTTCTCAACTTCTCTGGGGGAAAATGGTTCTAACTACCTGAAAGGAAACATTGTAATTCAAGGATTTATAACAGGGAATTCTAGTACTTCACAAGTGTATTTAGGTTACAGCAAAAAATATGCAAGCAATGCCTTATGCCTCAGTCTGGGACATGCATAGTGTCCCATGAAGTTTATCTGCTTAGTTTCACCCACCTTTTAAAGCTGTCCTTGCTGTTCTTGGAACTGTTTGCTTATTTGAAATTGTATGTTTGCATTACAAGTCAGGGCTGATAATTTCTTTTATACGGGCATAAAATACTTAAGCTGTTTTTTAACAGAATAAAACTTCTCTTCCTTAAGATAATTGTAAGAATAGTTGTGCATTTGTTTCAAATTTGTGTTTAATAAGTTTGATTCTGCTGCATTTGTCTTAGCAGCTTCTAATTTCTGTCAGGAGGAGGACTAAAAATGTTTTGGATGGGGGGAGTGAAAAGGAGGGCTGCAAGACAGAGTTGACAGTATAATTGGATTTGAAGCAGCTACAGGCTGGGACTGTTGCAACAGCTGATTTGATCCTTCTGAGTTTCAAGAGCTATTTATGGTAGATTAGCTGTATGAAAGCTCTACTGTTCCAACCATAAAAGGTTGGTCCTCTGTGAAGTTGCCACACTGCATTTGGCTTAGTCCTCTGAGGTCGGAGAGCCTATAGCTTTTTATGTGGATAAATCCAGTGATGGATGGAAATACTAAAGGCAGATCAAGGAATAACACTGTTGAGGACTTCAGATGGCAGCGAACTCTTAAAAGGAGATTTTCACTAATAAATTTTTTGCTCTGATGTTTGGAATCAGCACTTGGATATAGCTCCTGCATATTTACTGCATTTGGTGAACGCATGCTTTTAGAAAAGCGCTGTTCTAAATTTATCTGACTTATCTGAATCATCTTGACTGCACATGTACTTGCCAGCCATGCATGTTGATATTTGGTAACTTTTGTGAAGTCACTTTTCTGTTTTCTAAGTGGGTGAGCCTTAGGTCCTTTGGAAAGGAATCTTAGCTGAAGTGAGTAACTTCTTTAAAAGAAGAAATATTAAACACTTGACTAAAGAGAGCTTCGGGTGGTATCTGTAACTATTTTGAGAAGACACTGATTCCTTTTGCTACATCTTTCTGTCCTCTGTGTAAAGGCAGACAAGTGGATTTTTTACAGGACTCTGAAGTAAGTAGCACCTCGTCCGGAGAGCTTGCACGCAGTCGCTCGAGTC
Organism: Empidonax traillii; assembly: GCF_003031625.1. NCBI lineage: Eukaryota > Metazoa > Chordata > Aves > Passeriformes > Tyrannidae > Empidonax > Empidonax traillii. The sequence goes on along the minus strand of NW_020955473.1, from coordinate 767,807 downwards.
AGTTGTGTGAGAATATTTGCAGCACTGTCAGGTTGAAATGCAAGTGGGTTTTTTCCAGCCTGTGCATGCCGGTCCTTCAGCCTTCCTTAAGGCATTTTGTGTTTTTATTTTCATGGTTTTGATTAGAAGATGAGTTCATTCTGCTATGAATGGAAAGTCCTGTCACTGGTTGGTTTGTGTGATGTGTCTATTCTTTTTCAGTTTTAATATGATAACCTTAGCCACAGTGCTACAAACGGCTATAAGAGTAATTATATAGCAACAGAAGTTTTCAGTAGTAATTTTCTCTTGTGTTTAAGAAGTTCTATAAACACATGTGAATACTGTTGCATTGGATATCTCTGTTGTACTTTGAGACTTGGAGTGTTCTGAAGAAAACTTCCTCCAACTTTCTATTCTCTTATTTTTAAACATTATCAGAACACCACAGGTGTAAGTTACTGGCACTGTTTTACCTTCCTCTCCTGCAGCAGTGCCCTTGCACGCAGTTACTTGAGCCAGTTGTTTGAGAATATTCACAGCGTTGTCAGGTTGAAATGCAAGTGGGTTTATTCCAGCCTGTTAAAGGGGGGGAGCATAAGGGACGGGGGGATGGGAAAAAAAGTTTCCTTGCTTCAAGGATATCCCAGGTGCTATGTTTTAATCTCCAGAAACAAGAATGGTGTCCTTGCCAAAAAAAAAAAAAAAAAAAAAATCTCAATTTCCCTTTCAGGAGCTAGCAGTTTAAGGCTGTCTTCCATTTTCTTTGGATTACAAATCTATATTTCTCCATCAAATTTATCTAGAATTTTTATTCTGAATTATATAAGCCTTTGTTTTAGCCCAGGGAATACCAGAAGACAACATGTCTGGAGTATTACTGTTTAAAAACTACTGTATCAGTTTAGGGATTGGCATATTTTATTGGAATAACCAATAAAATGTATATATATTGATTTTTCTCACGCAGACTTTGTTAGATATACATTTAAATACTTACCTCTATCTGTGCATCATTCTACCTGCAGAAGCAGTGAGGATTAGGAAGAAACTGCCTGATCAATATACTCCCTCAGACAGCATCTCAATTTTTGTATTGGATTAAGAGATGTGTCCTTCAGTTTGAAACCTGAAGTCAAAATGTTTTTACATCATTTCTAGTAAAATTAGTATTTTTAAGAAGCATCCTTTTTTATGTGATCTGATTTTGTTTTCCTTTGCTAATTATGTTTTAAAAAGCAAGTTGCTAAAAATTGTTTCACAATTTTAATATGCCTGTTTTGTTCCTGTTAACCTTTTAAAAGGTCTCAATGCCTTAAAAGCCTTAAAATCACAAAGTCATCAGATATGGAAGTTAGATACCCTAGAGTGTGCAGAAGAGAAAGAATATACTTTTAGAGCTCTTAACTTGAATTTCAGACTCAAGTGCACTAACAGTATAATGCAGGAAATATTTTGATTGATGAAAACTAACAATATCTGGTCCTCTTCATGCAGCAAAGGCTTAAATGTGTTTTAATAGGTAAATTTTCTTCCCCCGCTCAATTTAAGTGTTAATTCTACCTCATTGAATTGCTAAATTACATTTTTGGCAAAAATTTCCAGTAAGAAGGAGAATTTCTCTGGGCTTTATTCTGCAGGACTATAGCTTTGTACTTGACATTTCCTTGCTCAGTTCTTTGTATTTGATAGTTTATATGGGATAAAGGTAGTGGGGACATGCAAGCAGTATTGATCTGTCTTTGAACTATGCCTATTTCTATACAGAGAAGAGACACTGTAAGTGTACACAGAGCTCCCCAAAACTATCTAGTTGAGGAACAGTAAAATGATAGTGCAGATTTCCTCTTCACAATGAGTCAAGGTAGACTCAGAGAGAGTTGAATTGAGCCATTTGTGGCCAAACATTTCCAGACAGGTTAGAGGAGTCTTTTGCCAGTTTTCTGTGTGGAAAGTTTATGTGTCTTATGCATCCTAACATATTATGAGCCGAGGTTTCTCTTTTATCTAGGTTATGTTGATGAAGTCATCTGAAAGCTTCATATAGTCTTACTACATTTGTTTATGCAGAAGGGTATTAAGAGTATGTAGAATTTGTGGTTTGTGGTTTTGGGGTTTTTTTAAATGCAACATTGTCATTTTATTTGCTTAGAACATGTTCACAAGATCAGCTCTTGTCTATGAAACTTTAATATAAGGAATAGAGGAGAAACTGCACAAGCTTATTTAGTTTAAATTGTCATTTTTTGAGTTCATGTTTTTTTCCCCAGTGTGTTGGCTGTTGTGCATGGCAGTTTCACTGCAGTTTTCAGGTGGCAAAAGCTGTGGAATAATTTGCAGTACCAGAGTGGCTGAGACTATTCACTTAGCAGAGGCATTGTGATTCTCAGTGTGTTTTCATGCTCCATGCAAAGGCTTCTGTTTCTCCATGGAAAAGCCTCCATTTGGCGTAATGGAGGGGAATAGTGATCTTGAAAAGGAATTAGTATGCACAATGGTCTCACCTTATTAGTTCCCTGGTTTTGCTGTTTTCCCAATTAGACACTTTAGGGTTAACAGACACATTGGAAGGTCGTGATTTTTAATAAGCAAAACATGTCCTACTTGGAGTCTGCCTTAAGCAGATAAGAATGCATTGGGTAACTGGTGATAAAAATGCTTCTGATGTCACTTATTCACGTGGTGGTGTGTTGAAGGGAGTCTTTCAGTAGAGAGGGTACAACAACTGTGCATTAACTCTTTGCTGATTTGTTTGGATTTAGTTGATGAAATGGTCTCTCTTTGCTCTAATGATGGCAGTTTTCAGAGCTTAAAAAAACAAAACAAAAAAATCTTTCAAAGACCCTGATTAAAATAGTGTGGATTCCCAGACACATCTCTCTTCAGTTATACAAGAAAGCATCATGAGAAACTTCGACATCAACCATCGTGTGTTGTAATAACTAAGGCTAGATACATTTCTAAAGCAAGTTGAGGCTCCATCATACCATTACGGAGGATGTGTGCAATTTCCTGACAGAATTCAGCTGTCTGACACCAAAAGATGCCATGCTGTTGCTAGTGGTCTGTTACAAAGGAACTGCATTTAGGTGTTACTGCCAAAGTACTGTAAGAAGTTAATAATACTTCCGTGCAGTTAATGACTGCCAAATGTGCTCCTCATGGCTTATACCTGTAAAACTCTTGGCAGTCAGCAAAGACCCACAGGATTTCATTCTTGCTTTGTTATATCAGCCTTAGATTTAGACAAAAATACTGTCTATTCCCCAAAATAAAACAAAGGTAGCACTGTCTCCTATTAGCTCACTGTGGAAGGATGAAGGAGTGTGGATTAATGTTTCAGAACAGTTGCACCAAGTGTTCCAGAGAATATGCAAGTCATATGTGCTTTACATGTGACTTTTTCAATCTTACCCCTTCTGACAAGAAGCACAGTTAAGGCTCAGAGACAGCTACAATAACTCTATAATTCTTAGAAAATAATTGCCCCAACTGTTTATGTTAATATGAAAAATGGACAGTATTTCAGTGTATTTTCCATTAAGAGCCAACTGGGCCTGAAAGCAGGGTGAGATCCTACTGAAAGCAGCATTTCAGGCAGCTGTTAGCATTCCAGCTGTGCCTAGGGTTGGTCAGGCTGACCATGTAGCCACAAGTTAGGTCTGGGAGTTAAGACCTGGGTTCGCTTGGCTTCAGTGTTAGTCATCATAACACCTGCCTGTCTTCAGTTACAATAAAAAAAACTTGTCAGATTTTTCTAACACAGACAACTGGAGCTGAACAACTGACACAGTTATTGCTCCAGCAGCACTGGATTTCACTTTTTGTTCCTCTTCATTGTGAAGATAGGTAGCTATTTTTTGCAGTGAGTAAAGCTAACCTTGAATTACATATTTCTTATTGTAGTCAAACATCATTTGAAAAACAGACTTAAGGCTTCAGTGTTTGTAACTCTAAGCAACTTGAAGCTGAGGCAAATAAAGCTTACTGCATGCCTTAAAAACTCTAGAGTTAGTTTTTACTAACCTGTTTCAAATGCTAACTCCTGGAGTTGAACTCAGCAAAACCTATGTGAATTGTACAAGTTGACTTTGAAAACATACCTCAACCCCTGTCTTTTCATTCAGATAGTAGGGGGTGGCTTTGCAAGTAAGGAAACTTTGCATTTGGAGGTTGTGGTTCAGAACGGGAAACTTCATTTTATACCAGTAAAATTAACCCTGGTCTTTAAAGGCTGGATTACAGATTTAAATACCAAATTCTTGGGTGGAAGTTTCCCATCTTTCCTACTTCCATTCCTTAAATTATACTTTATAAAATAGCACAGAATATGTTTTGGGTATAGAGCTCTACATATGTTCTATTTATCAGCACACAGATATGTAAAGGTGTGTTACAAATGTAACTGTGGTAGATGTAGTTTTGATCTTGTCAAAATGCATTGTCAGTTTATACGTGGAATTATTGGAAATTATTACTGTAGCTCTGCAAAAAAATTAAAAGATTGCACTCACAGTCAATCAACTGTCCTGAGAACAGACCATTAGAAGGTTTTTTGTGGCCAATTCTGCTTATCAGAATCCTCTAGAATTGTGTTTCAACTGGCTACAGTTGTTTTGTACCTGAAACACAGTGAATCAGAACACCTCTGGAAGAAATATCCTGTTCGCAAAAATTCTTTGTATTTGGTATGTGGACAGCTTTGTTTTTCTTTTTTCTTGTTGAAATTTCTAGAAAGGATAAGGGTCTTTTTGCTTATTCAGAGCAAGAAAGACTAACTGAACTAACCACCTATGCTGACAAAGGTAAGGTCATAAATTTTATCAAATGACATGCAAATCTACTACCCTTGACATCTCCCGAGATTTTTTGAGGAGTATGGATCAGGCAGGTAGATCTGTATGTGTACATGCATCTGTAAAGGGCAGATAGACTTACACAAACATATTGCCCCTTTCAGCATGTCCCAGTTTAAATGGGACAAGGGTCTTTTGCTGAGGATGGATTAGGAGGAAAAGACCCAAACTTCTTTTTCTAAGCAATTATAAATCCAAAATTAAGAGACTCTGATTGAAGGAAAACAAATTATGGAAAAGGGAAAACAAAAAAATAACAGCCCTTTATTAAAAGGTATGTGTGTATTAACAGGAACACGAAAAAAAACCAAGTAAAACAACCAAGCAATACTCCTATACCCACCAATAATCCCCTTCAAGAAGAAAACCGATAAACTGGCAAAAGGAAAATTTAAATAGTTCAATTTTTAGCACCCTTTGGTGCAGTTCCAGGCACAGTCAGCAGGGGGCACCGTCGGGTCACTGGAGATGCAAAATTTGTAATGTCCTGCACCATTCACCAGGTGGTGCTGTTGGGTCACTGGAGGTGCAGAACTTGTAGTGTCCTATAGTAGTCACCAGGTGGCGCTGTTGGATCACTGGAGGAGTAGAACTTGTAATGTCCAGTGCCCGTCACCAGGCGGCGCTGTGAGATCCTTGGCTGCCGCCAGGTGGGTGGGGGGGAAGAAGGGGAAGGAAAAACAACAGCAATAAAACAGAAAGTTCTCCCATTGGAAGAAAACTCACGAACTTCAGCTGATTAGGGTCCGTTGTAAGCAGGGCCTGCAGCCAGCAACAGCTGAGCCGAGAGCAGCAGCAAAAACTTCCCTCCGACAGGAAAGAGACAAAGAAACCCCCAGCAGTGTCTGCAGCCTGCAGCCGCTCCCCTCCGGGCCAAGAGACTGAGCTGACACCCCGCCTCACCTCCTTCCAGCCACACACCAGCCCCCCCCTTCATTGTCAAGGAGACTGATCTCTTGGCCATTACTGAACCTGGCCGATTCTTTTGTTTCACCTGATGGCCCATCACACAGAGCACACACGAAGGAGGGAAGAGAAAGAAAAATTCCTTGCTGAAATCAGAACTATGACACAGCAGCTGTGAGTCATGCAGTAAAGAGCCAGGCTAGCCAACAGTGATGGTGCCAGAAGGATTGGCATGTAGGAATCTGTGCCAAGTCTTCATCAGGCTCCTGATTGCCATATGTATTTGAAGAGTGACCTGTCCAGATGGAGATCTTGCGGAGGTGGGAATGGCATGTTTAAGGTGTAGAAAACCTGGCTACTGTTAAGTGCTTTGAAAAAGTAGAAAAGACTTGGTTGTCTTGAAGTACATCAGAGCTCAAAAGGACAGGTTTGATGATTCCATGCTCACTTATAGCATAGTGTGACAGATAAGTGTTCAGATCAGAGGAACTCTGGTAACTGAAAGAGTTTTGAAGTTAAGAAAGCTCCTGTAAATGCAAATGGTTGGCATTTCTCTTCTGAGTAGAGGCTGGAAGCTTTGCTGATCAGTCATTAGGTGAAGTCACAACCCTTTATGTGTAGGAGCTATGTTTAGTTGGGCACAGGAAAAGTTACCCATCCTGGCGCTTACTCAGAGTGAGCCATCCATGGAGGCTTAGATTTTCTGGTGTTAAATATGTTTCTGGCTATTTGGACTACATGTGTTTTCAGACTATAAGGATTCATAAGGGTTAAGTCAAAGGAGAAAACATAGTATCAACACACTTCTGTCCAGCACTTTATTCTCTGAGCAAATAATGTGTTCCAAACATATTATAGCAATTACTAATTGCAGAAAAAAACCATAGTATTATCGATTAGACTTTGTGTTCTTCATAGCTGCCCTACTTTAAGCAAGGGAGGTCAAAAGCAGCCTTGCTATTTACTTGCTTGTAGACCAGTGCTTAAGGTTGTCTTGGAGTGGGTAAGTTTCAAAATGAGATCTCCTTATTTCTTTTGGAAATTGGATGCCATTTGGTGAGGCCAGTCCAATTCTTTCGTACTACTGTCTGGAATGATGGTTGCTGTGCACCTGTGTTAGACATTGCAGCACACCTACTGGATCATGCTCCTGCAAATAATCAAGGCCAGGGCTACCAAGTTTGTTCTCCTGACTGCTTCAGGCAGCTAATGGTTTGGATTGGCGGGTAGGAATAGTGGAAGTTGCAAGCTTGCTTTAAAACACCAGTTTAGGAATCCTTCCCACTCCTTTCTCCATTCTCAGTTTGCTCCAGAAACTCTCTCTCCAGCAGTGTCGGTTGGCTACATGGTCACACAAGTCAGGGAACTTCTCTGTAAGAACTTTTTTCCACTTCCTCTCAAGCCCTGAGGATTTCGCAAACCCACTCATGTGGCTGTACCAGTGTGGGTGTTGATTTAGTGGTGGTGGGAGAGTCAGGTTTTGAAAAGAGCTGCTCAGTGTGGGAGTGAGAATGAAAGGATAGGTGAGGAGGGAACACTCTGTTGGCTCTGGTTAGGTGGCAGGAGGAGACAAAAACTGGGGGCCCTGTGAGCTCTGTGAGGTACCTCAGTGCTTTGCTTTCATCACATCAGGTGGGATGTCAAGATTTAAATGTTTTTGACATGAGGTCTAGCATACTGTGTTCATGATAGCCTCAGTCTGCTTGATTTAGAGGCTTAAGCAAACCACGGTAAGGCAGGTAGGACAATGTGTTATGCAAGTGTTGTGCTAATATTCTTATGCAAAAAAGAATTACTCTTATATTTTAAGATGCTACATTGATTTTTGGACCAAGTCTACTGCTGTGTCTTCCTACCCAGGGTTAAAATTTCCCAGTGATTTACTTGCCTCTGAGTCATGCTTCTGAAAGAGTGCCACGGGGACTTAAATCTGAACAGTCTTCTACTTGAAATTAGTTAGTTCTGCACCTTTCATTTGAGATATAAGTATTTGTCTTGAATTACAGAAGCTCATAGACTGCATGTGCTGGGTAGTTTGGACTTCAGTAAAAATAGGTATAAGTAAAACTAGGGCATAATTTTGATGGGCAGCTATGAAAGACTTATGTTTGATATCACAGGAACTTTACAGCTTTATTGAAGGCAGCACACAAGTAGCACATTTCTGGTGAAACACTAAATATTTCTGATTTAAACCTAGGGCTAGTAATTGAGTAAACTTTTATGAGTGACTTCCAGTGCCTGTGATGATGTGAGACTGAATGCAGGCAATGAAATGTCACGACAGGACAACTCCACGAAAGTTAATTGTCAGGGAAAAAGTGACTTCACGCATATTCTTCTCAGCAAACACTTGAGATAAATCAAGAACTATTAGGTTTAGTTGCCCTGGCTTGTTCTTCCTGGTATTGCAAGTAGCCTTCCACAGCAGGCCTCTTGCTCTGTATTGCAAGACTTTGGAGAGACAGAGAGGAGACAAGGCAAGAGTTAGGAGAGATCAAGCTTTAGGGACCAGGCTTTGAGACAGAAAGGTAGAGGTATTTTAAAGGGAAGCACTTAAAGAAGAGGAGCTCTCCCATGCTTTTGTTTCCACTGTCTTGATTGGATAAATGAGCTAGTTTAACAGGATCTTCAGTCACCTCTCTGCTGGGAACTGACAGGGTTGATATGCTGGGATAATAGTGTGAGATTTAATCTGAGTATTGCATCATGGGATTACAGCCTAGGAGGTGTAAATTACTAGTTTTCAACATGACTTCACTTACATGACCTGTACCCTTACAATGCCTCATTCAGTACCTTGGGGTATTTTACTCCTTATTTATACTTTTTACTCAGTCTATGAAACATGACCTGCTGCTCAACTTCAGAGTCTAATGAATGGTTTGAGTTGAAATGAGCTTCAGATTGATTAACACTTCTGAATTGCTCCTTTCTTGTGACAGGTAACAATTAGTTGAATTAACATATCATTTTTTAGTGTCTGTGTTGCTTCCACAAACATGAATTTTTGTGTTAAACACTTTCACTGTTGGCAGGGGAGCAAAACTTACATGTTGCCCTTGCATATTCCTAGACTGGTAGGCTGAAACCTAACCGTGAAAGCCAGTGGAGCCGAGATGTGCCCTTCTGCCTGTAAAGGGATGCTTTACTGCAGCTCCTGCTGGGCAGATGTGTGAGAATCTTCCTGATACAGAGGAGTAATTTTGTCAGTTCACTGGGGGTTAAGTGTATTCAGTAGAGTACAGTAAAAAACAATGCATTTGGTGGTACTGTTCCCATGGCCATCAAGCTGTACTCCCTGTGGGTGGTCTAGCAAGGCAGACAAGCTCAAAACGTTTGGAAATATTTACATAATTCAGGACCCTCAAGCTGGCCAACATGGCTTTGTATCCTACAAGAGTATCAGGTGCCAAAAAAAATTGGGCATTCAGCTTTATCCAGCCTATCATGTTTTTTTTTTGTAGCTAAAAGTCCTTCCTTCAACCACCTGCCAAGTGTTGTAGCTGTTTAGCTTTAAGGGTTGTCAGCTACCCAAACCTGGTTTTGTTGCGGGCCAGAGATTTAACTTACAAGCCACAAAAAAAAAGTAAATAAAGGTGGGTGATGGTGGTACTAGAGTTTTGCAGGGCAGGCTTAGTTCAGATTTTTTTCACCTCCTTTTGGAGCACTTAGCAAAGCAAAAATCAAGCTTTTGACTCAGGCATTCTTGAAGGAAGTTATTTTAACCTGTTGATTTTTAAAATAATCATAATAATTAAAAAAAATTTCAGCTTCTAAAGGAGATCCCGTGGAAGTGAAAGGTCCCCCTTCCCCCTTCAGCCACAAAGGATCTCTCCCGGTTAGGGCAAACAGGCATCTTGTGACTTTTACAATATGTCTTTGTGTTCTGAAGACCTAGCATAAATTATTCCTCCCCAAAGGCGGCTGGAAAAGAAAAAAACAAGGCCAAATATGCTGGTTTGTCCACAAAAACAAGGCAGAAATACTGTAATTCCACCACAGTGATGGGTGCTTGCTGTACCTGACCAGTTTCCAGGACTGTCTGTAGTGCAAGGCTTTTTACAGTAGTCTTCCCAAACACTAGTCTCTGTCCAGAGCTGTGACCTGGGAGCTAGAGGAAGCATCAAGTGAAAAATTGCAAGTGACGATGTTCTATAAAACCATTTTATTTATGGTACTTCAGACATTATGGACTGGCCAATAGGCCATTGTATCAGTCACAATTTTAGCCTTTCTTTTTTTAAAACAGGATCATGATTACAACCTTCAGGACTTCTGACCTTTCTTCTTTACTGTCTAAGTTGCTGGTCTCTAATTTCTCTTTCCTTTCCCCACAAGGATTATACCCGTTTTTTTTTTTTTTTTTTTTTTAAATTACTTGAGTTATTCTTTATTTGCATTTCTCTCCTCCTTTATTCCTGCTGAGTAGTGTACAAGTTCTCTTTGGAGACACCTTTTTAAATATTATGTATGCCTAATGGCACTGTTGGTAATTATTTTTCCAAATATCAAGCTTTTCATTGCTCAGTAAATATTTGGAGCAGAAACAGAAACCAGAACCTTAGCATGCTCATGTATGACAGATACCTCTTATCTTGTTTGTTCTGAAGCAGTGGTGCTGAGGAGAAAATCACATAATTGCATCACTTATTCTAAGGTAAGGTTTGACAATAACTTCAGAAAGTTCTACTTAAATTCATTTTGTTAGGAGATGAAAAAAGTAGTTCTGAGCTTTGTTGAGCTGCCTCTCTCCTGACAAGGGAGAAACATAGCTAAGGAATTGATAGGAGAAATGACACGTTCTGTTTGGCGTTCTAGTTTTGCTTTCCAGTTTGCATGAATATTAGGAGGAAGCTTGTGGCTTAATACACACCTGTCTTAATGCAATTAATGTAGCCTTAAATTTAACATTCCTTACAAACCATGCTCTAAATATTTGTTGCCCTATTCAAGTTCATAAGAGGTTTTGATCTACGTGCACTATGGACTTTATTGAGCTCTCCCTTGAGAACTGGAGATGCTTTATATTCTGGAGATGGTTGGTTCACGTGTCTGTGACATACAGTAATGCCCAAACCAGTAGTCTAAAACTGCAGTATTGTCACAGTTCAGGAAAAAATAAACTGTCAAAGAAATTATACATTTTGGTACTGAAGAACCATTTATGCCTCTTGGTAATGGAATAACATGTCACAAACTTTTTTAGGTGTTGCACTGTGGCAGTTCAATCTGACTTGTAGCACTTGCTGGAGCAAACTGACTGTGAGGAATAATTGTCTGTACTCATCCGATAAACTCTTTGCGGTTTGGGCAACTCTTCTCCTGCATAGGAGCAGTCTTTGAACGGCTGGTTGTCATGTGCTTGGCTTGTAATTGCAGTGGCATGTAGAAGGAGAGAAACAGGAGGAGATAAGGGAGAAGCAAGTTTTGTAGCCTAGAACCAATGAGGCCTGTGAAGAAGCATCACGTCCAGTGGCAGGATTAATAGACATCCTTAGCACTCAGATGTCTGCTCTGTTGGGTGATCTCTGTGAAATTACCTAGATGGTTGGATCAACTGCAGGCTTGATTCACTTCCTGACTTGTAATAAATATGCTAAGGAAGAAGCAGAAATAATGGAACCTATTTGGACACTGACATGCCATTGGGTTTTCATAAATTCCTGGAAGTATAATGCTGGCAAATGAATATTCATAAACCAGGCTATTAAAATTTTAAGACAACCTTGAGGGGACGATGATGTTAGATTCTAGAGTTAATTATAGAGAGGGTAAAATTCTTGGCTAACTAGGCTGAACATACTCTCACAATAGTTTTTACACAACACAACAATCAGAGGGAGCCATAGTGTTAGATACATGTTCTGAATCTCTTAATATATATTCCCTGAACTGAAAGTCTAGCAGTATAGAGAAGAGGAAGTATTTACATCCAGCTACTGTGGAAATAAATCACCTTCTAGTAATTGAGTTGCCAGTCATTTCTTTTGAGCTTATTTTTGTCACTGAATTGGTTACACTTTCTGGTTTACTTGCTATAAAAGTGCCCTGCTAGCCTGGCGAGCATGTGGTGGCTCTCTCAAAAATTGCCAGTTGTTAAATGCAATCTGTATAGTGTTCACTAGACTTATTACTGGGAATACTAATGCTTCTGTAACTTTATTTACTCAATCCATCTACGTCCTGAGGACCTCGCTGCCACCGTCCAAGCGTGCTTGGCCCCGGCAGATGAACCTCAGGATTAAAGGGTGGGCTCAGTTCCGCGCACACTGTGTCTCACCTAAAAAATCCAATGCGCAGGCTGGAAGGTGGAAAGACCTTCCCCGGTTCTTCGTTCGCGAAGAGAGGATTGTTGCTTTGTTTTAACAGTCTCTCTTCCTCTCGAAAGAGTTATGAAAAATTTCTGATTTCAGTTTTGTAGGATAGAGGTATTTTATAATATTTTCAGAACTGATGAGCATTTGGAGAGAGCTACTGAGGTCACAGTTCTAAACCCACCTAGAAGAAACAAACTGAAAATTTCTAACTTTTGTTGATGGTCAGCATACTCTTATTTCTGCTATTCCATTTTTTCCACAGTATTGATTAAAACTTTGAGAGAAGTACTGAAGCCAATCTGTAATACATGTCCTTGTAGTGGTGCAATGGGCAAAACTGCTAAACAGGAATATAGCTACCCTTGAATCAGGGTAGTTAAAGTTCTAAAGTATAGGATCTTAGTGAAATTAATGTTTTTGTTCCACTTCTAGTAATATTTCCTTTCTTAAATAAAAAGGTTAAAAGGAAGAACACATTGCTGTGTTTCTTGAATCAAAATCTGTACCATAGGACCTTTTTAATGGCACAATCCATAGGAGGAAGAGAAACAAAATCATATTTGTCATTTTTTTTAGATGTGATATGAAGTTAAAATCTAAACCAAACTAGTTATTTGTTTTGGTCACAGAACAGGAACAGCTGCTCACTCTCTTTATTTTGCCAGAGCAAGGAACACAAATACTATAAACAGAGATGAAGCAGTTCTTGAATCCCAGCAAAAAAGCCTGAAAACAACTACGAATGTCAAAATATGCTAAATAGGATTCTGAAGGTTTGGGAAGATTTAGAAAATCATTCCAACTTACCTTGAAATTGAAATCTTTCTTCTTAAGAGGCAACACTTCAGCAGTCAGTAAGTAACAGAGATGCTATGTGACCATGAAAATGCAAAGTCTTAAATTTTGAAATATACTTTATCAGAGATAATACTTCCAAGAGCTCTCAGCTATTCGGGGAGTGCAGCATGAAATCATACTGGTCAAGTGAATGTGCTGCAATTTTGAGAGAAGGAAAATCACTTATTAACCTCAGCTTTCAGCAGCCCTTGTTGTACGGTGACTAAAGAGGCAGTGTCTGCTTTTGAGTGTAAAACATAAGCTGCCTTTTGGACAGAGGCCTTCAGAGTCCTCTGAGAGGAAAGCATATTTATCACTTGCCTAGTCCTGCAGTTTGTATGATTAAGTAAGAATTCCACACTTACTGTTCAGTCTTGAGCCCTCTTACTACCAAAGGGACTTGTGCCACAGAAACTCTCCTACCCACCTTCTTCCTGCTTACCATGCTTTAACAGTGTGGCCTCTCTACATAAGATCAGGCAGGAAAAGTAAAACTATACATGTGCAAGATATATTTTTATGATGGAAAACAAAGTTCAAGAGTGTTCTGGATGAGAGGCTTTTGAATGTAACTCGCAGGCAGCCAAAGTTGCATTGGTTGCATCTGTGCAGGAGACAGCAAAGTTACTTGCCACAGAGGAAGAACTGAACAGATGCCAAACCTTTATCACAAATCTGTCCACTGGGAAGAAAAACCTTGTTTGTTGGAAGCCCAGGCTTTTCCTTAGCACATTGATTTTTTTATTAGGTATTTCCCCTTCTTTCTCAAATCAACCATCCATCAGAGGATGGATGCAACTGGTTTCTCGTTGATGCCAGGTGTCTCTGTGAACACTATGTTCTAGAGAGATTGGAAGTGAGAGACTGACTTAGTGGTGATGTTGCACCCAGCACCAGTGCTAGGCATCTGCAATGAAGTGAACATTTTTTTCCTCAGTTCAACAGGACTGAGCCAATGCTCCAGAAACACAGGGGATACTGCAGGCTAAAGGTTGTGTAGAATGTGAACTTTAACTTGTGGAACAAAAAGTTTTTTTCTGAGGATGATGAAAGTACCTTTAAATAGATACCTCTTCTTTCTGTTTTACTTTAATGCCCTTTTGTAAGGTTCCTGTATTTGACCTTGGCAATACCAGCGAGGAAGAAGATAGGGAAAAAACCTGAATGGAACTTGATGGAGTGTCTTTTTCCAATAGAAAAAAGAAAAATTGTTGAAGGTACATCAGCTTTTCTAGCTGGGGGTGTTTCTTGTTATGAGAGAAAGCAGGGTGGAGAAAGAAAATGCAAATAAATCCTGATCTTTTGCTTGAGGTCAGGTTATTACTTCAAATTCTTGGGGTCTCCTCACTTGGTCTCCTCTGCCACTGATGTTCCTGAGACTCCCAGGAGACAGGAATATCAAGAAGATGACTGGCCTCAAGTTTTAGTTCCATTTATTTTTGTCAAAGTGGTCAGCGGCTGTGTAAAAATAGTCTCTTCTCCCTGCCTGTGGGAAGAAGGGGGATGTGATCTCAAGGAGCCATCTTGCAGGTGTTGCAGTGAACAGCCTGTGAGCTGCCTCCTGTTCCTGTGTTTTGGTACATCGATGGTGCCCAGTTTGAAGTTTTATATCGAGTCATTTGTCAGCACTTCAGTGAGCTCCCTGTCCCCCTCCCATTCATAGCCAGTGCTGCCTGTGCCTTGCATGTGACTATGCCCTCTTATCAGGAGCCTCTCCTTGCTCTCAAGAGCAGATACTCCGCAGTCCTGAAGATAGCACTATGATACAGGCAGTAAGTGTCCTAAAGAGTGTGGTTGTGTGAGCTTCAAGCCTTGCGGGATTTATATGGAGCTCCGGTCTTCTCTTCTTTCCTTTAATGATTAATAAGCAATTACAAAAGGTTTTATTGTTTGTTTGCTTTTTCAAACAGGAAACTCCTCACTTGTTTGTTTTTGTTTGTTTTTTGGTTTTTTTTTGTCCGAGGAGCATATGGCTGTATCGATTGTGCAGAGCTGCCACTCATTTTGCCAAGTCGTTGTTAATTTGCATGTGGCCAGGCAGCATTTATGAAAAAGCCCTGCCCTGGCCCTGCCTGCTCCCTCATTGTTTCCAAATAAAGGCATGTCTGAAAGGGGAGTTAAGCCTCCAACTGCCGGACCTTAAAGAAGGGACCTTTTACCCATGGATTGAAAAGAGGTGATTTATCTGCAACAAACCGTTCCTTCCCCACCCCCTTCCCTTTCTCAAATTAAGTGAAAAAGTTGCTTTAAAATTTAAATCACACTAACTGCTTGTTTTACGCTCATACTCTCTAGCAGACAGTTTAGGAACCTAACCATCAGGCCTGGAGTTACCTCAAACTTAATGCAACGTCTAACTGATATATTTAATTTTACCTTTAAACAGAAAATGCTCATATTCTTGGAAGATATTTAATAAGTGATCCTTTCCCTGTTTATAAACCCTCATCTATGTGATGAGTGGGGAAGGTGAATGGCTACCTTTAATGCAAGGTAGTAGTTAGGGTGACTTCGTTTTTTTGTTATTTCTGAAGCCAGAAGTACTCTTTATCATGGTTTAATACAACTTTGACTTGGCATAATGGCAGTTCGCCGTGTATGATCTAAGGACATAGCTAACATGAGGTTGTTAGGAAGCAGTAATTTATTAGACCAGCTGGTATAGGGGGAAAAAATGAGCCAAGCTTTCAGGCACACCAGCACTTCATCAGGTCTGAAATAGAAGCAGTAGATTTCAAGGTTAAACAGAAGTTATGAAAAAACAATCTGTTTAATCAGCCATGCACTGAACTGCCAAAAAGGAGTTTGCTGGTATAATATTCCTTCAGTGGAGGGGGGAGGGTGAGAAGATAATTGTTATACTGGAGCAAGAAATAAGGAGTTTGCAACCTGTTAAACAGGGGGAGGCTATAAAACCAGTACCTGGTGAGCTCATGGTTGTTCTCAGTATCGATAGGGGAATTGGGAAATTTTAGCTCTATGTCTTCTCTTTGCAAGTTTTTATTTTTGTAGGATTTTTGAGAATCAAGATTGCCAGATCAGTCATTTATGATCAAATAGTTGAGTTTAACAAAAGGAACTTTATCAGGCAAATCTCGTTTCAGGCTTTCTTTGTCAATTGGTTGCTAACCTTAGCCTACACTAACTTAAGAAATTACCTAGTACTCACTTAATATTTCTAAGGGTAAGGGCAGAAAGAAAGAAAAAAAACCCAAACAAACAAACAAAACCACAAAAAATCCTCTATTTTTTTAAGCACAAAGTATTTACTTCTAAAATATGATCAAATCTATTCTAACAAGAAGCCCTGAATGGTTTTTTATCTTTTTTCTTATACGTTTTTAATCTATTCTTTTCCTCAAGCAGAAGCCAAATTCAAAGTTGAAATATTAAAAAAAAAAAAAGTTTCAAGGCTTTGTAGAATGATAGATGCTTTACTTGTGCTGCTAACAGGGTTGGCAGTGTGCTGTTTCTAAGCTTTGAATAGGGTTATGGTATCAATATGGATTTGATGGATGTACTCACAATGTATATTGGACTGTACACTGTGGAGAGTAGAGGAGAACTGTTTGATGCTCTTTAGAAAAAGCTTTTCATTTTTTTCTATAGTGCTGTATCTTAAATTGATTAATATGATAGTTAAAGCAATGTCAGATTAAACATGTTAAAGTAGAAATCGTTATCTTCTAACTTGCTCATCTGGCTTCTTAGTTATGTTTGATGGGCTGTCTGTACAAATGCCCTCTAAATTAACAGTTTTGTCTATTAACAGTTGCTTTTAAAGTTATGGTATCTGCCTTTATCATGCAAAACTGACTTTCACTATCAATTATAATGCTCAGAAGGATTGATGCTGTTGCAGTGGTGTCAGGAGTCCTGGGAACCAGCCTGCTCGTTTTTCTGAGTCCCACTGCTCTGTGTTAAGAGGGCAGAGTTATTTACTCAGCTGTATCCTGTTAGTATCGCAGGGCTGGATAGGTAACTCTTGCATTTAACCCAGACTCTGGGTAGGTGGAGGAGGTCAGAAAAGCTTAATTTAATTCAGATAAATTACTTGCCAGGAAGGCATGTAGATGTGCTAGCATTTGTCTTTCTCTGCTGAAAGTCAGCTTCCTCCAACCTGCTGAACCAATAATTTGAAAAAAAATAATCATGTATTGGGAGGAATTACATAGCAAGTGAGAAGATGCTGCAGTCTCTCCACCTATGATTCTTGATGTTGTAGGATATGGCACATCTATATCTTGGCTTCCTTCAAGGTAGTTTTATGAAAACTTTCAAAGATTGATGTTAAAATATCCCTTTCATGTGGTACTCGAGTCTTATAAGTCTTTAGTCACATGGGTAGTATTGGAGCTAAGGTTTTTTGTGTTTTGCTCTCAAATTCGTTGAGAATTTACCGTTAATTAGTTGTGAATGCCCTCCAAGACATTTCCCAAAAAAATGGACACCAGGTCACTCTAAGAATCGTCTTGAGGCAGTGGCTATATTGGGTGTGGTCTCTGTGTAGCAAACTCATAGGGAAAGTAATATGAGAAGCTAAAAGTAATATATTGGTTTAGTATTTGACCAAAAAAGGGGTAGAAGCATTAGACTGATATTTGGTGTGGAACAACTTACAGAAAAACTTTATTCTAACTGGAGCTTGATGGAGTGTGATGGCGCAGTTCTAACAGATATGGGCTTTGTGTATTGGTTGCCTGTTGTGTAAGTAGCTTTTATTTATGGCAGAGGTAGCCAGCATGCTCTATAAAGTTGAAATAAGATTATTTATAGGACTCCAACCTGATTAATTTCTACTACCAGTACCTGGAGAGAATTAACTGGCATAACACTTGGTGGGAGTAAATATAGGAAGGGAAAAAGACTTATTTGGAGCAAATTCAGTAGATGGAAATGGATTAACTACATATTATTCTGAAAAATTGGACCCCAAATCTGTTCAGTATTCTTCTCTTTCAACCCCTATCTCTTAGTAGGGGTAACTGAAAGGATGCAAAAGGCCTGCTGCATTCTCCAAACTTAAAAACTGTTTATTATTTATTTTTCTTATAAGATATTAAGGGAGGGAAAAGAGTCTATGAACAAAAGCAGTTAAGCCCTTTAGATAAGGAAATAAAAATAAAATGTTACTTTTATTTTTCTGGAGTGAGGGATAGATTTATTACAGTGTTTAACAGTGTTTGTTATCATATATTCCTGTTAAGACATTTTCCACAAAGTAGTGGCTGCGGAACACCCTCAGTGCTGATCCATTTGAAAAAAAAAGCACTACAACTAACAGTTTATGACTTACACAGAGAAACAATTGCTTAACTTTTGAAATAAAACAAGGCAGTGCTCTACACTAAATGTATATTTCAGGTATTCCTGGTGCTGATTCATCTCCATCTACTCATTTCTCTTCCCTGCCTTTCTGTGTTTGGAAGTAATTTTTTAGGGTTACTTACCAAGCTGCCTGACTTTCTCTTTTCTTTGCTTCTCAATTACAAGACAAAATGATAGGACAGATGAGTTGTGTGTTTATTCTTATATAGAATTTTCTTATAAACAATAGATGAAAATAAGCTAAAAAAACCCCACCCAACCAACCAAACTTTTTTCCTGTGACATCCAGTTTCTATACAGGTGTGTTTTATACACCCACAGACCCTTGAAATATGAGAAACTGGATGCTCTCACACTGTTCCTCATAAAGACTTGCAAGAAATATTAGTAATACTTGGCCAAAAAAAGCTTCCCAAAAAGAAACTACTTGAGAACTTACATATGCCAAATTGTTTAATGGACTACTTTCACACATACCTTTGAGTGAAGAAAGTGAGAATTTGACTATAAAAATTAAATTATGCTTTCCAAGTGAAATCCTTGTATAGTGTCTTCATTAGGAACAAGCCTCCAGTTCAGCGTTCGTTAAATAGCATTCTAGTGCTCCAGATCTCTTTGGATAGGATTTGTTCTTTTACTCCATACTGTGAGTTAATGCAGATCCTGGACTTACTCCAGTCTGTGCTGACTTTACATCTAGACTTTGGGTATAAACTGCTGATTACGGTTTCAAACTTCCCAGGAAATGAAAACAAAGAGCTCAAGAAAATGTTGCAGCTTTTCACAGTGATCTCATGCACGGCCACATGCTGTCAGGATGTTTAAGTTTCTTGTGCTGAGTTTTAATGCAGGCATACTTTCCATGGCAGTTTGAAATACTGCTCTAGTTTGACTTACAACCACTGGCAAACAGTATACTCACAAAATAGTTCAAATGTCTTGAAATGTAGCCTTCACTGAGCTTGGTTTTGGTTTGGGGTTTTTTTTGTTGTTTGTTTACTTGACTATTTATGAAATTGATTTTTTAAGTCAAAGCAAGCTGAACTGCAATACAAATTGTTAAATCATGTATTTAGAGAAGCTGCTGGATTGCTTAACTTCTACTGCTGTATTTTATTTAGTTTTTCCATTAGCACTTAGAAAGTCAGGCCAAGTATAGAAAGGCAGTGAGGAAAACAAGCATCTTGCTTGGACTTCAACAACTTTGTGTGGAGTTTTGATATAAAACTTAGTAGTAAATATGTCAGTAATGCTGATGTGCTGAAATGAAGTTCCCAAATGGCTCCCAGAGGCTCCCTGCTTTAGGAACAAGAACTATTTTCATAGTATAAGACTACCTTTCTGTAGACTCTGTGAGCAGGTCACTGGTGCTGACAATACTAGGAGCATGAATTTCCTGTGTATCTGTGCAGCACATGCTCTGTTAAGGTGCTGAAGCTCATGTGCATCTGCTGTGTATTGTTCATTTGCTTGGATCACAAACTGTGATTCCAGCCTTTACTGTGCCTGTGAGGATGATGGGGCATTTTAAAAATGAAGCTTCTTGGGGTCTATGTACCCCCAAACTCCCCAAGGCTTGCAGTATCTCCTTCCTTCTGAGAACTACAAGGTCCTGGGTTTGGAGTCAGTGCAGTGTGGGTGGTGAAGAGAAGTCTTGCTGCAGAACTTACCCCATTTTCCTCCTGGGTTTTGCATCCCCTCCTGAGCTCTGTGCTCCTGTGGCAGCTGAATGTGCTGCTGCCTCGCTGGAGCTTGCTGAATATCAGCTAAACACCAGGCTGTCTTCAAGGCCCTAAGTACTGAGCATTCTGTACCATCACCTGGCACAGGGCTGTGTCCCGCTGTGTTCCGCTGGCTAAGATGCATTGTACTGTGCGTGTCTGTGATTTTGAAGATCATGCACGATTTCTCAGCAGTGGTTTTGCCTTGCCCTTAGAGAAATACCTTGCAAGGCAAGGTATTTTTTCCTTGCCTTGCGAGGACCTAGTCCAGCACCTTTTCTGTAACTGGTTGTTGGTGTATTACTGTAATAACAATGACCATCAAGACATCTAGGGAGTCTGTTCTTTCCAACTCTGATTTGTTCAAGCTGCCTGCCTTTTTTAAGGGATGTCTCTTTCCATTACACATGCTTAGTGCCTCTCTTCAGACAGCACAGCATTCCTCTGATGCTATTCACGGGACAAACAAGTCGACTGATGAAGGGAATTTACCTGCAAGAAAAAAATGTCCAAGACTATCAGCATGCTTTTCCACTATGACCTTGCCGTTTTTGGCCTGCTCCATAGTGTGCTGCTGAAGTTAAACTTTGTGTGTTCCAGTTGGTTCAGCTCTCACAAATACAGCTCCTTAGTTTCCCATGGGTGGTTCTCTCTTAGTAAAGTATCAAGTCTGCTAGGTTGGACAGACCTTTACCAAAGTCTCCTGGAGAAAGAAAACAAAACTCCGCTCAAGAAGGTGTCCAGTTTTGTGGAAGTGATGGAGTGGAGTGGGTAAAGAGACCCAGTGTAGAGACTGGGTCTCTAATGGGAGAACCTGCTGTAGAAGTTGGAGAAGAGCCAGGGGAGAAGTAGAGGTACCTTTGGAAACACTGAAGAATACAAACACAGTGGGATTACCCATAGGATGGGGTAGAGGAGGAAGGCAGAAGTACGCAAAAGGCATCAGAAATAAAGTCAGAAGAGGGGGATTGGCAAAGATGAGAGCTGGGAGACTAAAATGAGTAGAACTGGGAATGGCGATTCTAGTCTTTGGAAGATGCATGAACTTTGGGGCAAGTGTGGCTGAGCCCCTCCTGTGTGTCAGGAAAAGCTGCAGTGTGGCTGAGCACTTCTTTCCAGCCATGACACGGGCGTCAATATTGCACCAGCCTTGGGGACTGTTCTCTGTATGTTCACGAGGTGGCTCAGGGAAGCTGGACTGTAACAAATCACTCACCTCCCCAAGCAACTGCCCTTGTTCTCTCATTTCTAGCCAGTTTGTTCACTACATTTAATTTCAACAATGTTCTGCTTTTGCGGTTGAGCTGACCATCTGTGGATCAGGGAAAGAGCACCTCCCCATTACCTCACTGAGACCCCATCTGTCTTCTCAGTGAATGTGTGCCTGCAGCACATAACTGGTGATTATGTGGTGGATGTATTTCCTCTCGTGTGACCTAGGGCTGGGGTGGCAGTTGATTCTTGTAAGGTCACTAGAGGAAGTAGGTGGCCTGTATGGGGGACTGAGCATGGAAAACATTCTTCAGCCTTGATTTGAAGTATAGGTTCAATGTGAGTCATGATTCTGTCTTTCAGCATCACCTTTAATATGCATAGATTTTGATGAATTTACTTTTCTTAAAGAATTCAGTGAGAACTTTGTTGCTCTGCACCAGTCAGGTATGAGTATAGTTAGTAACTGTGCTTTGTCCTGAGCAATAAAAAAGCCATGTTTCTGTGTGAGGGTGACTTCCCTACCACTTGAGTAATCTTTTGCATTTAAGATATTCAGAATACAGATTAAAAAAAATGTTAATTCTACTTCTTTTCCCCCCCCCTCATCTTTAGCACAGTGGAGGAGATACTGCTGTGTTTCTAAACTGTTCCCAAAATTCCTTCCTGCAGGAATCTTAGGATTCTTAATGTCTGTGAGCAAAAATGGAAAATGAGAGTGTTAGGGTTTAACATTTAAAATTAAAACTGTGAAAGCATAAAAGCATTTGAAAGCATTTCCTAGTGTGCAATTACACAAATGATCCTAAATTAAGAGGTGTCAAATCAGCAGTCACCTGTGAGGGTGCCACCGGGTTTTTTTTACGGATGTGCCTGAGTTTATTGAGATTCTCCTTTCCAGCCAAGAGGAGAAATAGTGTTCCTCTGGTACTTTGGATTTGTCAGTGGGTACTCTGGGAGTACTTGAAATGAAAGGGTGGACCCCTTTTCTGTAGCAAATAGTGCCAGTCCAATAGGTTTTTCTCTCAGCCCAGCCTGGATGTCTGTGAAATGTGACTGACTTCCATAGTTCAGAGCTATCTTGACTTCTTCCTAAAACTCTTTAAGAGGTCTAATGCACATGCACCAGTCCGTCTCATTCCTAGAGTGTTGTTTTTTCCCCCGCAACATTCATTATTTATATTAATAAATAGCATGCTGTGCAGCTGATCTAAGCAAATTGGACACAGAGTTAGCTTATATAGGACTTACCTGTGTGTAATTATGTCTGACTGACCCTTTTTTGAATGTGTGTGCCCCATTTCTTTTTATTATATTGGAGGAGAATAGACTTCAAGCAGAAAGTCAGCAATTCTGAGCCGAGATCTGTGTGTGCATCTGGACAAAGCTTCATCCCAAAATGATAATGGTTAAGCTTACAAACTGCCAGTATGATCCCCAGCTGCGCTTTTTAACATGAACTATTTTGAGTGAATTTGCCATATATTCTATCTCTTTTAATTGTAATAGTGTGAACCCCAGGTTCACTGCAGGAACAGGACATAACTGTGGTAATTTTGTTACTTCAGTAGGGTGATAATCATAGTTTGGTTTTATTCCCTGTGCTCAAGAGAGTTTTCTAGCTGTGAGAATCATGTAGTAAAGACATCATTATGTCTGGTAGTATTAGATAGGTATTTAAACCTTAGTGGGTGGTGTGGAATGAAGGATGGATGTGCACTGACTACTGACCTGAAGGGAAAAGCCACTCTGAGTGGCCCCTTGGAGGGGTCTTGCAGCAGCACTGTGGCAGGAGGTGGCCCGCACTGCTCTCCTCTACAGCTCTAACCACAGAGCTGTCTTGTGGCTTTCCTGGCAGACTCTGTGCTGGGAAAGAGGATAGGATGGTATCCAAATCTAGCATCTTGAAGTTGCCTTAGGAGAGATGTAAAATGGAAAATAGACTGAATCACAAGAGATGCAGCAGAAGGAGGTTTTTTGTTCTCTTTTTTTTTTTTCAGATAGTTATTTCTGTGCCGAGTAAATCATTACTTCTGAAGCCATCTGTCTGAATTGCAGTGAATCTCACCATAACTGATCAAGACTAATAAATAATTAAATAGCAGTGCTCAAATGAGTATCTGTACCTCGCTTTCATCTAGTTCTCTTGGTTCTGGTGTTTGACAAGTACCTGTCTGCTGCCTTGGAGCTGAGAAGGCAGCTGTTTTCATACCCATGCTGCTGCCCTACTTTCAAGCAACTCATGCAGTGAGAAAACCGATTATTTTTTTCGGTCTAGTGGCCCTACAATGTGCTGCGGTGGAATCTGTACCTGAACTCCCTGCAGTTTCATGCTGCTTGTGGTAAACCTGAAGTGTCTTCCTCAGCTGTGGGTGCTGGCTGAGCGTAACCTCTGGCACAGGAGCAGGGAGAGCTGCAGGCCAGCGCTGCTGTGCCGCGGGTGCCGTGGCCGTGCGAGCGCAGGGGTGGCAGCGCGGTGGGCCGGAGCTGAGCAGGGCTGGTGGGCTCCAGCTGCCGCTGCGCTGCCGGCTTGCAAGGTAAACACTGGGTGACCTACAAGCCAGCCAGTCAACTCGCGCGTGGCCTTATTAGGCAAGCTGCAGAGCCCGTGTCTGGGGACAGAACATGCTGGATGGCGGCAGAGAGCGCACAGCCCAGAATGGATCCAGCCCAGACCCCGGGAGATGCGACCCAGTACTGCGGCGCTGACAGCGAGCTGCTGCTGCCTGAGCCTGGCTGTCAGAGAGACTGAAACTCTGCCTGGCAAATATCAAGAATTGTACCATTAAGAGGTGGCTTTAAAAAGTAAAATGCTTTTCATGTAAATGTTAGTAAATTGTAGGTCTCTTCCTGACGTGTTTTTCGTGTGCTTGGTTATAACCTTAGGACACCAGCACTAGTTCATGCTGTCAGTCCGTATTCTGAAACACTTCGTGGTGGCCTTTGCTGGGAAGTGTGTTTTCATTCCTTGTGCTGCGTGCTTTCAGAGGCACACCTGAACTAAGGGGAATTAATTTTTATTTTTTTTTTTAACTTCAGGACTTGTTTCTCCTCTCTTCTTATGCAGTTTTATGCCCTTTATTGGAAGACTGATTTCTTACTGGCTAAAGCAATGACCTTGCTCCCAGAAGAAGGGGAATATTGGCACCCACAGCCTGTGTGCAGACTAGCACTAGTCTAGGTTGCTTCATACCCACCTCATAAAAACTGACTTTCACGTGGAAGAAGCCTTAAAAAACAAAAAAGTATTTATGTTTTTCCTTTAATAAAATCTCTGTAGATTTAGACAAGTGTATCACAAGCAGATGCTGTGCAAGTTTTCCTGGGCAGCTCTGGGAAGGCTCCACAGATCTGACTTGTGATTAATTTGCTATTAGTGATTGGTAGCCCCCTGAGCACTGATCATGTTTGTGATTTTTGCAGGGGTTTTGGGAGTGAATGAGGTCAATAAAGAGAAAAATGTCATGACTGCTATGAATTTAAACCTGCTCTCTAGAGACTAAGCTCCAGAACTGCAGCATCACTGTGTTAACCAGATTTTCTTTCCTCATTAATTTTTGCTTAGCCATGCTGGATGTAAATTAAGGTCTGGTACACGTGCCTTTTCATAGTGACATGATTTTCAGTGACAGTACTTCTAGCTGAGCTGTCCTACCCTGACCATCAGCTTTTTAATAGAGCATACATTTTTTTTCTTTATTTCTTTTACTAAATATTTAATTTTCTGAGAAAGCATTGAAACATGCTATAGAGAGCATGGGAGCTGGGCTCATATATTCATTGTTTGCAAGGTTGTTGTCTGCCTGAGGCTCAAAAAGTTGTATTTCAAGGTAAGTATGCAGGGATATGATGTGGCCTGTGAAATGTCACATCACAGTGGCAAACAAAATTGATGTTTTCCTTAGATGACTACTATCACAACGAGCCAAAGAACATTGCTATAAATTCTTCCTTGGGGTGTGTGCGCCTGTCTCTGCTCAAATCTTCTTGCCAGGATCATTACATTTTTAGGCTTTTACATGCACACGCCGATAGCAGCACAGGGGTGTACAAGAGCGGACAGGAGAAAACTCAGTAGTGTGACTGGGCTTTTTGTGTCACTTAACTGCATGGGACCACTTGCTGCTCCAGGCAACAAGACAGCCTTGTGCTAGTTGTAGGCACCAGAAGTGTCAGAAGATAGGGAAATTCATCCTGAAAACCCTAGCTGTTTGTTTTCAGGACAGGCGTTTCACAGACAGTTTCCCAACAACAGTTAAAGCCCTTGGTTGTCCCAGCGGCAAAGCTTTTGTTCACTGCAATAGTAAAGAAGCAGCTGCTGCTGGTGGTGTGACTTCAGAAAAGGATGTCCATGGGTCTATGGCTAACCCTGTGCTCTTACAATCCGAGCTGCAGCTGCTTTACCAGAGCCATGGTGCAAAACACTCAAATATTGATTTGTTAGGTAAAACCCCGTATCTCTTCAAAGTTCTTGAGCTAATTAATCATTCAAGTTGTACGTATTGCTGGGGAATGAGTTCCTGCCGTATCCTTTTTTCCAGCCATTGGCTCAGTTCATGCCTAACCCTGGCTGTGTTCACGCCTGACATCATCTCTCACTGTTTCAGGCCCAGAGGCAAATAGGTCTGACTGAATTTGGATAACGTGCCTCACTGGTATATCTGATTACTACCTGTGAAAAGGGTATGTGGCCTTTGAACTTCCTTGAAGGAGCTAATCTAGACTGATCCTACTCCTAAAGAGGGAAACCTTGGACATCTTTTAATTATGCTACAGTCTTGCCATACAATTTTGCGTACAGTGATACGAGACGTAAGCCTGTCAGGGAACATTAGGCTCATGTTCCTTATTCTGAAAATGTGTTGCAAGATTGAAAGGTACCAAAATCTCCCTTTAGGAGCAATCTACTGCTAAAATTAACGTCTCAAGGGACATTTCTTCAAATCTGAAAGAGTAATCTAGAGATTGGAAGGGAATTTTTTAGTGTATGTGCAAAAATATCTGTTGTTCTCTCTTTTCCCTCAGCACGTGACTAAATAGCCAGTACAAAAAGACCATCCATATTCTTTCAAGACATCTCTTCATCTTGTTCTAAAAACTCAGTCCCTTTTATAAATCTTACTAATCAGCTTTTTTGATCTCTTTGCATATGACCTGTTTTAAAGTGCACCACACAGACAACACAGTGCTGAAGTTTATCTGAAGACTTGTCCAAAACATACTCACTGACCAGACATAAATCTTCTTGCCAGGATCATTACTGAAAAGGATTACATTTGCTTTCCACTAGAGTAATGATACCATGTCAGGAAAC
The DNA here is from genome assembly GCF_003031625.1 of Empidonax traillii. Lineage (NCBI taxonomy): Eukaryota > Metazoa > Chordata > Aves > Passeriformes > Tyrannidae > Empidonax > Empidonax traillii. The sequence goes on along the minus strand of NW_020955473.1, from coordinate 741,334 downwards.
TATCCCAGTTTTAAAGTTCATATGAATGGCCTCCATTTAAGAAATGAGAAATTATCACTTGCCCACATACGTGAGGTTTGGATGGAGAAGGCAAAACCACAGTACATACTGTGTTTGCAAGCTAGGCTGTTTGGATGTGACTTAAGATGGTAACTTTCTGTTAAGTGATTGCAGTATTGAAGTAATCTTCTGGTAGGTTTTTTACCTGTATTTTAGCTTTGGGCTGACTTATTTCTCAAACACATTGGCAGAAATTGCTAGAGAGTGGGAAAAAGGGGAAATAAGGAAAGGGAGTACCTTACCACTTTTCTGAAGAAAGACATGCCTGCATGCCAAAAACTGACAGGGCAGTGTGGGGTAGGTGAGCAGCATGCAGGCTGGGAGGGGAGGTCAGATGGAGGGATGGAAAAGAGTGATCTGGTTTAGTGCAATCTTCTGACCTTCATTCCTTCAATCATCTCTATCATCTCAGATCTTGGCGTAGCTATTCCAAGGGTGCTTGTCTTATCCAGAAGAAGAGCAGTGGAATAAAATTCATGAGCTCCTTTAAGTCTCTACCCATGAAGTGTGGATGAAAATATGATTTCATCATCTTGTTTATACAGCTCATCTCAGCGTTCTGTGCTGCTCAGATTCCTGCTTACCTAACTAGCGTATTTGCTGAAAGTTTCTTTGCAATCACTGTGGGTTTTCTTTCCTCTGCATTGTTGATTTCTTTAAAATTTTATTTTTAGATTTTCTTCAAACAGCTGTCATGGGCTTTTTTGATTTTTGCTTTTATGATAAATGCAAGTCACAACAAAGTATCTACTTCTCCTTATCACAGAGAAACACTTCTAAATATAAATTCATAAGTGATCAAAATTCAGGAAGGAAAAAGGCTTGATCTTGTTGGGACCTGATTCATAACTCCTCAGTGCTTTGGGACTGGCAGCCCTGTAAGTTGGGAACTGTTTTGCAAGCCGTTTAAACTCCAGTTTTGATTAGAGCGATTAGTTTTGCCAGACAAAAGGAAGATATTTTCCTTCTCTTCCTGTGGGAAGCTTCAGAACAGCATTTAACTGCCAGCTGGTCTTTCATGAGCAGCCTCAGATTTGAAATGTATACATGCTTAACCTCGAGCTCTTTGTCCAGATGACTGCAAACTTAGTTTCCCGCTGGGCTGTACCCCCCCTTTCTGACGGCTGAACTGTTGTTCTCTCTTTGTTTGCTTATGTTGGAGGCTGCTAATGCTGAAGAATTAATGATGGCAGAGGGGGACAAGAACATTACTACCGACTTGTAACACAGCCTTAACAGCATAGATTGGCTGAACACGCTTCTAGTTCCTGGAGACTGGATCTTTGTTGAAGGACAAACTGCTCTTCCTCCTTTCCTCATCAAATATTTGGTGATGAACTTCTTTGCCTCTGGGAAAGATTTGCTCTTAAATCTGCTGTTTCCAAACAAGCAGCACAATGCTAAATCCAAGACTTCTTTTCTTTATACCATTGCTTGACTCAGCTGACTTACTATTTTTACACCTTACTGTTTTTCTCCATTGCCAAAGCTGTTAAGGGACAGCACAGAGGCCACTCTTGCAATAGGTGATCCCTTTTTGATGGAAAGGAGGGAGGGAAGTGACCAGTTACCGTGCTTAAGTATTCCCATCGATCTGTGAAGTGCAATACACTAAGTATACACTGTGAAGTGTAATACACTAAGGCTCCAGTATCTCACAGCTTTAAGAGTTTTAATATTGGAAGCAGTGTTGGCACATACCCCTTATCTTGAATCGACACTGAGCAAACTCTGGGATCACAGATTCTGCACAGTAGCAGAGTTTCAATATTAACAGCAGTGACATTAGTGTTAATTCATAGATACTGTGCACGGAGCAATGGCTGATTGCTTCACCTTCATGAAGAGAACTTGAAGCCAAACTTTAGAGTATGGGTAGGTATTTTTGTGAAGACCTTGTTACAGATGTTGTTTTTATTGGATGTTTAACTTTCCTCTGTAATAATTTTTGACCTGTCAGCTGTATATAGCAGGAACAGGAGTCCTACTTGCACCAAAGCCTATCACAAATATTTCTTCTCAGGTGGTAGCCAGAGATGTTGGACAGACTGGCTTCTCACTGTGTTCTGTAGGTAGAATTTAAACAGCACAAGCAGGAACCTATTAAAAAATTACACTTCTGAAAGGCATTCCAGAGGTTTTCCATCTTTCTTCAGCTATATGTGCTTTACCTTCTGCACCTCATTCACCAGGAGGATGCTGAGGACAAAATGATGGGGATGATGTATAGCAGAGGAATGTGGGAACCTGACTTCTCCCTCCACAAATACAAACATATCCGTACTCTGTTGTATGGGACATCGCCAGACATGGGGATGACATTTGAGCTGAGCTTACCTGCTTTGTTAGACAGGAGGGTTGATCCCTTTCCTGATCATAAGATCTTGTGCCTTTTTCTTTGTTCTGACACATCCTGAAAAGCATACCCAGCAAAAATAAAAGGGAATATTTACTACCAGTTTAGTCATCAGACCGGGTTGGTAGGGAAGCAGGACCTAGGAGAGGTCCTGCAGCAGAGGGAACGATGGGTAGGACTGTCTGTCTTGGCAGCCCTGATCTATTGCATCAGCTCAGCTGTCAAGTCTAACTTCTCCTTCCACATTGCTTAAGACTGCAGACACCAAATTTATCAACTGAATGTTATTTACCTGCACTTTATATGTAAGAGAATCTTCCCTTATTGTGTATCAGATGAGTTACAGGTGCTTAAAAGTGCTCCAGGTAATAATGCCTCTATTTACAAGATCAAGTAAACAATTTTCACAGAAGCAGGGTTGAGAAAGAAGGGATTTTTCAGCACGAGGCATCTCTTATTGATATACCAACACAGATACTGGTCCTGAATCTCTCCATTAGCTGTTACCAGCAGCTTCTTTCTTAGTTCTGCACTGTCTTGTTTTTGTGTTTTAAGCACAGCTGCACTTATGCCTAGGCTGTAAAGCAGATTTTCAGGTTAATGGCAATTTGGAACTAATGTCAACAGATTATGTTTTGTAACTGCTTTTTTATATATTAGGCTCTAGTACATGGAAGCCTTTACAGCTGGACAAGAGAGAACAACAGTGTCCATTTATGTTCTATCTGTGGTGCTGTGAAGTGGTTAGACTTAAACATGAGAGGTAGCAAGGTTACAGGCAAATTAAAAAACATGGTATGTACAATCCAACATTTCTGAACCAAGGATGTTACCTGATGAGTCAGAGGCTTTGAGGTCATGTTCCTTGTGTTGGATGGCTCTCATTCCAGGGAGCTCTCCACTGTTGAAAGATCAGCTAATAAAAGGTGCTTTGGTTAGGGTGACTCAAACATTATTCATGTTTAAAAATAAATAAATGAATACAAATAGCAGGGGCATTAGACAAGATGGAGTGTATGTTCTTCTATCCATTGTAATAACTTGTTAGCATGAAAAAGAGTGTTTTGATGACCTAGAGAGGATAAATACAACTTCATGGCAAGCCAACAGCCATTAATAGGTTTTGATAGATTATACTTTTCATTTGTGGTTAAGCAGCATCACTGCTTATATGTTGCCTTTACATAGAGGTTCCCAGCATAGATCAGGGTTCTGTTGTAACAGATATCATAAAAACAGGTGAGCAAAGTCAAGAACTTCAATATTTTTTTTTAGGCTATGTTTTAATGATCCTGACAACCCCAGTCTTGTGGTGAGTTTTCTCATGGAATTATAGAATTTTTTGGGATGGAAGGGACCTGAAAGATCATTTATTTCCAACCCCCCTGCCATGGGCTGGGACACCTTCCACTAGACCAGGTTTGTCAAAGCCCCATCCAACCTGGCCTTCATCACTTCCAGGGATGGGGCATCTACAACTTCTCTGGGCAACCTGTTCCAGTGCCTCGCCACGCTTAAAGAATTCCTTTCTAATATCTAACCTAAACCTACCCTCATTTGGCTTAAAGCCGTCACCCCTTGTCCAATCGCTACAAGTCCTCGTAAAAAGTCCCTTTCCAGCTCTCTTGTAACCCTCTCTATGTACTGGAAGGTGCTGTAAGGTCTCCCTGCAACCTTCTCTTCCCCAGGCTGAACCACCCCCACTCTCTTGACCTGTAACACTAATACCAATTTAAACCTTTTTGAAGGGGAGAAGTCTGTTGGAGGGAAGATAATGGGTTTCCCTATTTGTTTGTGTGGGTTAAATGCATGGACCTGTTTCAGTCACATATTTAATGCTTCTCTGTGTGTGTGTGTTAGACCATCAGGTAGTTCAGGGTGGGTGACTGAGCCAGGGTTATTGCACCATTTCCAATGATTATTTCCAGACTTTTGAAATTAACTATAAAAGTTTTCAACTCTTCAATCCAAAATCCATCAAATCTGTTTAATAATAATAATAATAAAAAGGTAGCTAGACAGTACTTTTGTGCAGTTTTGCACCTTCTGTCTCAAATTAAAATATTTGGAGCTGTGGTGTCTGTTCTTTAATCCCCACCCCCACCAGTAATTTTGCTCATATGTTATCCATAAATCTTGTCTGTTTTAAATGTTCCAACTAATAGTTAGGCAAAACATTTAAGCATAATGATATGATTAACAGAGTCCATTTTTTGGCAGCCTGGATGCTGTATTTCTTAAGCTAGCACTGCAGTTTATCCTGATTAGAGATATGAAGGAATTATTATTCTTCTTGGAGGGTTTTTTTTGGTTTTGTTGTTGTTGGGGTTTTTTTGTTTGCTTGTTTTCATAATACGAGGATTTAGGGGTTCTGCAGTCATTTTGCAGGAATATAATGTGTGATTTGGCTGGATCTTTGAAGTGGTAATATTATAAATCTCCCAATCACCATTGCCCAATCTGTTTTAGCATTCATGTGCCTAATTTCTGTTTGTAATCTGATTACTGGCTTGAGCTGCTCCGGCTTGCAGCCTATTGCTATGCATTTACTGTACTCCCTGGGACGCGATAGCCTGACAGCTCCAGTCCTGTGCTATGAAAAATCTCTACACAATATTGCTAAGACAGGCCTAGGGCTGTGGCTGGTGGAGAATTAGCTGCTATTGTAGTTTCTCTTTGCCGAATCCTTTGTTTCTGCAACCATGTTCAGAAATCCTTGGATCTCCAGCTATTTGGGAAATGTTAAATACTCTGAGGAGCAAGGTAAGAGTTCCAAGTAGATAGAAGAAAATGCAGTTCATTTGTGTGTGTTAAATCTCTCGTATATGTGTATGCATGTGTAAATATTGTTTGACTGGATCTTCTGCAGCTGCATTAGGCACTTTAGCAATCAGTATGCAGTTAGTCACCTAGGCTATTTCATTATTTCCTAAAGGGCACTTTTGAAAGATCCGATTAGATGGATCTTTTAATTAGCTTAACATGCCACCTACTTAGGGCCTTTAAATATACTAAGTAACACTGGAAGGTTGCATCTACTTTTTCTTTTTGAATTCAGCATTTGAAATTTCTTATGTTTTAAATTATGGATAGTTGTTTTATTCGGTAGTTTGTACCTAAGAGGAAGGGGAACTAGATTCAACAAACAGTTAAACTTGTGAGCAAGTTTGATTTACACTTCAGTAAATATACTCTTAATTTTAAATGAAAATACTTAAAATTTCTTTAATGTGATTATGAGCATGTTTAGAATTCTTCAGCAAAAGAAAGAACAAAATGCTGTTGCAAATATTTTCCTTCTGTGTATCAGTTACTGTAAGGGTGGTTTTTTATCTTTAAATTAACCATTGAATAAGACTCTGCTAAACTGATGTTTCTTTGCTGAGCATATTTATTGTCTTTTGAAGTGCAGTTGTTTTACTTTTCCTCCTGTGTTTGTATTTAAGACTTCTGTATTGTGGTAAGTAAGTTTTATTGTACTGTAATCCCCCCCACATGGTGCTTAATTTGCACAGGAGGAAATACATAAAATATCAAAACTGTGTAACAGAATTGCCTGCTAGGTTTTTCTGTGTTTGGGGTGTGGGGGAAAATTGAAGCTCACCCCTGTGAAATACAGCAAAGTTTTGAGATGTTTTTGAGGCAGCATAGATGTGGTGTGTATGATGTTACTGAATGTGTTTAATGGGTAGCAACAGCCAAACAGGCTTATGTGCCCTGTCTTAGCAGCCCTTCTCCCTCTCTGCTCCCAGGGAAGCAATGCAGGCTACTTTCTTCCCTTCTCATATTCCCTCCCCAGTTTTGGCTAGGGTAGGCAGAATTTCTCTGTGGTCTGCTTGTGGTTTTCACGGTGGACAGCTGTTTCAGTGCCAAAAATTCTAGGATGGGTTGTATCCTGTTAGAACAGCTATAAATTTAAGATATGCCTGGTTCTGATTAGCTAAGCTGATACTGAGCTGGGCTCTTAAAGTTAGTGCATAGTCTTCTCAAAGTCATATTAATCTGGCCTTTTTAGAGGATGCTTATGGCACGGAGTATTTTTTTTTAATGTTGTAGTATAAAATATAATGATTTATATACCATTCACACTGTTTTTCTTATAATACTCTGTTTTGGTTTAGCAAGATGTTTCTGTGTAATCTATGTGCTTTATTCTCCATTTAATGGAAAGAGAAAATGAATGTTAACAAAAACAGGAAAAAGTTGCCCATTAAAGTTGAAGAATGCTATTAGCAGAGCTGCTTGAAATCTGCAGTGACTTGTAGCAGATGACTAAAAAATGCCTTTTTGCACAATTTAAGCTCCTTTATCAAGCTGTTGAAATTCTTTCTGTTACTTTTTTTTTTACCTTTTTTTAATCTTAATACCTGTAGAGATGGCAGAAAGAAGTGAAAGAGGATGAAAAGTTTTGAAAGGGATAGACAAAATATACATTCTCTAAATTAAGACCCGTATTGTCAGCCATAAGTTACATTATACCCTTTCTTCAAAAATAAAGGGCATTCTACCCTGACTCTAAAATATTGTGCATAAGCAAAAAAATTTTTTTGCCAGTTAAATCTTCTTTGAAATAGTTAAATCTCAGCTGTGAGGCAGAGTGAAAGGAATGTAGCTACTTTTCAATTGTTCTAAAGTCCAGATTGTGTAATATTCAGGTCTGTCTTTGAAAAATAAAATGATTGCTCTATCAGTGACTAACTATTTATTAATTTAAGGTCTTGAGGGAGTACATTTAATACAGATGGGGACAGAAGGCAATTTTCCATTGGGAGTAAGCTATTGGTAGCTTTATGTACTTTTCAACAGCAGTCACTGACCAGGTGCTCCCCTGCTTTCTGGCCAGCAGTTCTCTAAGATTTCTTAATAGCACCCTCACATTGAATGGATGGAGTTGGTACTTGGAGCACTGGTCCCCCTTGCCATTGGTTATCATTTAGACCCTCTGGTGATGCACTTGATTACAGAAATGAAAAAGTTAAATCTGGGAGAGAGTGGGGAGATTGCCCATTGCTTGTTATGGTTCACAAAGGTTTGGGAACCTTAGAGGCTTTGTAATACATACTTTTTGAAAATGAGGCTGCATCTGGCAGTTTTGCTCTCAGTGTGAACACGTCTTCCTCTGTGAAAGTAAAGCTAAGGCTTTACTTCTAAGGCTTTTCGGAAAAAACATGGGAGCTTCCAAACAGTGGACAACAATTTCTGTCTGTCATGGATGGTGTTATACTGTTGCAACACATCCTCAGCTGGACATCTCTGACTTCTGCAGTGAATATGCAGTTTTTATATGCTAGGCTGCAGCCAAAAAGGCTCTTCCTGCTTGCAGCATTTCTCATTTGCAGAGTGCATCATAAACATGTCTACTCTCCATTTTATAAGCTGGGAAACTGAGTCAGGGAGTTTAAATGATCATCCCAAGCTGCAGTACTACACCACAAATACTAAGAGTAGAACATGGCAGTTCCATAAAGTGTTGATGTTTTTAGTATGTCTACTGTCTGTAGTCATTTTTGTGAGGCTTTGGTTTATCACCATCTTGGACATGCCAGATTGTGCTGTTTGACTAGAGAAAAGGCCTCTGCACAGTCTTTTGCAGTGGAAAGGCTATGTTTGGAGGCTACAACCTAGTTTACCAAAAGTTCCCCATTTATTATAGCATCTTCACAATGTTGTGGTTTTTTTTTTCTATTTTGCAGATTTTGCCAAGGGAAACTCAGTCAGATTTAAACCTTCACGATTGCTCCTAAGGAAGAGAGCGTTAAGGTAAGGTGGAGTTTGTCTTGCCCAGTGAAGATCACTGGTTGCAGTAACTTACAGTCATTGCTTGAATCTACATTTATTCTTTTGTCAGGAAAAGTGATTATTGGTCCTCTCACAGGACCAAGCTCCAGCATAGAGCAGATACTCGGAATGAGTCTTAAAACCACCAACTGCCTCCTAAGTAATGTTAAAATCTATAGCTGGAATTGCTAAGGGAAAAGTCCCACTCTGCACTGGGCCTCGTGCCACTGCAGTGCACATTTTTCCTTGTATGGCATGGGCACAATACAGACCAAGTGAACCAGGTTGAAATACTTACCTGCCTGTAAAAGAAAGTGACTGAAATGGATGAATTAATTATATATCCTTGCAGGGAGCTTTGTCAGCAATCTTGGGGAGAGAGATGAGGTGGGACACTGCAGAGGCGAATGGACAACTGGTGTTGCTGCTTCCTTGCAGGACTGTGCTGCCTTGTGCCTGCGTTCTTAGGAAGTGGTTCCATGAGGCTGAATAAGGGGATACAGTTAAGCAAGATGGCAAATCATGTTGCCTTTCTCTTCCCATCCTTGCTCCAGCTGTTTTTGGTGTCCACAATTGTGCTTGCTGGAGTCATCCATAGTGGCACAGAGAAGAGATCAGGGAGTTGGGAACTGACTCTTGCCCCAGCAACCAGCCGTGTTGTTGGCTCAGCTGCACAGTAATCCACCAGCACACAGGCTCACTCTGCAGACTTCTTTTCAGTCAAGGCACACCACTTGGAGCACACCTGGTTCCCTGTGATGTTGTTTCTTATGTCCTGTAGAGAGATGGAAAGAATAGGTGTCCAAGACACACTGTGTTATGAAAGCAGGTAGGGGAAAGTAGAAATGAGAGTAGCAGAGAAGGATGTGACTGTAGAATGGACCTTTTACTTAAGAGTCCAAGGAAGGAAATTCTCCTGGAGGTAGAGAAAGAGGAGTGAACACCAAGAAACCAGTTGGCAGGTATACAAGTGGATTTTGTGTTTCAATCATAAAATCTCAGTATATCCTGTAGCTTTAAATGGGATGGCAGGTCAGTGTTACCAAGTGGCATTTGGATCAAACTTCTGGTTGCTTTTGGGCATGTAACTAGGTTAGTGGGACAGCTATTTAGAAACTGTATGCTCCTGCTGCTGCAGCAGATGAAGTTTGCAGCCCGGAATCCCTGATGTATAGAATATAGCCTACACTTACTTTGGAAGTTGGCAGATCAGTATAACTACTGAGACTGTCAAATACTCTACTAATGCTACATTTTACATTGTTTTTTAAGAAAAACTATTGAGATTGTGAAATATTGTTGCCTGTATTTTAACAGGAATCATCTGAATTCCTGAACACTGGAGAGTATAATGAGTTTGTTGGGAGCCTGAGGCCAAACCACACACAAATCCTGTGTGAAACAAACTGGTGGGACCTCATGCTGTTGATTGCATTTCACGAACCATGATCACAGGCTATGTTTCAGGCAAGGAAAGGACAAGAAGTTCTTCTTTCATTATCCAGATTTAACAGGGACTTTAGGAAAGAATTCTTGCAAACTTCTAATTATTTTTTTTTTCATTTAGAGAACCCCTTGTATGCCTTAATTATTTTAATAATGAATGTGCAGAGCCTACCTGGTAACTGCAGAAATTCGTGGTACTGAACGTATCTGTTCAGAATCTGCACCTAAATTTATAACATGACTAGACGTAGTTGTGATATTTCTGGAAGAGGGTTGTGGATGAGTTTGAAGGTACAATATATCTGGCAATTCAAATCTGACTGTGTGACTCTGCTTAAGCAACTGAATTGATGCAACTCCTTCTTCAGGAAACTAATAAAGCTGAGAGACATATGAATATATTCCTTTGAGGAAAAAGGGAAGTCGTAGTGAGGAATTACTTATGAGTTTATTTTTTAAAAAAATACTTATGAGTAGTGATTGTCCTGTACTTTTTTGTTTTGTTGTTTTTTGGTTTTGTTTTTTGTTTTTTTTTTTACTATTTCGAATTGCGTTAACATCATTTCAACTCAATTTGGATTCCTAATGAATGTTCTTATTGAATACTGTGACATGTCCTAAATATGCCTACTTTCATTTTTAGAACTAATTTGATATATGTGTCTATAAATACCCAATTGTTTGGCTTGACTCTCTCAACTTCAGAGCAGTACTCTGTCTCTGAATCCTCTGTGCATGTGAAAGCAATGTTATTACACATTGGATTAAAACATTTTGACCTTTTCATGTGCAAATATTTAAACGAAGCAATGGCACCTGCAGCTTAGCTAGAGAGAGGAAAAAAAGCCTCTGAAGAGATGAAACGCCTCAATTGTGGATTAAATAGTATATGAAAATTGGTAATCCTTAAAAACATAAACAAGTAAATAGATGTTGACAGTCTGTCCAGAGGGAAATGGAAAATGAGGGCATAGGGAAAGCTACGAAGGGACTTTCACAAAGCAAATAACCTGTGATGCTGTTTAGCCCAGTGGGGGTTAAACTTAGGAAGTTTGTGGTTATCTAAAGAATTTTAGTGAAATCTGCCAGTGAGCAAAGGTTGCAAGCCACCCTCTGCACAAAGGAGGAGGGAGCTCACATACAGGAAGAACTGGATGACCTTGAGGAGTAATAGAAAAAGGATGTAATGTAATAATACTAAGTGCACAGTTGTGCATTGGGGACTGATAAATTTTTCTGTCACTTGCAACTAATGAAAGCAAAACCTTGGCATATTAGTTTCTGATGCAGGATTGAGCAGCCGATATAGTGTAGAAATACAAAGGCAAAGGTATTGTAGATCCCATTATTCAACTAACGAGTCATATAATAATGCTTTCTCTATCAAAATTCCTTTTTTTAAAAGACACTGCTAAGACCTAGGTCTGGAATCAAGACTGTCCAATTCTGGTCATGATATACAGAAGAAGATGACTTAAAACTAGAATAAGTAGAGAACAGATTTTTTACAGATAATTAATGAAACTGAGAACCTGTTTTGAGGAAGCTATGTATGGATAACTTCTGTTAAGAAAAATAAGGAAGGTAAACGACAACACTGGCATGAGAATGAATGGATGAAAACCCAGTGAAAGACATTTAGACTGAGTTTAGATGATCTCTGGCTTCAGAGTCCGTGGAACTCCCTGGAGTGAACCTAACTAGTTTATAATACTTAAGGATTGTTGAGGAATCCACAAGCAATCCAATAATACTGTTCTTTTTAGAACCAGCAGGCTAGTGCCAGTCTTGATTCTGTATGATTTTACCCTTGGAAATTCATGTAGGAATGAGACATAGTGGTCAGTGTCAGTGCATAATTAATTTAAACAAGGCTTTTTCTGTATGAGGGAATGTTTTTCTGTACTGAGTCCCATGTTTATGGAAACTTAAGGTGCTGCACTGTCACAAGCATTATGGAAGCAAGTGGAGAGGCTGCTAAATAAAGCACAGATATTCAAAAGTTATGAGCTGGTCCCTCAGCCCTTTTGTCTTAAGTAATTAAATTGATTTGACAAAATAAATTTGGGGGTGGTTTATAGCCTTAGGCCAATATTATTTTCATTTTTCAAACTCATGCTCAGCCAAAAGGAGTGGAAACTGCTTCCAAATGGGAACTGGGAATCTCTCCACCCAGGATTCTCCAGAAGCCGTGTCTGTAAGAAAGTAACATATTGGAAAACTAGTAAGAATCATGAGTATTGGCAGTGTGGGGTTATGCATATACGAACATGCTGTTAACTCTGAGTCTCTGCCCAGTCTCAGATGACACATGCATCCATTTTCTTGTGGCTGTGTTGCACTATTTTGTTATTGTATTTTGGGGTTTGTTTAGTTCAATTACAGTGGTTTTCCCTGTAAGGATACAGTTTTCTCTAATGGACAGCTTATTGCAGCTCTTCATCTTCCATTTGCAATTTTCTGTAGTGACTAACATTGCTTTTCTTGGCAGTACCTGGAGTAATTTCTGTAAGTGCAGTTGTTGGACACAATTTGCAGCAGGTGGCAGGGTGCCTGGATGTGACACAACCCAGTTTCTTCATTGTCATTTCAAGGGCTTTATTCTCTCCTCAAATGTCTTCCAAAGGAATATTATTTATAAATGATAAACAAGCAAATACTTATAGGAGTTCATGAAGAATTTACTAGTCATTATACGTTAAAACTCTATCCAATGAAAAATGTTCTTTTGGAATAATGAGTGCAGAATTCTTTTTTAACTTTTTTTTTTTTTTTTCTAACCAAATACTCTCTATTTTTAATAATTCGAGGAAAAAAATCTTGCTTACAAGGTCAAAATACTTCCTCCAAAAGAGCATCTATAGATAGTATCTGCTTTAGACCATTCTGACACCTACATTTTACGGTTAAAATGTGTATATTTAATGAACATATTTAAAGAAATATTTTGTTTCACCTAAGTGAACATTTTTCTTGTTTTGAAAAGACATGGTATAAAATTAAATTATCTAACTGATGCTCATATTAATGTATTATAAACCATGTAAATTCCAGAGAACAGTGCAGTAAGAACAATAGGGCAGTCATGCAGAAGGCTGCTAGGTGGAGTGTACATACAGTACTGCATTTGATGACATATGTTTTAATATTTATGGAGAACTATTCAATACAGATTATTTCAAATGTAATTGCTTAGTATAGCATTTTGAAGGCAGTCTCCAGTCAGTAATTTAATGCAAAAATGTGTTACAGTCAGTTCCAAACAAGTTTCAAATTATGTTAGGTTTGGCTTTCTGAGTTTCTTTGGGTTATTTCTTAGCTCATTCCTATGGAAAATATTTTCTTTCGTATCTCTGTTAGACTATCTTGCAGTAAATTGATTACATCTTGGCTTTACTTCATTTGTAGCAGAAATATCCACAGTTCTGTAAAACAGATGTTGCTTTCAGTTTTCAGAAGGAGTTTTCATTTGAAGATAAAGAAGAACTTGCAAACAGCACAAAGGATATTGATGCTAATCTCTTAGCAGTACTTCCGAAAGGTAAGTGAAGGAGACACATTACGAACACAAGTGGTAATTTAACAGTTTGTGAAGTTTAGTCTATGCAAGTACAAGGCACAGTTAAAATTACTTAGGCACAGATGTTTTGTAAATTAATTTTCTTTTCCATTTGAAGTATGCATAAGGGATGAAGCAAGGGATGAACAACAGTGCTCTTTTATAAGGCCTTGCTATATTCCTGCTTCGTAAAGTTCAACTTTGCTTACCTAGTTTTCAATAGGTTAAGAAGTAGCTGAAACTCAAAACTTTGGAAAGGCTTCTTTGTATAGTTGAATTAATCCTGAAATCAAAATATTAACTCGACTTGTAGTCATAGCTCTTTCCAGTCCCCTTTGGTGGTTGGTAGAATGATTGTCCTTGCATGACCACTTGACTACATTCTGAGTTTTTGTCTTATGTGCTAAGCGAGCTGCAGTAAGTATGGGCTTTGGCTTGGGTTTCTTTGTTCTTAAACTTCTCTCTTAGTCTGAATAACTTCTGAAGAAAACAGCAGTTCCATATTTATCATTTGACATAGTTGAGGTAGAGGCAAGAGTTAATTCTCTTTATTATTTAGAGAAAATCACAGTATGCTTGAGTAATTGACCTGTAAAAGGGTGACATTTGACTGAAGAACTGTGTAACTCCCACAAAGATATTCCCTTCAGTCAGGAATGTTATTGATCTCAGAACTTTGATTAAAATTTTGTGTGTGTGTTCTGGTGATATTTATTCTTTTCAGACAAACTGCAAGACTAAATGCACTAATTCCAACATAAAAGAGCTGGCTTACTCTTTTAATGTCAGTTGTTGCAGAGTTCCTTTAGAAAGGAGCCCTTCTTCCAGAATAACATTTACATGCTAATTGAGTGACATGCTTGCTTTTAAATACAATCATTACAGATGTTCAGACAGAAACATTGTTGACAAAATGATGGAACAGAGTGATATGCTTTTATACAATACAGACTTCCTGAGAGCACCGGTCAGTAAGAATGCAGAGTCCCCCGTTATTCCTTAGACTTAGACTTACAATCATTCTGGGCAACAAGTTAATTGTGAGAGCCTTCACTTGAGAATCTTATCTGTAAGTTGCTTCTCAGTGAGCTGATTTCTATTTCAAGATTTTTCTATTTTTAAGAAAATATTACCATAATAAAGGCATCAGATTTGGGGTGTACCAGACTTAAGAAACAGTTAGTAGTGGGAGCTTATGATTTCATTCTAAGGGGACTACTTGAAACCAAATGTTTTCTGAATATCCAGGTAATTTGTCTTTCTGGGGCCTAACTTTGATTCAGTTTTGCCTATGTTGGAAAATCGGAGGAGTGTGTTTAGTTTTCAACTGATACAGACTGACCTGAGGTTCCAAGAGTCTGGCTGAAGTCTCACACATTGCTGCCTGCAGTTGGGCATTGAACATGTCACTACAGCTCTGCTGGCATAAACAGAAGACAAATGCTTCTCCAAACTAGTTTTCAGACAACCACCTTTCCAGGTGTGGAGAGAAGGAAGTAGGAATGAGGCTGGTAGGCTTTACTATTGTGTTAAATTTTTCTCAAAATGAAAACAGATTTTACCATGTTGCAATGGTTATTTATCATCTCTGATAAATTAGGCCTCTGGCAGGTAAACTTTCTATCCATGTCCATCCAGGCTTCACAAATGTATGTGCTCACTCTCTCTTAGGAACTTTTGGAAGGCTTAATTGAGGTTTTACAGCTTCTGAACTTTAAAAAGAAAACTGCTGTCCCATGCCTACAACTTTATTCACGTGTCCCCTCTGCTGTTGTCAAAGAGGGCTTTCATCATAAACATGTTTATATTCTGTAGCACATGTTTTTGAAAGATTTCTGAATACTATAAGAAATATTTCACCTTAATTTAAGGAGTTTTTAAAACATTTTTATGAGGTGCACTCCAAATGTATTTGTTGGATTTTATTCTGGGACGAGACATGGAACAATGCTGCTTTTCCTGATTACTGGTGTTCTAAGGTAAATTTTGTTTAGAATGTCTACACTTACAAAATTAAGATGCCTCTTGGCAGTCAACCTTAGAGGGTATCCTGCCATAGCATCCAACTCAATAAAAAATAAAATAAAGCCTCAAGTTCGGGGTTGTTTCTGAACTGTGGCTGTTCTTCCTCTTGCCCTTAAGTGACCAGTGGTGCTTACAAATTGTGTTGCCTTGAATTAATCTAGATAAGGAGCTTTTACTGTGAAATTAATTATTTTAAGCTTCTTAGTCTTTTCCTGTGTGCTGAATCAGATCTTTGTGCTAATTTGTAGGTAGAAGTGTTGTTACTTTTCTAACCCTGCCATGCTGTAGTTTCTGATGGTCACATGGAAAAAATATCCCATGAACAGAGGGAAGTTAGCACCAACCTATTCAAATTGCAAACTAAAAAGGAGAAACCTGGTCACCTAAGTTTACCAGCGTCAGCCAGTGTCCTTGGGAGTGATATGTCTCCAACTGGCTTTCATGTTTTGAAGTAAAATATTTTATTCTTCAAAAAGAAATCACTAGAGTAGAAAAATTCCTGCATTTAATTTTTTTTTTTTTTTTTTTTTTTTTGGGTGGGGGGGCGAGCTTTTTTGCTTCTTTTTCCTCACCAAAAGCAGAAAAGTGCTGGAACTGCTTTTACAGAAAAACTCTGCAGATGTTGGCCAACTAAACTGAAATTACCGTCTGTAATCCCAAGTGTGGAAAACCTGTAAAGCAGCATAGACTAGTCCCATGCTATTTTTGTCCTATGTTCTTTGGGAAGGTGTTGGAGGGATTCTTCATGGGACCAGTGCTCTTTTTAGGACTGCAAAGTGGTAGTAGAATCTCTGGAACTTCAGCTAACATGTAGCAAAGAAGGTGTTGAGCTAATGCTTCTGGGAGTTCTTTGGATGTTCCACATTTCTCATATGTAGACAACTTATGGTCATGTTTCCTTTTCTGTGAGTGGGGGGAAAGGGAAGAAGACTTCTGTTATTTTATGAAGCTGTGCTTTAGAGCTTTACTAAAGTTGTGTAGAAAACCTGTTCTCAGATAATGGTTTTAGTGACTAGAGGAGGAAAATTATCAGGATTTGGATGGAATGTGGTTTTATTACTGTGAGCTTTGGAGGCCTATGTCTGAAGTAACAGAACAATTACGGGGGGTTTTTTGACCATTTTATGTGTGTATAGGCAAGAGATGGAACAGAAAACCTCCAGTAGCTAGAGAAATACTTAAACAGAAGTAGATTTGGGGACGTGAGAGCAAAGTATTTATGAGAAAGCATTTCCTTTGGTGTGAATCTGAAATGAAGGCTAGTTTCATAAGGGTGAGTTCTCTGTTTATTACAGTTCCACTGCTAGCACAGCTTGAGTAGGCAGGTCAACAGTGGAAACTGCCCGTTCATTGAGAGAAAAGTCACAACACGAAATAACATAAGGGCTCATCTTTGCTTTGGTGTTGTTTCAGAATGCAAATTTTGTATTGCCCAGGTCCAGTTTCTATCCATGTCCAGAGATGTGTGCTTGGAATTTACTGATTTTCAGTGGCTATCTTACACTGTCAACCTGATCAGTAGCACAGGCATAGACTTCAATCTGCTTTGCTGCAGATGCTGCACTGAGGCGTGGAAGATGTGTCTACTGGGTTAGCTCAGGATGCACTGTTAGCACTGTTAAGTAGCTGCATCCTGAGCTACTCTGCATCAAATGTGTACATGTTAGATTTTTTCAGAGTATGATCACAATCTGAGCTAACCTGGCTTGAGAAATTAAGGGGGCTGGCTTAAGTTTGCTTTCTGTAAAAATACAGACTAAAGGAGTTGTTTTTGAAAGTGGTCCTGCTCATTTCTTTTCTCTGTTCATTGCATGTTCTCAGCAGGCACTCATCTGTAGCCTCAGACACTGTGTTCATATCTCATTCATTTACATCTCTGAGTCATGATGAGAATATGTTCATTCTTGCTGATCCAAGACATTTTATCTGTCGTCCTAGTGGCTTTTCAGCACATAAGGCTGTTAAGACAGCCAATGTTAGTTGTATCTATGAGGTATGAGCACTGGTATTGACTACAACAAACTTCCTGGATGTGTCAGCTGAGTTGAAGCCCTGACCTACCTATGTGTGTAAGATCTTGCAATACAGGGAAGGGAGAGAAGGTGCATCTGACCTTTAAAAGGGTGGTGTTTCAATAATGTTTATCTTGTAAGTAGAGCAATGAACTCCGGTAGCAAAGAGGTGATAGAGCAATATCTGCTAGACAGTCCTGACTCATCAGGCGTTTCTGTTGGCAATCTCTGGCCAGTTTAGCAGGCTGTAGATTTTAGCTTGCTTTGACTTTTGATCCCTGGGTCAACATGGTCAGAACTCCAGAGGTGCATTGTGTCAGAATAGGTGCACAGAGCTTTTAGAACTACATGTTTGCCAAGGCAATGATATCAAGGCATGTATGTATGTGTGTGTGTTAGGCACACACTCACCCCAGTCCACTGCATTCTTTGACAATGTGGAGGGTTTCTCTTCCTGTGGTTTCTCTTCCTGGGGGTAAGAAGTTACACCACACTTGTTTATGTAGCACTTACTACTCCAGTGGGGTTTACATATGCACATACATGTCTATATATAGGGATTACTTCATCTATCGTGCCTCCTCTTGGTTCACTACTGTTTGAGCTGTGACAGCTGTCTAGTAGCACATAAGAGCAGCAAAAGGTTCAGGGGAAGTGAAGAAAATTACGTCCAATTAAAACTACAAGGGAAAGTTAGCAAAGTAGGAAGTGATTTACCATGCAGGAATATCATGACACTATAATTTTCACTCCAGCAATGAGTCACCGGGATTCTTGGGATTTGCTCAATATAAGGGAGTGGAGGAAACTAACAAATAGGGGACACTGTTTCTCTTTAAGCATAGTCAGTCCCTGACCTTTGTGTAGACAGGGTAAACAGTAATATCATACTACCTGGTTTTGAAACAGGTTACTGTGGCATGTGAGCTTTATCTCAGCTAACCAAAATACAACTAGTATATACTACATCTTGAAAACTGCTAGGATGGCATAGCTAATTCAAGTTCAGCCTGGAAGAACCTGGAGATGGTGATCACATCTGTATGTCTAATGCACTTTTGACAACACAAGCTTAATAAACTAGGAAAGCAAGAGGAAAATACTCATTTCCTGATGAAAGCTATTTCAAAACTCTGAACTTTATTTGACTGTTCCTTCTTACTCTAGAGCATTTAGCAAGTTTTAGTAGCTTATAAACTACATAATCTTTTGTTGTCTCAGTTTCAGAATTAAGAAAACTGTTTGAACCAAACAACCGAGATTTTTTGGAAATGAAAAGGTAAAAACGTCTTTGACCTGTAAAAAAAACCATGCAACTTGTTTTGTAACCTCCTCTTAGAAACTCTCCCTTCAAATTTTCAAGATGCCTGTTTTCACATTTTTCACATATTTTTCAGAAAAGAGAGAATAGCTAGACGCTTAGAGGGAATTGAAAATGATACACAACCCATGCTTCTACAAAACTGCCCAGGATCAGTCACACACCGTTTACTAGAGGAAGATACACCAAGATATATGCGTGCGACTGATCCGTACAGTCCCCACTTAGGTAAGTAGCATGTTGCAGTCAGTCTTGTATTGATAAGTTACTTCATGTTTACTACCCTATCAGTTGTGCAGTCCAGTCCATGGAGTCCACAGAAAAGCTGTGTCAGGGTTTTCTTTTTTAACTTGCCTTGTAACTCTCCAGTTCTTATTTGAAAAAAGTTGATTATCCTTATTGTTTTAAAACAACAATGTGATATGAGAACTATTAATTATTCAAGAGTTACTTCTTAAAGAAGTATTACTAATGCACATTTCTTAATCATTTGTATGTGTTTTTGGAGACAAGTACAAAAATATAATGTGGCTGTGCAGTCATTTTGGTTTGTAAGAAAATAGGAAGCTTTTAGTTCACTCAGTTGGAGTGATGGATAGGGTACTTGGAGTTTTGGGATGGGCTTGCTCATGTATGTTGTACTTTTGACAGGAAGATCAAATGAAGAGGAGGAAACTTCAGATTCTTCTGTAGAAAAACAACCCAGATCATCTAGATACCGATCAGAAATCACAGGAGGTAATACAGAGCCCTTGTATAGTACAGGAAACATGGATGTCCAGGAACTAGAGTCAAAAGCAGAGAGAATAGCTAGGTACAAGGCAGAGAGGAGACGCCAGCTGGCAGAAAAGTATGGATTATCTCTTGATTCTGATTTGGATTCTGACTACTCATCCAGATATACACGAGCAAGGAAAGATCATGACAGCGGGGAAAGAAAGGGAGTGAAAAGTGAAAGGCAAGATGATGAAAACAAGGACTATGGCAACCTGTATTTGTCCAGGACTGAGACAAAGGGGTCAAAGAGTGTGATTTCTGATTCCAAAGAGTACTCCAGCCATGAAGACAAAGACGACCTCTCAAATGAAAAGAGTGTTAGAAAAGCAGATGAAGACAGTGCCATTAGACAGGCTTCTGACCCTTCAGCAAACTTGGATAGTTCTGTCTCCCTTTCACTTTCTGGACGAGAATCTTCCTCCTATAATGAAGTGCCAATATCACCAAAGCAAACCTCCAGAGAGTCCCTTTCTTCACCAAAGCGGGCAGCCTCACCCATCCACTTGCAGAATGACCAGCCCTTGCACAGTAACAGCAGACAAAGGTAAGCAGGATTTTAATTTTTTTTGTTTTACAGTGGATTCCTTTATCTTAATCACCTTCTGCAGCAATGTCTACAGTATTCATGAGAATGTATATATTACCCTTGAAAAATGTGTTTAGTAGCTTTGGATTGGTTGGCTTTATGGACTCATAGTGTGTTCCTGACACAAGGAAGTGGGTATATATTTCTCTGATTAGCTATGTCCTTACTTTCACTTTTCTTTTATAGAATTTTTGCTAAAATTAGGCATTCTGGGGGAAGCAGTGGAATAACTGATGTTTAAGATATTTACACAAATTAGATATTGAAGGAGTTATGTGGTTCTAAATTTGCTTTATTTTTTTTTTTTAATGACCTATTATAGCAAGCCTTTTAACTGTTTTTCCTCTGTATCCTGTGATTTTTTGGGTAGGGGCTTCCAAGTAAAGGTAAGCTGTTTCTCAGTGAAGATTTTAATATCTTCATGATGGGTCCTACCAAAATAAAACAGTTCTCAGGGTTAAAAGTGAACACTGTCTTGGGTCAATTGAAATAATAGTTGATTTGTTTTCATGATGTGAAAGTGTAAAAACCTTTTTTGAACTGTGATAGTCATTCTTTCAGATAATGTTCAGTCATACATGTGCATGAAGGGGCAGAGGGGAAAGTTAAAATTCCATGCTGAATTGCTTCATATTTGACAAATTTACTACAGTAATAGGGTAATCAGATATTTCCAGATGGAAAAAAGTCAGTTTTCACTAATTTCACATTATGATTTCACAGCGTATTGCAAAAACACTGTCAAATTCTTATGGTGACTGAAAACAATGCATGAATAAGAACTCTTTAAAAATATGATTTTCCCTAAGTGTGATTCTTTAATTTCTAGGAAGGTGGATAGATAAAAAATAAAACCTGTAAAAACTTAAAATATTGCAATTAAAAATGATGTAAATTACAATGAGAACTTAATTGTAAACACATCTGCATCATGCTGGGCAGTGTTGACTGTAACTGAAATAACTGGTATAAACTGAACCATTTATGCTTTCCATAGAGAACAAGGGGACTCAATCCCCAGGTGTCAGAAATCAGGAAAAGAAGGCAAGAGACCAGCATGAATGAATTGATACCAAAGGGCAAGAAGTAAACGCACAGGCAGTTGAAGCAGGGACAGGTCAGGTATTATGAGAAGAGTACAGGGACACTGCCCTATGGTGTAGGGATGGCATTAGGAAGGCCAAGACGAAACTGAAGCTGAACTTGGCGAGGATGCAAAGGGAACAAGGACTTCTGCAGGTATATTAGCCAGAGAAGGAAGGTCAAAGAAAGCAAGACTGGCAGACTGGTAACAATGGACAAGGAGAAGGCTGACATACTCAACTACTGTTTTGCCTCAGTCTCCAATGGCAACTTCTTTTTCCCACACTGAGCTCAGTGGTGTGGTTGACACTCCTGAAGGATGGGATATCATCCAGAGGGATGTGGACAGCCTCAAGAAGTGGACCCACGGGAACCTCATAAGGGCTTCAGCAAAGCCAAGAGCAAGGTCCTGCACCTGGGCCAGGCAAGCCCCAGTTTCAAATACAGTCTGGGGCATGAAGGGATTGAAAGCAGCCCTGATATCAAAAACTTTGCAAAACTGGTGGGTGAAAAGCTGGACATGAACTGGCAGTGTTCACTTGCAGCCCAGAAAGCCAACCCTGTCCTGGACTGCAAAAAAGGAGTGGCCAACAGGTTGAGGGAGGTGATTCTGCCCTCCTACTCCATTCTAATGAGATCCCAACTGGAGTATTGCATCCAGCTTTGGAGTCCTCAGCACAAGAAAGACACGGACCTGTTGGAGCGAGTCCAGAGGATGACCATAAAAATGATCAGAGGGATGGAGCACCCCTGCTATGAGGAAAGACTTGAGACAGTTGGGGTTGTTCAACCTAGAGAAGAGAAAGCTTCTGGAGACCTTATTGCAGCCTTTCAGTGCTTAACAGGGTCTTATAAGAAAGATGGGGACAGACTTTTTAACAGGGCATGTTGCACTAGGATGGGGGGAATGGTTTTAAACTAAAAGAGGGTATATTGAGACTAGATTTAGGGAAGAAATTTTTTACAAGAAGGATGATAAAACACTGACACAGGCTGTCCAGAGAGGAGGTAGACAACCCATCCCTGAAAACATCCAGGGTTGTGTTTGATGGGACTCTGAGTAATCTGGACTCAATGACCTTTAAAGGCCCTGTCCAACCCAGACTATTCTGTGATTCTATGAATAAGTAGTAACTTAATACAAATTGCTGACTCCATTATCTCTAATTTCAGATTCTTTCTGGGATGAGTCTTTGGTCAGTATCTGCATAAAACAAGTTTCCCATAAATGCTGTCATTCTTATCTTCTGCACCCATCAAGATAAACCTAGGATTTGGTCTCTTGTTTGGACACACATATAGGCAATAGGTGGTACTTTAAAGGTTGAGTTGCCAAGAGCCCGTTATTTAATACTGCTGACGTTTGCAATGCCAGTGTGTACTCACTGGTGTGATATTCAGAGATGTAACAATAACCTCTCAGAAACTCTTGTCCCTGTTTCTGCATGGTAAAGAAGTCGTCTGTTTCCATGCAGTCCATTTAAAGTTACTGTATGGTCCTGTTCTGTAAGATTGTTTGCACAAGACAATAAGGGCTAACTCCAGTTTTTCAGGTGACTGCTGTTCTGAAGTCAGTTCCACACTATATGGGCTGCAATTTTTTTTTTTCTTCAATTTAAATTTCCTGAGTTCAAATTGGAAAATAAATGCCGCTTGCTTTGGAATACATCTGAAGGCTTTGTGCCTTCAGTCCTAAGAAGATTTAATAATTAATCCTGTAACCCATCACTGAGAAGACAACAAAGTGCTGAGCAGGTATCATTTGACATTGCCTGCATTTGGCTGCTGAAGTGACTGATTAACTCTAAATTCAAAATGTGGCTTGCCTTCTTTTGACTGCACTCATCATCAAAGGATGAATGATCAAGTACAAATAACTGCTGCCTGGGCCATGCCCACTATAAAAATGTGCCAAAGTACACATTAAGAGAGGAGAAGGAAGTTCACGTGCTTCAGAGCAATTACAGCTACTGGGGCAGCTTCTGTGAAAGGGTTTTACCTTCTATTTGGTCAGTTCCATTAGGGATTCAAAAACATTTGGAAAAACAAAAGATGTTTCAACAGTTGGTGTTTGTCTTTGTTCTAAGATTGATTTGGATACAGTGACAACTGTAGGTGAGTTCTCAAATTTAAACTTATTTGCAGGAAATACACTGTTATCTTAAGAACAATTGTTGATTTGACCTTTTTCAGTTATTTTTCTTTAAAAACCAACTAAGAAAAATTGAAGTAGATGACGTGGAGCTTAATTTGGGATTTTAATCCCAAATAACTCTACTGCAATGCGAAAAGTTCTTTCAGGTGTACCTGTAGGTAATGGAAAGCATCCTGGACTCTTGTCACCCCAGGGGAGTGAGTTTGTAAACATTAATGTGGCAGGACAGCCTGTGCTTGCAAGGTTAAAAGTATTTGATGTGATCTACTGTTGCTGAAGAATTTTAGGTGAAGGTGGGCATTAGGAAAGGATTTGAGAAACTATATATAAGAAGTCTGTGAAACCCTTTCCTGCAGAGCTTTTTGAGGTTTGTAGTGTTCTTGTTTCTTTTTATGCTTTCAATGCCAGAATTGAAATGGAATAAAGTCAGGATTAAATTAGGGGTCACTTTGTTTCTTAAGCTTTTCCTTTCCCAAGTCACCTAGTGACACAGCATGTTTACTTGTGCTAACTGAAGCTTTTGTGATACAGGGTTGCAAGAGCAGAGAGGAGTTCCAGATGCTCCTGAGAATTTCTTAAGAAGTATGATACAGCCATCTGTATTTTTAGCTTAATTGAATTCCTATTACTACTTTGTTTTGGATGCAGCAGTCTTTACCACTTTAAACCACAAACTAAATTAATGGTTTTAACAACTTTTTCAGATGTCCTTGCACAAACTGACCTGCAATGGCAAAGGGCAAAAATAAGGTTGTGTAGTTGCTTTCACTTCTGAATTTGGACAATGTACACTTGGTGAAGTTACCATTGCAGAGTCTTTACCATTTAGAGCACTTTCTAGATATTTGTGGAATTAATATGATAGTTTGTTTCACAGTTTACTACATTTGAATTTCATTAGTGTACATTGCTTTTGTTTTCTTGAGCAGTCCTCCGCAATTGAGTGGATAGAAACAAAAAACAGTGGGGAGGGAGGATCAGGAGAAATAACAGGAATATGTGTTGAGTTCTCAAAAGTCACCTGAAGTTCTATTTTCTGTAGTAGTGCAGGGAAAGCAAAACCTGAATGGTTTCTTCAGAAAGATTCGGAAGGGGACACACCTTCACTTATCAGCTGGCCCTCCAGGTATCATAAAACATAGCTGTGTGGCTAACAATCAGACTACAAACCTCCCCTTTCTTTCCTTTTACTCTGTATTCATTTAACACTTGCCTTTAATTTTCCTTTAACAGTAGCAAGTTTGAAAGTGTTATTTCTTGTGGATAAAGAGCTGTTGAAACTTTTTTGAAGCATCTGCTTTTATTCTAACTCCTGACCAATTGGTATTTTAATGAAGAAGTACAAATGCTCTGAGCTTCTTTCACAGCTGCTCTCATTCTGGCTTCCACTAAATTTTGTAACTTCTTGTTTGATCCCACTTTGTACTCTGCAAACAGCAGATTTGTATAACATACAACAATCCATCTTATCATTCCCTACAATTAATTCCTTGAATTCCAAAAGAGATGGTACAAGGGAAGTAAAAAAAAAAGAAAAAAAAAAAAGAGAAATAATTGAAAAAGTAAAACAAGATCTTGATCGAAGCTACAGGCAGCTGCTTTCTCCCAGTTTGGTAACGCATACCGTGATCCCGCCATGAAAAACATTTTAGGAAGACTCTTTTTTGTGTTTCTGATTAAAGTAATTCTTATAACCCAGTACTAATACTAGTGTGGATGTTCTGGAGAATGCTTGGTACATGTAGTTAAAAAAATACTTTTTCAGACTTACACTCTTTCTGTGCTTAAATAATTTTGAGGAGTTTCCCTGGTAAGTGCATCAATCCTCAGAGGTAAGAAGCACTGAGATATTGCAAAGATTGGTGTTTAGGATAAATTTGGATATCCTGAATTATCCTCTTAGATAATTTGCCTCTTTTTTCCCTAACTTTTTTTTTTTAATAACACAAACTTCAAAAAGTCTGTTGGTAACAAGCCTGGAATTGCACATGCTTTGAGCTGGATAACTTATTTTCAAATATAGAGAGCTACTATCCCATTTTATTTGAGTTTATCTCCTTCCTCAGAATTAAAATAATCTTTTATACACATTTGGGAGGGGAGGAAGTACAGGGCTTTAATTTTTAATACTGTGTGTGCGTTATCTACAAACGCCGCCCCGTAAACTGTCTGAGCACTTGACGAGGCTGTAAAACTTCTGGAGAGTTGACCTGCAGCGACAGTCACAGAGCAAAGGCTGCCTCTGGCTGCATGTGCGTGCCTTCTTCCCTTGTGCTGTTGCATTCAGTTTTTAAAGGTGAAATATGACTCTGTTTTGCGTGGATGTTACACAAGTCCAGAGGTGTTTCTATGAAACACACTGAAGGTAACTTTTGGGAACATTCCTATAAGTTTTTGCATGTTAGAATGTAATGAAACCATTTAAAATAGAAAGCCTGTTTTGGTTTCTAAATCCCTTTCTTCCCTGCAAGTTCTTTGAAGAGCAACAGCCATGCCATAGTTTCACTTTGGGCTGTAAGACCATGGCCTTTCAACATGTATTCTCACTTACTGAAATAGGTTACAGTACATGTAACATTTCAGATGTCTTATATGATACACAAAAGCACAAGTAAACCAGTCTCTAGCAAACCATCTGAAAGGCTAGGTGGAGATAACATGTTTTTCATCTCTTTTTCCAATGTAAGAACATCTCGATATGACATAAGCTGCCTGGTGTTTAGACATCTTCAGAAATCTGACTTCATACGTGATTGCCAGCAGAATTTGCAATTTCAGGCTGAACCCAACACTTTGATAATATAAAAGGCAGTTTTGATAATCTTGTTTGTTTGAGACTATGGGTATGTGCTGTTTGACAGACACAGTTGTGATCTCATGGGAACAGGCTGTATGTTTTCAGAGCTTGCACAGTTACCTTCTCAGGAGTCGTGCATGTTCGAGGGCCTCTAAATCCCTCGAGTGTTTTTGAGCAACGTTACTGCTAAGATTTGTGGGGAGGAAGGGATTGCATCATAAGATTGCTTTCTTTTATGTGTTGATTGTTTTTTATTTTAATACAGTGTTGCTGTCTGTACCCTCAGTAGGTGTCTGTGTTCCTTTCCAGATTGGGTATTGCTGTTCACAGCTTTAATCCTTTTTCTTTCTTAAAGAGTAAAAGTTAGAGAGAAATTGGTGAAAGAGGAAAGTGCTCGTGGAAGCCCTGAACTTGTCACAGACACAGTATCTCAGAGAAAATCCCATCCAGTGCCAGCCCACTACATGCCTCTTCAGACAGAAACGTCTGCCTTTGATAGGGTCATAAATCAGCCCGTCAGTTCCGTCCGCCAACCAATACATGGCTATATTCAGCCTGCTGGCATTGCTCACACAGCTCAGCTGATGGCAGCAGAAGAACCAGCAAACATCCCTGCTGGCAGCCACCTCCCGCCAAACAGTGTTAGCCTCGTAACAAAATCGTCAGCAGCCACTGCATCAGAGGGTGAAAAGAAGGAAGCACCCAGTTATGGAACAAAACCTGATGAAGAAGGTTCCTTGGAGGGTGATCAGGCTTCCAAAGGCAGAAGACCAATTTTGCCATCTGAGATTCGCAAGCAAGGGAAGAACCATGAGGGCCTCTTTGGAGGAGGAGAATTAGATACCCCTGTGGGGAGTTCCTCCTTTGCAAGCAAGCCGAAAGTTAACTCAGAAGTTCAGAGAGAGTTGGAGTGCAATAAGAGGCAGGCCCCCGACCAGCAGCTTAAGCCCCCTGAGAACATAGAAAGGAGCGAAGCTGTTATGTACATACAGAGTGGATCTGTATTGCAGCCTGCCAAGGCAAAGGCTCCTGTTTGGAAAGTGTCAACAACAAAGCATAAGGTCCTGACTCGCTCAATGTCTGACTATACTGTGACTCCTAAGCTAGAAGCTTTTAAAATTAAGGAGAGCATGGAAGCAAATCCACCAAATGGTGAGATTGGCATGGTTGACACGAAAGTCTCTGTTGCCCAGCTCCGTAATGTCTTTCTGGAGACTGCTAATGCCAACAAGAAAACGGAACTGTAGGTGACATTTCAATCATTTTCGTGTGAAACTTGCACGTCCTTGGCAAAAATTACACACACTCAACAGCAGTTGTGTTCGGCACTTTAAGCACACAGCTTAGCTCTCACCAGTGTGTCCTGGAGGCTGAGATGGTTTTGAATCCCGCTTTTGTGCTTCTGCTTGCTAGTGCAAGTTGTGATGTGGGGTAGCTGGAATGTGTACGTCTGCGCATGTTACCAGAGGAGCATGCAGAGTGGTCTCCAGTGAATTGTTGAGATGCTTACATCTATGCTTTACTTCTCTCTCCTGTTTTCTTTCCTATGCGCTCTCTATCGTGCGATCTGAAAGTGAATCTCGGTCTGAGATGTCAACAGCAGGTAGTACTGTGTCTGCCAATGGTGACCGTGGGCCACGAAAGGCGAGGCGCTATTTTACTCCTGGTGAAAATAGAAAGACTTCTGAGAGGTTTAAAACTCAACCTATAACATCAGCAGAACGAAAGGAGACAGATAGGTAGGCACGTATGTAGCTCTGTGTAGCATTCTGGTGCAGGTAGACGTGAACAAGCTTGTGAAAAGATTTGTTCATTTAATAGCATAAACATTTTGCAAGGTTATTGTTTCTCTTTAAAAACAACCCAGTATTTGTTATAGCTTCTTATAAAATGAAACCCAAAACACCCCTGACAAAAACAATTTGTTTCAAATTCCTCCCATGTAAAATGGTAAACAATGAATCATCGCTAAGTACTGTGGCTGTCTGGTTCTGTCTAATAATAAATGCTTTTGGTTTTATATAAAGAGTTTCTTTTCTATCTACTCTGCTTTATCATTTACTCTTTTTGTAAACTACCAAAACTACCTATTTTATGTTAAAAGAACTGGCAGCAAATCTTGGACTTTTATCTCCTGCAAAATGAACTAGAAATTATTTTCCTTTACTGTATTTAGGTTTGCTTGCAGTTGCTTGCCTTTATGCTTTATTAAAGGATGTTCCTAAGTGGACACTGTTGAAACTTGAAAAACAGATAAATTCTCCCATTCTTAAGACTTTTGCGGTCTTGCTACTTCAACTGAATTTGAATTTCATTTTTGATGTCTTATTTCAAGCTAACTTTTTTCTGTTTGATAATTTTTCACTAGGTCAATTTTCAGTGCAGAAATACCAACTGCTGAAGGTATGTTACTGTACTAAGGAAGAAATGGGAGCAAATGTACTTTTTATTTTAACCGAAGAACTGTTTGATAATGCAAACAAAGTACAGTTGAAAATAACTATCTTTAATATGTTTGAAGTACCAATTTTCTTTGGGCCATGTCTACTACAGACTTGATTTCAAATTCATTTAGGGCCACAAGTCTGTCTATGGATACCAAATTTCATATGGGAGTCAGGGGGGGAATGGCTTGACACTTTCCAACATAGCTGGGGTTGATTTTTTTTTTTCTAATTTACACAATAAATAACCTAGTTGATAGGAACAAATTTTAATCATCAATCAATTTAAATCAGAGGTCTAGGACCAATAACTAAAAAAAACCTTTAGTATAAAGAGAAACTAATGTTGCTAACTTGTTTTCTGGCTAAGGAAGTTGCAAAATGCAGGTTAGTAAATTATAGAATTCAGTCTGCCATATTGCTTCTCTTTCCCTCTTGTCACCCTTGGCAAGTCTGGCACAAGTTAGATAGGTAATCTCATGAGTAGCTAAATTTAGATTTAATGCCTTATGCTATTTGAAAGCTGATATTCTCTGCAGCTTTGAGATGCTGGCTCTTGGATCCCAGAGGATGCTGATTTCAGCTCCTAAGGATACCAGTTTGAGCCCTTGAGAAATGGGGACACGAGGTGGTAATCAGAATGGCCATCTAGTATAAAATACATATTCAATACTCTTCACTGACCCTGAAGACAGTCTTTAAGTATAATTATTTTCTTAGTCCCTGTGTTATTATAGACTCATACAGAAAGTTTGATTATTCATAAAAGTTTGTTTGGTTAACTTGAAAGGACATGAACTGTCTTGAAGACAAGTCTTTTACAAATAATTTCAAGAATTTTCCTCTGTCGTAATACATGTAAAAACAGGTAGAGTTTTTGAACACAACCGAGTTCATGGTAAGCCTTTTGTTTAATGGGAGAAACAACCAGCTTATTTGATGGTTCATAATCATTTATTAAAAAAAAAGCTTGATTCATTATGTTCAACCTCTTTTTCTTTTTCCTTTGTGTAGATGAAGAAAAATTGGATGACCGAGCCAAACTAAGCGTGGCTGCAAAGAGACTGCTTTTTAGAGTAAGTATTGCATTTTCTAAATAAAAGGCTGAATTAAACATATCATATACAAGATGCTGAAGGAACCCAAAATGCATTAGAATGAAGTATAATGCAGTTAACCATGCCCAAGCTGCATAACTTTTTTTTTCTTACTCTATTCCCTACTTACACAGTAGACCTGTTGCTCTAAAGCCTTCTTGTCATTTAGAGAGAGGTGTGTAGTTAGTTTTAACTCCATGATGCATACTGTGCAATTGCATCCTGCTTTTAATTCAGAGATGGGCACTTGGGAACTTTACCGCTCTGCATGCAAGAAAGCTGAAAGTACTGTTTTAGGTCTTTTCGTCTGTGGCTTAAATATGACATGTGTCCTCTTAGGAAATGGAAAAATCATTTGAAATGAAAAATATTCCTAAACCACCTACAAGAAGCTCAGCGGTAGAGAGAAGACTGCGGCGTTTGCAGGATAGATCTCACACACAACCAATTACCAGTGAGGAGGTGGTCATTGCAGCTACGTAAGTCTTGTGCATGTGTTGGCTCTAACTCTGGCTCCTGCTTTCAAATCTGGGAATAAGTTCCATCTCTGTGGTGCTTGTAACAGTGTAGCAAGGAAAACATTTATTGTTAAGGGCCTTGACAACCACAGGAGAAACTATATTGAAATTCCTTTTCAAATGTAGAGGGACTAGTAAAGCATAACTTGTATGAACTGTAATTTGGCAGAAAGTTTAGGAACCTGTGGATTAGGTAAATGAGATTAATCATAGCATTGTTTCATAACTCAAATGAAAAAGATACTTTTCACTGAGGGAAATCAGCTCAATTTCTTATGGAATGTATATGTATTGGGGAAAACCTTTTACATTCTGAAATCTCAAATGTACTTTTTGGAAATGCATTTCTTCCACTCTGGTCATATATCATGATGTTTTCCTGAAAAAGGGAAAATCATTTTTGGGGAAAATTAAACAAAGGTGAATGGATGTTCACCTAATGGTCTACTGAAAGGTAGCTTACATGATGGATAATGAATAAGTTCAAGAGACAGCATGTTTGCTCTTCTAGGTTTTCAGTTCTTTCAAAGTGTTTGAAACTATTTTGAAAATGTCGCAGCAGATAACTCAGTTAATTAAAAATCACTGCTGTTTGATTTTTTTCTGTTTTGTTTTGTTTTGTTTTGGTCTTTTCTGTAGTTAACACTTTATGTATTGCTTTTCTTAATGCTTTTTTCTTCTCTCTCCCTGTGAATTTTCCCTCCTTGGCAATTCTTAAAAGTGAAACTGCCCCTGCTTCACGTTCTGTGAATACCCACACAGTAGTGACAAGAGTACCTAGTCCCACTGTAGTTAAGAGCACTGTACAACCTACCAGGTACTGGGGGGGTAAACATGCATGTTACGTGGAGCACAAGATTCTTCAATAGCAGATGCATCTTTAAAGTCTTGAATGCCTTTTCAATGTGTCAAGTCAATACTCATTTCAAGAGTATTTAAAACATTGGTCATTTATGTTTGCATGATAAAGCAATGCAGCTTTTTTTTTGTCAAGCATCTGTTTTCAGGACCCTTCTAACCACACTTACCCACTCTAGATGCATATTCTTCGTTGTGAAAGAAGTTAATTTGCATGTGAGCAAACCCAGCAGAACTCTCTTTGCTCTTGTAATTTTTTTTATATGGTAATGTCATCCTCAGATGAAAATACCAATGCCAAGTGCTTGATTTCACAAGGAGTACATGTCCTTTGTCTGTCTCTACATATTTTTTTTTAGCTTGCGAAATTAAAGGAAATATAAGAAATTGCACCACCTATAGGTAAAGCTGCAGAATACTGTTGTCTGTTCTGAATGAGATAATTTTAGCAGAGACCACGACAGGAAAAAAAAATTAGAGAATACTACTAATTCCATAAATGTGGCGGAAGACGAACAATAAAGTATTTTATTGTAAAGATGAATAAAATACATTATTGTAGAGACAAATGCAATTACAGCTTTTATGAATGAACTTGTCTGCCTTCAGCATTGGTCAAACAATCTACAAAGTCAAACTATGTTTCAAAACTATTTTTTGTTGTTGAGTTACCCCAGATAACTCAAAACGAAAGACAGTCTGAATTCTGTTCCACTTCAAATTGTAAGAGGCATTGCAATTTATGCTAACCTAAAAGCAGCACTAACTTGGAGTTTAAGTCTGTCTTTTAAATGTTTTGATCATATATGGTCCACAAGTTACTTTCAATAAAATTGAACTTTACATAAATTGCACTGTAGGACGGGTGTTTGTTCTACAGCAGGCATCTTAAATGTCTCTTCATAGCTCCATATTCTGTATAAAGAGATTGCCTGAAAACGCTCTCTTCAATCTTGAAGTTCCCCTTTTCAAAAAAATGTTGTGTCCTAATCAATTGAATTTGTGAATGAAAATTTAACTTTTTTTTTTAAATCTTCAGCTGTTGAATTAGAATTCATCATGCCAATGTTGAACCACTGCATACCCACTTAGGCTGCTATATTACATTGGCTATTGTGCTTCACATGCAGTTCTTCTGCTTCTATCAAGTTGAGATTTTGAAACTGCATTGCGGCTTCTTCAAAACTAATTTCCATTTCTGTTTCTTCAGCTTGCAGGCATCAGCACACCAAAAAATTTTAGCTAAAGAGGAGATAAGAGCAGCCAAAGAGGCAATGGGGCAAGATCAGTCTGAGGAACCAGACTCTTCCACCTTAAGTTTGGCAGAAAAGATGGCTTTGTTTAATAAACTGTCTCAACCAGTATCCAGGGCCATCTCCACAAGGAATCGAGGAGATCTGAGGCACAGGAGAATGAATGCTCGTTACCAGACTCAGCCAGTCACTCTCGGAGAAGTTGAACAGGTAAGTGCCATTTTAGCTCTTTTACATTTTGGTTTGGGTTTGGTTTGGGGTTTTTTTTTGGAGAAAACAGATTCAGTGTACGATGCTATAACAGCTGCCCTTTCCTTTGCTCTGAGCTACATGCTAAGAAAGAGCTTGTCAGGAAGCAGACTTCTGACACTGAGGAACAACATCCCCCAAAGTGTTTAACTTTGTTGATGTGGTTTTCTTCTTTTTTAAAGTAATTCAAGAGTATATCGTCTTCCTGTTCGGTGCATGCTGTACCTTTCACTGTGTGTGTCTTTTTCGGTAGATATTACATGTCTTCTAAAAGTAAATTCCTGATCAAAGAAGTAAAAACTGTGACACACATCATCGTGTATTTTCAGGGAATTTTGGAGCTTTGTCATGTGCAACTTTCAGGTCCATTCCTGAAAGCACTATATATTTCTGTTATTAGGACATATTCTGTCATTTTCCTCTGGGAGGGGGCACTGATTTTTATCTTAATTTTTTTTCCCTAAAAGTTGGATACTTTTGAAATTCAGATAGGCAAGGTCAAAAAGAAATTATTTAATGTGTATGACGGAATTGGGCTTCCTGTTCTGGAATCCTTCATATAATTGGAACTGCAAAGGAATGCCTTTTTAGTAGAGCCTGAGCATAAGGTGGCCCAGCAATGGTCTTTCAGAGCTGATCACAATAGCAGAAACATCAGTCCCTTAGCATTACAGCTTCAAAAGAAATCACTTTAACAGTGAAGCACAACTCCTATGCATGTCATATTTCTAGGGCTTTGGATCAATCTGAGCGTTAGAAAGTTCCTACCATTCTCTATCTATATGCTTCATCCATGATTATATGTTTCCATGTTGTAATTATAGAAGAGTGAGAAGGGAGGATTCTTCTAAACTGATTGGTGCAAAACTGTACAGATACATAATTATACTTTGCACCTACTTTTCTCACACTTAAAGTAGTAATAAGTGTTTGACAGATTTATTTTAGCAAGACTTCCAGACCTTATATAGTCCTTTTTCTGTCCACTTTCCATGTGCAAATCACTGTCACAGCCTGGCCTCTTTAATGACTGTGTCACTAACTTGTTTGTGGCCCAGGAAGGTGATCAACAGAAATGGGCTGAAGCAGATGGGAAAGAAGCGACAGTCACATTACTTTGTCAGACTTTTACAGAAAAAAACTTGCTCTGCAAGCAGGAAAACTCAGAGGAAGCATGTTTTGTCATCTCTTTCTGAACCTAGCAAAAGAAACCAGAGTTGACTCTGAAACAAGTTCAATGGGAGTGTATTTTCGAAAAGACTTCCTATAGTTCCTATAGTTAATTTGAGTGTTGGGATGTTTTGAGATGCAGGTATAGTTTTTCTAAAAAGAAACAAAAGAGAGCTACCAAAATAGGTAACTAGAGGTTTCTTTCATAGAGATTTCTTTCCCAAAATGCATCATTGAAAATGTAGATATCTTGTAATTAAAACTGAAGTCACTTTTCTGATCTCGTCTAAATTTCTAATTCCGATAGATGCAATGGAAAAAAAATAAACTGGTAACTATTTTCTTAATCTTTCTTTGGACTCTTTGACTAACATAGTAGTCTTTGCTCTGCTTTCCTAATTGCTTAATTAATGATTGTGTTGTCCATTCTTTATGGAATCTGTATGCACATTTTACATTCTGAGCTGATTTCCTCCTACTGGTGTGGTCTTGTCTATAACCTTTGCATGCTGTTCACTAGCTCTGCAGTTTAAAAAAACAATAGGAAAATATCTCCTGATGTGTATGAGGCATGTTTGTCACTCTCTTTCATAGCTTTTGTATCCTTTGAAGAAGATAAAGCTAAGCTCTGCATTTCAGAAAAAAAATCCATCTTAACTTTATCTCAGAAAACTATAAAATTATTGTGCTAAAGAGTAGAAAATATTATTTTTCCACTGTGGGGACGGGTAAAGCAAATTTTGAGGTATTTTTAATATGCCTCTTAGGTTCAAATACTCTGCTCGTGACAGCCAATATTTATAATTGAAAAAGTCCTGCATGAGGGTGATTTATGTGGCTGAAGCATCAGGAATGTCTGCCCTGTGTGGGACAGCACGGAGCAGCCTCTCTCTGGCACTGAGCAGGCTCCAGAGCTGGAAGCTGCAGAACTGTGTGAGAGCAGAGCTGTGCCAAAGCTAATTAGTCCTGCTGAGATGCAGAGTTGATTAGCCTGGGCACATGGCATGTCATCCAGTGTCTGGAACCCGAACTAATTTCTCCCCCCCAGTCCCATGCCAGTGTGAGCCTTTCCATGGAGCTCTGACACGACGTCATGTTGCATGCTACACATACACCCCTTATTACTAAAGATGTTGCTGTTCACATGCAGTCATTTTTGACTCGGGGGGAGTTATCCACCTGCAGCCAAATTATAGGGGCGTTCTTGTTTTCCTTATCTGTTTCTAGTCTATATTGATATAGTGCTGTATTTATATGGAATAATACCTCTGAAGAACTGACATGATTAGACTGTTTTTTGGAATTGATATTTTCAAAGCTTTTAAATCTT
Source organism: Empidonax traillii (assembly GCF_003031625.1). Taxonomy (NCBI): domain Eukaryota; kingdom Metazoa; phylum Chordata; class Aves; order Passeriformes; family Tyrannidae; genus Empidonax; species Empidonax traillii. The sequence goes on along the minus strand of NW_020955473.1, from coordinate 706,460 downwards.
ATTTGGGTTCTTTGGTTGATTTTTTTTAACTCATAGGTACAAAATGAAAGTGGAAAAATCGCTCCCTTGTCAACCGCAGTTGCAACATCAGTTTCAGCGATGGCATCTGCCCTTGCTCCGTTGTTTGCTGGAGACCTGCACATGAAGCCAGCTAGTGATGGGAGTGTGAGTGCTGCTGCTAGAGCTGATTTGAGGTTCCACTCTTCAGCAGAAAACTTGGACTCATCAGGAAAACGCACACATAAGTCAGAACAGTGGCAGCCCTCGATGGAAGCACTAGAAAGCAGAAGATCATCAAAGAAACATGAAGAAGAGAGGAAGAGGTTTCTAGCACATGAAACTAATGAAATTACAAAGTACAGCTCCTTTGAGGAAGAAACGACACATCCTGTTCCTGAAAAAACAGGAGACCGCCATAAAGAGACAACATACGGTTTCCTGAGGAAGGGCAGCCTGGAACTGTTTAGTTCACAAGGACTTTTTCAGCCCCTTGAACAGAAGGAAATTGATACTGGCATGCAAGGTAAATGGGAAGTCAAAGAAGGCCAGTCTTTTGAAGAAAAGATGGATTTTGAAAGTGTTATGAAAAGCAAGACTTGGCAAAGAGGTGCAGTATATACTTGCTCTTGGTATAGTCTCATTCAGCAAAAGGTATTTCAAGCTTTATCAAGGCTAGTTATGTTTCCTTTTTTTAATGCTGCTTAAAAGCAGAGAAATACCAGTGAAGTCGTAAGTTTTGCAAATACAGTTTTTTATTTTTTATTCTTTCAATTCTTCAGTCTTTAAAGATGGCTCAATTTTATTCAGATTTTCTTAGTTTGAAAGAAGTGGTATTATGTGCTGAAGCTAAGATTTATCCTTTCTTTTGCCCTTGCCCCTACACCCCAAAATGCTGAACAAACTAAACTTTCTGCTCTGGGTCAAGTACCTGCCCTTAATTTTTGCCTCATTGTGCATATATAGTTATGAATTAGCTACATATGTGCATAGCTAGTAGCAGATAATTTTCAGAGAATTAATTTTGCAAAATTATTACTATTTTCTTTTTAGTGTGGTGACAAATACAAACCAAGAAATTCTCAGAGCAATTGCATTTCTATATACACAGCATAATTTAAACTTAAAAAGGAAACTTGCTCATCTTTAAATAATTTTGGAAATAATCAGTGGATTTGATCATTGCATAAAGTCTTCTATTCTGTTGAATTTAGAAGGATGTTGTATTACTTTTATATTTATTATGATGGATGACAGGACCACAGTACCCTGTAGCACTAAAAGCATTTTTGTCTTCATCTTGTGAAGTTAATTTATTTTGAATTTAATGGTCTTCACACAGGCATAGAGAGGATGGTATAGTTCTGCCTGTATTCCTCAAAGGCAGTATCCATTCTATCCAAATAGCCTTTGATGACTGCATGGGAGATGGAGACAGGGATAAAATCAGGGTGGTGTTGTGCTTATAAAATTTCAAGAAGAAAAATTAAGATCACTTATATTTCTTTAAGGATAATTGTAATGGTGCATTTATCTTTCATCAAGGAGCTTTTCCTGTGGTTTAACTGATACTTAAAGAAACAAACCCAAAAAAGCCCCGAACACCTCCTAGAAAATAATACCTCTATTTATTAAATGTCCTCCTAGTAGGCATTAAACTGCTTTACCAATAAGGTAATTTCTTATTTAAATTTTGTCTGCTTCTCTTCCCCTGCTCTTTGTTCCTTCTCACTTTTATCTCTCCATTTGTTTTGCTGTTAGTGTGATGATGGGAGCAGCAGTTTGTGCCTCATCCATTTGAAGTTGAGAACTGTGTGTTGAACATGATATTCTGTGGCTTCATGTGAACATCAGTCACAGCCAGTCTCTGCAGCAAATAATACTTCACAATTAATCTTTTTACTTTAGCTCAGCCAGAATTTTTTCCCTATTAATAGAGTATGTGATATGAATGTTTAAAAAAAGGTTTGCTGCTTTAGTGTCAGTAATGTAAAATATCTTTGAGTATAGAACTAAGTCTAATGCAGCACTTCTCTTTTGAATCAGCAGACCATGCTGAGCCTGCTTCTGAACTCACCAGCACATCAGCAATGAGGACTGTTTCACAAACTGCAGCTGCGGCATCCTGTAGACTGCAGGAGCTCTCTGAGCAATTGGATGGCAAATTTTATAAGAATTCCTGTGAGATGTTTTCCACTGGAGAGAGCAAAGCACAAACAACAGAGGATGTCCTTGATAATTCCAGCAAAACAATGTCCATTAAGGAAAGGTACTAAAATTTCACTTTTTTTTAATGATCCCCGTAAATACAGTTATTATGATGGTATAAAAAGAAGCTTAAAACTGTTTCTGAAAAACCTAAGTAGTGATTATTAGTCTTTATTATTACTAACAGCAAAAACATGCAGCTAATCTGCCTGACATCCTTATAAAGCAGATGATGGTGAATGAGAATTACCATTTAAGAGATTATAAAAACCCAATTTTGAAAGAGCTACCTTAATAATCAATAACTATTTCAGAAAATTAAAGTTGTAAAAACCACGTTATAGTTACATTTATACTCGTACATTTAATATAATTCCTCAGGTTCTGCTTTTAGTTACAACATCTATAATGTGATTCTGTTTTTTTTTTTTAAATAACCATTTATTTTTGGTCTACGTGGGTCTCTTAACTAGCTGAGTACAGGGAGTCAGGGACAGACTCTCTGATATTGCCCCCTCTTCTTAAGAAGTGCATGATTGCCATTTTGACTTCCAAGAACTTTCTGTAGGGATTTTAAAAGGATAGTAAGTTGGACAGGTTTGTAGGAATATTAGAAATAGTTTTTCCAACCCAAGATCATTCTGATCTGAAACAAAACATTAAGCATCCTGCGCTTGTGCAGACAGTAGGAGTTCAGGGCTGGAGCTTCAGTAGCTGCTGTAGTACTTCTAGAAGTTTTTCTGACTTAGTTAAAACTTCAAGAGTATAAATTCAATCCCAAATTTGTGGCAGTCCAGTGAGTAAAATTATGACTGTTTGCTTCACGTTGACAGATTTTTTTTTTTATTTTTACTTCAGTTTTTCTGCAGTGAAAGCAGAACCAATAAATAAAAATAGCTGCTTGATTAAACTTTCACTCTGCAAAACTATTTACTCACTTGGTGAGGTGGGTATGATATTAGGAATTCAACCATTTCTTTTTAAATTTTACACATGATTCCAAAGTATACTTCTTAAATTTATGTATTTCCAGGAGGTATGTGAGTCATCCACATTTAAAAGGCATCCCCACTCCCTGAGTTCCCCCTTACACAAAGGTGGTGCAGGAGCAGCTACAGCAGCTGTGCAGTCTTAGTGCCCCTTCTGAAGAATGTACTTACCTTTTTTTTTCGGTTGTTGTTTTGTTTAAAGCAACTTTTATCCCCCTTCCCACACTCCTGATGTAAACATGTCAATTGTCTGGGCAGACAAGGTTCAAGACCCGTAAATTCTGGTTTATAGGTTGTAAGTGATCTGTCTCCCCTGATCCAGATGTGGAAAAAGAGGTTAGGAGGAAATCCAAGTTTCAGCAGCTGCTTTAGTCCTAGCTTTAATGCCTCCACTGAGTTGATCTCTTGAGGGATGGAAGTAGAAGGCTGTCAGTCACACTCACAACCAGGAATTGCTTTTGTTAGGACTGCAAGACTGTCTAGTCATTCCCAGAGCTGACAGAAGAAAATATCTGCTGTCTTGTCAGGAATTTGTATATTGTGATTCCACAAATATCTGTAAATGACTGAGCTGGTATCAAAATGTTTTAGACTTCCAAAATACCACAGTACTCTACTTCTTGACTCAGAATTTAAACACTACAACCAGTCATTTTCTTTTGCTTGGCTGTAGGTGATGCCAAGTATCATAAACATCGAAGAACATTTCTGCTAAAGATGAACTATTGCAGTTTGATTTTTTTTTTTTCCTTTTACATTTTCTAACTTCATCTTCCCATCCAGTGGATTTTTCTGGCTGTGTCAGACATTCTTTCACCTTTTGGAAGAACAACTTTTCCACACATGTAATGGTATTTGGGCAGGATGCATGAATGCTGGTCTGGATGAAAGTGATCTTCTCAAAGACTTGCTTCACTGAACTAATATTATCCTTGTGGAGCGAGTGCCTGCCTGGCATTTTCAGAATTACCTATATTATATGGAAGAATGAAAATCATGATTTTTCAAGGAAGAAAGACACCTCTCTTCTCCTGTCTTTGTGCAGTTATGGAGACCAAAATTGCTAAAAGGCCCATCCTATCAGCTCAGCTTTAGAAGTCAACTGCATGCTATAATCACCATTTTAAAAAGTTACAGATAATTTCTGGTGGCCCTCTTACCATCATTCACACCTTGTCAGGAGGAATCTTAATTTTCAACCTCTTTTGGATGTATAGATGCTAGAGCAATACTTTCTTAAGCAGTTTGGTCCTTGCTATATTGACTTTATGCACTCTTTTAACAATCAACTTCCTTTTTGTAGCTATGTATCTCACATTGCCCTCGAGGATTTATGATTTATCTGAAAAGTAATAGTCAAGTGCAGCCAACAGAGTACATGTGAAAAACAAGCCTATGTCCAGTTTGCTTTATCTCAAGGATAACATTAGCAGCTAAGATATTAAAATATTGTCACAGAAGAAAGGTCTGTTATTATGGACACTTTTTGCGAAGACTTTTGGAAGGTCTTTCATTCAACACTCTTTTTTTAGGCGAAACCATTGTGCAAATCTTGTTTCTGTTTCCCTTCAGTATTAATCCAACATTTTGCCTTCAGCTCTGGAAGCTTTTGCTTTGATGCCATCCTGACACCCCTGGGATGATGATCATTCAATCTTGATGTCACATATTCTATCTCAATAGCAGGTGAAAGAAGGACACAGAGTGAACTGTCAAAGATGGGCAGACATACAAAAGCTTTTTTCTTCAAGAGAAGAGTAAAACTTTTTTTTTCAGAATGGAAAAGGAACTTCTGGAGGCAAAAGCAGTATAACTAAACAGTGAAAGTGAATAATGAATGATTATTCATTATTTATTGAAAGTGGAAAACTAGAGGTATGCAATGAAACTAGTAAGCAGCAGGTCTTAAACAAATCTAAGGGTTATAACTAATAACTGCCTCTTTTTTGAAGACTTTCCAAAGAATCAAGTTCTGGCTACTTTGAGTTAAGCTACTGAGCCAGTGGACTTGCTTGTATGAATCAATTCCGTAGTTCTTGCATCTTTATTCATACAAAAGGGCACCCTCCATCCAATTGTTACTGAGTCAGGGCAGTCTGACTTTATTGCCACTTCTGTTGTTCAAAAGAAGTGCATGGCTTTTGGTTTTACACAGCAGTGAAGTTTTCATTGGCATACAGAGCTTACATGTCTCTTTAAGTGGTGATTTCATTGCTCAAAACAGACAAATCTGCATCTCACTTGTAGGAGTGAGCTGTTTTATTACACATACCACTGAAGAATGGGGGGCTGGTATTAATCCATCCTTAGGGCAGAGAAGAAAACAAAGTCTCCAGAGACACAAGTATTCTTAGAATTACAGATTTTCCTCTCCCTGATCAACCAGGCTTATTTGGTTCAAAGGTCTAGGGCAAATACCCTTCAGTAAAGTTAGCATAAAAAAAAAAAAAAAAAGACTTTTTTTCTCCCTGCCTGCTATAGACATTTTTAAAAATAAACCCATCTTAGGCCAAAGCTGACCCATATACCTTCCAGTTTCAATTATCGCAGGTCGTTTCTAAGCAAAACTGACATGAGAGAACATAGCTACTGAAGATAATTCATTGCATGGTGGCAATTCAGTTCCCATCTCGGTCTCCTCCACAGTTTCACACATGCATGGATGCACTCCAGAAGATTAGTTCTGGGCAGTGAATTCTTGTATCCGTTCTGGAAACAATGGCCATGACCTCAACTCCTTATTGTGAGTCCTTCTCACCCCTACTCATCCCGTGCTGTGAGGTATGAAGCAACCAGGCAATGTGAGGCCTGCCAGCACTGCCTGCCCGGGCAGGAAGAGAGGAAATAACTGCTTTCTTGAATACTAACCTTCTTACTGCCATTGTATTCTGTGGATTACTGTTCTCTGCATTCTTAGTTTTTCTCAAATGACTGCCTTAGGCCCTACTGATCATCCTCAATAGCTCAGTAGCATGGTTGCACCCCCTGGATTTTTGGAGCAAGCAGCTGCCTGAAACTTGGTTTCTGGCTAAACCTTTTCAGTTCTTTCCTTCTCCTCAGAGTTTCAAGACAAGACTTACTGTGAGGGTAACAGTAATCACATCTCTAAAAAAGAATTTCCATATCTTGTGGTCAGAATAGTTTTAACTACTGAACCTGTTCATATATTAATAGCATTAAGGGTTTTGTATAATACTTACTGAAGTGCTCTAGATTTTGAAAAGGTACATAGTAAGACTTAATTCAACTAAAATGAAAATTATTTATGGGACCAATGCAACTGTTTGCACCAGTGCTGCATATACACATTTTATGGATACCAAGAATGATTTCTAAAAGGTAGAAAATTCATACTAATGTTAATTTCTGAGGAAGGTAATCTGAAGACCATGCCTGAGTAGACCTCATATTCCTGACTGACTTACCCTACCCTACTGATCACCTCAGAGTTTGTAGGGACAAATAGGTTCTAATTCTTGCAAAATAATTCTAAGTGTTGTCCCCACCAGAGCCAGTCAGTGCCCCTTGGAGCTATGTTCAGAATTTTGCTCAAGATTAGGAAACAGCACTTGGAAAAGATCCTGCTTAGTGAGATTAATGGTAATCCACTGGTAATTATAAATATGAGACATCCTTTAAATGACTTGAATCTTGCTAATAGATTTCACAGCTGTAGTGTAGTTAGCACCAAGTTATTAATGCATTGGTACTGCTGATCTGTGTCACAGCAATGCCTGAGCTAAGCAAGGAGATACTAAGTGGTGCAGGGAGTCTGAAAGTAACCTCAGTCCATGGAGTTGTAGTGAAAGCAGTAACTGTAGAGTTGTCCTTTGCCATGCCTGCTGAGACCTAATTGGTGTGTGCCTGCTGAACAGACCTCTTTCTTCTTGGGTTTCGAAGAAATTAATTTTTTAAATATTTTTTTAATGAGTACAAAGAAGACTAAAGGTAGGATACATATTCATTACTTTGGATATCTACAAGATAAGTATCCATAGCCAAACTAGTCATTCTCTTGAATGTGCCTTTATCAACAGAAGGGAGGGGAAAAAAAGCAGTTACTAATCTAACCGTAATATGTCTACTTTAGGACGATTTGGGTTGTACTTGGTCTCCCTTGACTGTATTGGCAATTTTGCTGATTATACAAATTAACTGAGGTGCCTGTGTAAAATCTAGATGTCTGTGTTTTGACAGATGATTCCCATTCAATATGTAGGGTGAAGGCTTCGTGTTTGTTTGTGAGCCTTGTATATGTGTATGAAATGTAAATAACTATAGTTAACACTAGAAAACCTAATTTCAAATTATCTTGAATGCAGCATTAGTGCAACAACAAGGTTAGCTTTTGAGCATAATGGGAAATACAGTGTTTAAAGCTACCTGTTGGCATGGTTTTCCTTCTAGGTTAGCATTGCTGAAGAAGAGTGGCGAAGAAGATTGGAAGAGCAGGCTCGGAAAAAAGCAGGAGTATGCAAAAGTGCCTGTCGGTGATCGTAGTGCGCAGATGCAAGAAGTTGAGCAGCTGTTGAAGAAGGTAACTCTGTCCTTGTTTGGAAAAAACACCTTGCTTGAAATGCTTTTGCTTTTTGAAGATGCATCCAACTAGACAGGCATGCCTAATATTAGCTACTAGCCCCTGTTATTCCTCTTATTGTCAGGCTTGTTTAAAACACAGTTCTCCCAACATGAGGGATCATTAAATGAGAACAGCTTCACTGTCTTGGGACATATAATATTGGTTACAATGTCTTCACATCAGGAGATTATGAACTAGTAAATGGGTCTGTAAGGCTTCTGGAACATGTACAGGTATAATGATTTCTTTTTCTTTCCCCTTACCCTCTGCCCACACCCCTCCCACAATGAAATTGCCTTTAGACTTAGTTCAGGTGTTTTCTTATGTATGGATGAGCTTGTAAAAATTTCACATTCCTAAAGCTGTGTCATCTCTGTGCAAACACTGGGGTTTTCGACCAGTAATTTTGGATCCTAGAACCACTGAGGAAAGGCAGGTACCAGAGCATTCATGAGCCATTTGGCTTTCGATTATCTTGCATGATCTTTGCTGGTTTTGGATAGCCAAAACTGTTAGGACAGGGATTTTATCTGTCTTATCAGTGTTAATGAATAGAGAGAGAGATGGATAGAAAGGTGTAGAGAGGAAAGGGAGGTCCACATTGTTAGCCCACTGGTTATGTCTATACATGAGTAAGTTATGTTGCCCAGCAGGATTGGATCTGTAAATCAGAATGATTACTGCTGAGGACCTGCTATCCATGCCATACTTGCTTCTTTTGGTTCAGTGAAGTTTTGCTTCAGGCTAAATTTAGGCTGATCCTGTGGCCTGACTGCCTTTACCAGCATTGGTGTTACATGGAAATCTGGGAGGGCACTTTAGGGCTTAGTTTCATCCAAAAGTCTGTGCATTCTGCAGTGTGAACCAAAGCACAGAAAGTGAGGATGACTGGGAGATTTGCTTCAAAATGGACCAACTGCTGCCTTAAAATACAGGGCCAATGTGGACTTGTTTCCCTTCTGAGTCTAGTGTTTTGAAAATGACAGTGTCAGATAAAATAGACTGTTTCCAACTCCTTTACTTTTTGAAGGAGTATTTCCCAGAGGACAAGTGAAAATAAAATTTGTGTTAAAAACTTTAATAATGGGGACAGTAATCTTTGCATCCAGTTATTTAGTTGTGAAAGTAGTGCTTCTATTAAATAGTATAGACAAACAGTAACAAAAAGTCTCCTGTTCCATCACTATATTACAAGTACGGTCACGATCTGTCATTATTGAAGATGAATCTGTATGACTCATCAATTGTTGCGTTAATTGGATGGAAAACAAGAAAGCTGATTTTTGCAGTTTGGTTTATGGGGTTTGGCTTGGTTTTGCTCTGTGGACTTGTTCAAAAATCCAGTTGCTAGTTTGAAACAAATCTTAAAGTAAAAATAGTTTCAGTGAAGGAAGCAAAATATTGGTCACATTTTTAACAGGCTGGTCTCCAAAATGACAACTGTTGAGATCAGATAACAAATGTACTCCAGCTAGAGACAATGGGGTTGAGGAAAAGCTTTTAACAGCTGCCAAGTTTTAGTCAGAGACAGATCCTTTGTTCTCTCTTCTCGCTCCTCAGCACCCATATCCTCCCTGCTGTGTTTCCATGTGCAGCAACTTCACTCAGCATAGCACAAGTTAGGCTTTTAAAGCAAGTAAGCGAGCATGAAGTGCTTGAAGGATACAAGCTTTGAAGTGACAATGCTAGCAGTGGGAGTTTCTGTAACACTGGGTCACCCACTCTGATAGCTCATATTAGCTCTTGGCTATTTAGATCCGAAATGAAAGTATTCGCATGTCTGCCAATGGTTGAAAACTTGGGTGTGTAAGATACACATCTGCCTGAACTGTATTGATATTTGTGATGCTGATTCATTATGTGATACATGAGAAATAATGTTAACCCTTTACTACGTTGATCACCCTGCTTACAAGGCACCGTGTCAGCTGCCCTTAAATCTAGAAATACTCATTTTGATAATTAGTCAATGTGATGCCTGTTGTCCTTTGAGAACCGAAAAGCAGTGTGCCACTGAATTCTGTTTGTAGAAGTTTGAGACTGTGGTGTACTTGAGAATCTTGGTGGTTTCTGTTGCTGGATTGCAAAAAAAAATGCAGGAATTGTATTGATTACTGTATTTTGGGCTAGTTATATGATTTCCACACATGGCAGCTGTGCATCAACAGCAAGGGTGTGTAAACTTCTGTCATGCCCTGCTGGTTCAAAATAATGCCTGACATTTTTAATTGCAGTATGACGCTTCTGTTAATGTAGTCAGACACCTTTCTAGGTTTTCTTTTGTGTGTGTCTCTCTCTTAAAAGGTTATCTAACCTGCTCTGGAGATTTGATTACTGAAGTATGGCTGTATGAATTATAAGTTATTGAACTACATTTAGGTTTCATGTAAACAACAAAAGAGGAAAGATTCATGCTCTTTCTAAAATAGTTATATTAAATAGTGCTGTTTCATCACTTCTAGTCAAAAGACTTCTTCAAGTTGTCTGCATGGTGAGATATTTCTCCAAATGTGTTATAGTAATTTATATGTAGACTAAATGGTAAAAAAACCAAACCAAACCAAAACTAAAACCAAA
>NW_020955473.1:306785-696076 GCF_003031625.1 Empidonax traillii | reverse complement strand
GGAAAAAAGAAGGGAATAAGGAATTAACTAAAGGTGATACAAATAAAGGGGAGAAAGGGAGATTAACTTGGAGGTCCAACATCTGTTTTGATGATTGCTGCACAGAGAAGGAAAGTTTTTTGGAAGCTATGAGACTTCTTAAGTTATTTATGTATATGGTAAAACATACTTGTATAGCTCTAACATCAGGGGAACAACTGTACACTGATGAATGTCTTAATGGAAAAAAATCCCTTTTATTTGGGAAAAATATTTTGGATTTAGTACATTTGTTTTCATCAACTTGGATGGATGGAAGATTTCCAGTTTATTGGGTTTTTCTCATGAGTAGAAAAATTTACTAACTTTAAAATCTTCCCTTGGTATCAAAATAGCAAAATTTATGGGAATAAAAATTTCTCTTTTATAGTCAGCTATATTTAAGAGAGTCCCTGATTAACATGGTTACCAGCTGCATTGCAATTGCATTAAAGTGACTGACATTTGAAACACTAATTCTTACATCAAGTTTAAATTGCAACTCAGCACTGGTGTTAAAGGGTTGAGCAGTCATTCAGAGATGAAGCGTGTAAAAATCTTAAAGGGAGTGAACCCTTAAAAAGTGACTTTTAGGCAAAATATTAGTCTCTTGCTGTGGTAGTAGTTTTAGCCATTTCAGCATCCACCAAGTGCTTGTATCCCATTCTCATCAAAGCTGAAACTAATGATTAGGCTTCATTTTGAGCCACTCTAATGAGCTGTGTTTATCAATATTCTTTGCCATGTTCCACATTTGCTTTAACCTATAGAAAGGAAGAAGAATTATAGATGATAAAGCCATGTCTAATCAGCTTTGGGTAAGCCCAGCTCTGGGGCAGGGGTTATTTGTAGGCTTTGTTTAGAATGGTGAACTCACCTTCACTGAATAGTACTGTGGGCTTAGCAATTCCCTCCAGATGGCTTTTGAATCTCTCAGTTTTAGTAAGCATTCTTTCCTATCATCCAGAAAATAGATGGCTTGTTATTTAGCAGGGTCTGATTAAACTTGCAGCAGAATTATTCACATTGTGGTTGACGTGGTTCATCCATTTAATGGTGCATGAAAGCAGAAACATATAAAAATTATCAGCATATGAAAAATGTATCTTCCAGCTGTACTGTTTTGTTCTGTGTTGAGTTGTAGTGATATTGTTACTAACTTGGATAATTCCTGCATGGAATGGTTTTGGTAAATATGTTGTTATATTATGACAATATTTTTTATCTCTGGCTTTCCAATAGGGAAAACATTTCTAGAAGATTAAACGATTAAGTAAGAAATTAGGGAAAGAGGAGTTATTTCTCCCCCATCTCCATTTCTGGTAGTTCAGTTCTTTTCTAATTCCTTTGCTTTGCTTCTGTCCTTGTCATAGGAACCTGTATATGCTTCTACTTACTCTCCTGTTATACCCGCTCTCCAAAAATTTCATCCTTTTCTACCTATTAATCAGGTGAGCAGAAGTCTGCACAATTTAAATGCTCAACAATTTCAAGTAAGCACATTTTCACAGTGTTTTCTTACATAGGAAATTAAGAATCCTCTTAACTGATTAACCAGCTTAGCAAATGCAGCTTTAAAGAAACATAGTGTTATGCCACTATGCTGTGTAATCTTCTTCAATATACGTTCTACTGTTTCTCTAATGGTTGCTTTTCTAAAAATTCTATGTCTATGTTAGATGAATATTTGAGAAAGTAAAAGAAGGAAACATTATTATGTTTGTTATGATACTGAAAACTTGCAAGTTGTTATAAAGGGTATATAAAAGGAGTAGTATGTAACAGCACAGCATTTATTTTAGAATAAAATGCTGTGTACCCTGACTTCTCTGTAAGTAATGCGCATATACAATGTAAGACATATCATCGTATAATTTATTGACTGATAAAAAACAAGCTACTTTTATTCAGAGGTGACTTTCCTATAGTGTTTTTCCCTAGTCCCTGCGTAAAGGATTTTTGCCTTGGCACATTCTGCTTTTATTCTCTGACTGTCCCATCTTCCTGCTTCTCTCTCTTTCTTCCTTTAAGGTCTGTAGTACTAGTTTGAAACAATCAAGCTCTCTGATTTCTGATGAACGTCATCCTTGGAGATGGAAGGTGAAATGCTCTATAAACTTCCTATTTAATTATTGGAGGGAGGAGTAAGACAGAAAATTACATTCAGGTCGAAGATGCACATTCCCAAAGCAACTTGTGGCAGTAGAGTTAACTTTGTGTTTGCTTGGGAGTAGAGTTCTGCTGCTGTTTCATTAAATGTTAGAGAAGCTTCATGCGATGTCTTCCTCAAAATCATGTCCATACCTCTGCAATTCCAACACAGACAATTTGAAGAACTTACTTCTGAAGAATTAATAGATAATGAGAAATACAAACTTTCTACAGCTAGACCTACATAACAAATTTGTCTTTGGGCAGAAGTAGAACAATAGATCTCGATCTGAGCAAGTAGTACCTGATTCACATCATCAGAGGTAAAAAATGCAAAGGCAGGAGTGGGCAAAGAAACAAGCTGAAGAAAAGCTCTAGAAAACAAGGAGAGTCCAGTGGAAGTTCATAATAGATCTGTGCAAATCTAATTCTGCTATATTGCACCTCCTTGTCCCTTGCCTCCCAGCTCACATCTGTGGTTGTAGTACTACTAGGAATCCATTGAGTTCTTCATTCCCATATGATACACAGTCTGTGTCACATGTGGGGAGCATTCTGACCAGTATGTGTATAATGGCAGTGAATTCAAGGAGCAGATACTCACTGCTGGAATAGAGGATGGTGAGTATGCAAGGGGCTACTGGATATACTATAGACATTTAGACAACTGATATTTACCATTTCCATATTCACTTTCACAGCTGTTTTTGAGTATGATCTTTTACTATAATTTTTTAAATTAAATATTAAATTTGGGATGAGTAAGGGAAATGTGTTAGTATTACCTCTTCTCCATAAGCTCCAGATTTAACATAGCTTATTACTGTTTACTTCAGATCACCTGTGAATTTTGTTGTGACAGAGTTCACCAGCTCTATGTATCTCGAAGATAAACATATAGTCTCACTTAATAATATCCCTCCAGTAATGAGGGGAGATCTTTCAATGGGCTATTCATTCCATCTGTCTTAAAAGGAAAACAGCCAAAAAGCTTTTCTCTTTCCATTGACTGTGTTGAGTTACATCCTGCCCCTTTAGCAAGCTGCTTCCTTCTAGCACAGTATGAAGGTACATGCAGATTTGTTTGGTTGTTTGGTTTTTTTCTGGCACAATTAATCATTTTGTTATTTTCACCAAATATGACTTGATTGTGTTCTGTTTTGAACACACTTTTGAACAGAAAGGCATGTGTTTGCATTGGAGTTTTCTCTCCATGTTTCTCTTATAGCAAGACCCATGTAAAGCTGCGGAGGAAAACAATGCAGAGACTTTAATGTACACGTACAACTGTTGGATTCTTCAGGTGTTTTTGTTTTTTTTGTCTTAAGAGTTTAAATTGAAGAAGTTACTTGTATTAAAAAGGAAATGGATGCTTTTTGGATTCTTCTTTTATATAATTTATAAGATTGGTTTAAAACGGAACCCTCTTTTGAAAAATACGGGGTTTTTTTATTCATTCTTGGTTTTTGGCTCCCCTGGTAGGAGCAGTCTTCATCTTCTACATAGAAAACCACGAATTATCCTATTTCCTGTATTAAAAACCAAAACCAAACCCCTAAACAGCACACCAGCATGCTGATAAACCACTTGCTCAGTTGTGTTCTTGTGACCTAAAAGGAACATGATTGGACTGGAAGATTGTAGGGTACAAAATGGAGCATTGCCCAGATTTGGCCCCTTCCATAGAATGAACTGATGTTGCAGAAGTAGTGCAGTCCCTGTGCATGCCCTCAAGAAATGTGCTGCAGTGCTAGAAAAGACCAATATCATTCAACCTAGCCAAGCAGTGGGAGAAAAGTAATCCCTTTTTCTAACTGTTCTTGCATCAAGTCTGTAAATCCTCCTCAGACTTAAAACAGGAACTTTTAGAGAAATACGCAGTCTTTATTCTTAACTGTCAACATACAGAAAACTCCCTGCAATATTAACTGACTTTTCATATGTAAGTATTCTTGCTGTGTAAAATGTAACTCTTAACACCCTCTTCAGTGAAAATATATACTCATCTGATTTAATCTGAGGTAATGTTTTTTTTTTTTTAAATCTTGAAAACATATTTCAACCCTTTCCTGAAACCCTTAAAATTGTCACCATCCTGGGTAGAAGCATGGAGGCTGGAAATGGATGAGCTATTGCAGTACAGATTATCTATTCAAAACAACTGTTCCATGGGACTTTTTCCTCTCTCTTTTTCTGTCTTCGTAATTGTCTGGGGTTTGCTTGTTTCCCTTTCCAAATAACATTCCTCTTAAAATCCTGATTTAGCAGATTTTTCAGATACTCCTTTTATTACCCATCCATATGATTATCTATTCTTTATCTTCATCACTTTCTGTATGTTGGTGTCATCATGAGGATCTTCTCAGCAGAACTGCATCTTTTTTTTTTCCCATGTTCATGATAGCATTTTAATCAAAGTTGGGAAGAATCAGATCACTGCATGGGTTCCTTCTGTTTAGAAGTAATTTTTCAGTCAGTTATCTAGTTTGCAGCTTGTAAGCTGCTCTGATATTTTTATATTGCTCAAAAAAGCCCACCTCAGAATGTCATCTGTGATTAAGCCAAATATATTAAAGAAATCAGAGGTAACTGTGTTAATATATTTAATCACACTTGAGCTCATCAAACTTACCATTTTGATTAAACCTGTTTTCCATAATGCCATGTGGAGTGGCATTAATTATGTGCCTGTGATTTGATTCTTCATTGATTGTCTTTGCAGCAGTCTTTCCATGGGTCTCTGGAACAACACACAGCTTGTGTGACCTGTACCTACATGCTTTAGTTTTACTTCTTCTAAATATTTTCTCCATCTGAGCTTTTATCAGTCCTGTACATTTTCCAATTTTCAAAGGTTTTTTAAAAATTCACTGCTTGTGTTTGTATTCCAGTTATTTCAGCTAAGACATCAATGAACACATGTATGTATTTGACATGATGAATTAGAATATTTCATTGGAAGTAACTACTTTTTTAATGGAAACAGAAAACTAAACTACATTGGAGCGGTTTTATTCCTAAGCTTTTTTTTTTTTATTATTCTTTACATACTAATTCTTGTTTTTACTTTTTTACATTTGAAAATTTGAGATTCTTCTTTCATGTCCTAATTTTTTTTTTTTCACTTGAAAATCAAATCTGTACATAAAAGCTTCTTGAGTTTTAACTTTCTTGACATACTTTCTCCCAACTGGAATGTGCTTTGACCAATTCATTCCTTAACAAATGCTGCATGTGGCAACTGTGGAAGCTTTCAAAACTGTTCCCAACTACCAGGTGTATTTTTTCTGAAATTTCTTTTGATAGATGCATTGGCTCATATTAGCTTTCCAGCTATAGAAAATAATTTTTTTTTATTTAATTGTGACATATACTTCTGTTTTTCACCAGGATTGTTACAGGAAATTAAATGGGTTGGGGGTTGCTTGGTTTTTATTCAGTTTATAAATTTTTAGTTCATTTATGTATTTGTACATTAAGGTGGGAGTCTTCATGCATTAGGAAGAGATTTAATGTGGAATTGCTCTGAACTGTGTAACATACACACCCAGTCTGATATTTTTTTTAAGAACTCCCAACTGTTTTGCCCAATGGAACAGCTTGAAATCTTCTATTAAAAAAAAAAAAAAAAAGTTTGTTTTGCTGTCAGACAGCTGCTCTCTTTTGTTCTTTGACACAGCTCCAGAATTACTCACAGCCTTTCTTGCAATTCAAGTGTGTGGGGATTAACATACACACTTTCCAGGTCTGCTTCTCCAGGATTTTCAGTAGCTCTGTAGACTCTGAGGATTCAGGTATTCACTGAAGACAAAATCCAAAATTGAGCCCCCTGTAAGTTTAAAAGAAACCAAACCAAACAAGAAACAAACCCAAACCAAATCCATATGATTCTACTTCTTTCTCCCTCTCCCTCACTTCCCTTCATATTGTAATAGAAGTCAGCACCCTTACTAAGTTAAAAGTATGAGTTTTGTGTATGAAATTTCCCTTGTGATTTGATTAGGTATCTATTAATTTTCTGCCCAGGTCTCCTTTAGTATGTTACTATGTTTTTTTCTACCAGCTGTTCATCCCAGAACAGTGGCTGACACTGGAATGGGTACAGACTTAGGGAAATAAACAGAGATACTTCATTTTTTTTTTCTTTAAAGCATTCTGAGGCTTTGACAGATGAGGAAATGATGCTGAAGAGACTTACATGTTGTTATTTCTATTGAACATTTTGGAGTTCTAGGGAAAAATCAGAGTTTTTCATCTTGATTATTGTGGCTTGCAGTCATATTGTCTGGCTGCCCAGTGCTCTTTCCTGATAAATTGCAAGGAATTTTCACTGCAGAAGGCTGCAGAGATATATGAAACTAGAGGGAAGGAGTGGAGGCTATCATGGTCCTAGTCCTTGTACAAGCCATTTCCTGGCTTGTCTTCACTCTTCTGGCTAATGGCTACTGATCCTGGTAAATGCTGAAAGCTATGAAATCTCTATTTTAGTGTGTCCCCTGCAGTCACAATCGTTTTTATATAAAGTGACTTGTTTATTTAGTCTGGTTGATTTTTAAGAAAATAAAACATAAGTGAGTTTATATCTCTTTCTTGTATCTTGAAAGAAGAAGAATGTTTATGTTCACAAGCTTTTGCATACTTTTGCATTTTCTCTCTGTGGTACCATGAGTTAGAGCTGTGTTAAAGCTTGAGATTTTAATTTTTTTTCCAATTCTAGCAGCGAGGTTGTGAAGAAAAATGACAAATTAAATGCAACTTGAAAGTAATTCCAGAGTTGACAGTCCCTCGCACTAAAAATACTTTTACATCTGATTTCTATGCAGTATAATCCCTGAAATGTTGCTACTTTTTAAATGCATTAAAATAATATTTATTTGGCCTGACCTAGCTACATCAGAGTGTGTAAATTCAGATTCTTTCCTATTTAATGCACCATCATCAATCCTTTGTGTTAGGAGGGCACTATGATAATTCACCTGCTGCTTCTGATCACTTAAGCTGTTGGCTGATAACCTCTAAAGCAAGCAAGGAAAGCTGAGGGTCACCTTAAAAAAAAAAAAAAAAAAAAAAAAAAAAAAAAAAGAGAGAGAGAAAGGGGGTGGTGGAGATGATCACAGTCGTTGGAAAAATATTTAGTAGAGCAAGCTGACATAGGAACTAAAGTGAGCAGCCTCTGGAGAGATAAGGCTGCTAATCCTGCCTGGAGAATTGAGTTACTGTAAGAGACTGATTCAGGAATCACACACTGAAGTTACACAACTTCATTGCTATTCCACATGCCACCTGCAGATCCACTGGAGTTACACCATTTCAATGCTATTCCCTGTGCCACCTACAGATTTGCACACTTGAAAACATCTGCTCAGCATCAGTTTAGTGATCTCACTTGTGTAGCAAGTCATCCTTCAAAAGAACGAGATCTGAGAAATTCTATCATTTGCAGAGGGAATGGTTTGTTTTCCTTAGAGGGGGACTGTTTGCCCTGGGTGGTAGTTTCAAGAAAATATCAAAGAGCACAGACCAAAACCCCATAGTCACATTGTAATGGGGCAGCAAGACAGTGAAGTATCTGAGGGTCACTAAGCTGTGTCTGTTGACTTCACTTCAGTAGTTTGTTCTCCTGCTCCCTTCCCTCTGCATCTGGCAGTTGAAATGTTCAGCCAATCTTTAGCTGTATCCTGGTCACTTATCTTTTTTTTAAACACCTGTTTCTCTCTTTCCCCCAAAAAGCAAAGAATGGCAGATAACCAGGAGAGTCAAATGACCATTGAGGAAAGGAAACACCTGATTACAGCTCGAGAAGAAGCCTGGAAGTCCAAGGGTAAAGGAGCAGCCAATGACTCCACACAGTTCACTGTAGCTGGCCGAATGGTAAAAAAAGGTCAGTGATGAAATGATCCCAGTATAAATAAGACACCTCTTATCTGTCTAGTCAAAATAAAGTCAAGCTAAAGCTGTGCAGAGACAGTATCTGTGCTTAGCAAGAGGAGGACTTTGTTTCAGCTGAATATCATGTCATGAGGATGTTCACTTTAGTTTCTTGTGGCCGTCATATGGATCCATTTTGGTCTGCCCTGTTGCACTGCCATCCAGTTATTAAGGGGCTCTGAGTGGTGGAAGTTATCACTTGAACAGGGATATATGTTTTGTTTTTCCTTCTAATACAACCCAGAGGGCACAGTTGGATTATTCTTTCTTATTTATTCTTCCTTTGAAAACCCAGCTGCGCTGTCTAGAGAATAATTGTGAAATCTAGTTGCTATTGCTGGCACTTCCCTCCACTCTTAGGAACGCTGGGAATATTTAGCAAACAAGTGTTATTTTTATGGATGCTGTCTTGTACAACAACTTGAAGTGCTATGTTTGGTTGAAGAAATCACTGGACAGATTCTCTGGTTCTGCATAGAATCAGGAAGTAGAAATGGCAAGGGAGCAGTGTTGATTTTTTTTTGAATTCAGTCACTTTTTTGAAACCTAATCATTCTTCTGAAGTGGACAGGAGTCTCTGAAGGCTGCACAGGGTAGAAATGTAGCTGTTCTCACAGTGCTCTTGGGAAGATGATAGGTTTGGGAAGGAGGCATTTAAACTGACCTCCTTTTGCTTAATGAATACTAGCTTTTGTTTTGTTACAAGAACTTGGTTATTAAACACAAGAACAACAAACCTTGAGTTAAATGACAACCATAAAAAAAAATCATCTTAGATCGAGGGCAATATTGCAACAGGAGTAACTGCAATACAAGCCACATTCTGTTGGCAGATAAACAGATACACAATATTAGGAATTACATCTATTAGTAAAATATTTTAGCTGCTGCTTACATTGTTTTGCTGCTAGAAACGCCAGTGGTCAGTGTGTAAAGAGTAACCTACTTTGGAGAGTCACCAAGAAAAACTGTTCAGCTGTCCACAGACTTGCTTTTTCAGATTTTTTCTTTTCTCTCTCCTTTCCCCCCCCCCCCCCCCCCAATATATTGGTCTTTGGAAAGGAATAGAAGATGATAGCATTGTTCTTCTTTGAAGGGGTCTCTTTAGGTGCTATGATCATTCCTTTGAAGAAGTAAGGTAACACAATGACAGTGGCATTAAAAAAAGTACCTCAAGTGGGATTTTAGTTAAAAGTGTGTTGTTTTTACAAAGAATAAACTATCATGATCAGCTTTTAATTTAAGAGATTATGAGAAAGAAATGCAAAATTACCTCTTTGTTATATGCATGTGCACAGATGCTGTATTTTAATTGCTTCTTATGGCTGAAAATTTTTCAGTCTTAATTGGAAGGTCATCCTTTACTAAGCAGTTCTCCATGTGGTGCTGTGGATTAAGTCCTGGTAGAGCTGCTTAAGAACTGTGTCCTCTCAAGTATGTCTTGATGAAGGCTTTACCCACTGACTTAAAACCTGTTGGAACTTTGAATATCTTAGGTAGAAGGGAGAAAAATTGCTTGTGGAAAAGCTGCCCAGTTATATTCTAAATCAATCTTGGTGTTGAAAATTAGGACTTGCTAGGACTTGCAGTAAAGATAGTGGAAACATGGTTAGTATATATTCTCCCAGCATAACATTGGTTTAATCTGATAAAATAACTAAAGGCTTAAACTTACATAGCTCAGTAATTAGTAAGCTATCGCTAAGTGGAAAATAGATATTAGGGAAAGGTGTAAATGTCTGTTCCCCCGTTTACTGAAAGTCTAGGCAACAAGAGTTAGTAGATGCAATTTTTTGCTTCAGTATGCTTGTCTGCCTCATAAACCCCATGAATCCTATGGGTTGCCATGAATCCTATAGAGTGCCATTTCTGTTACTAGAGCAATGTAGTTTCACATGGAAAGAACTAAACAAAAATCATCTTATTTTATACACTGGGTCCAGAATGAATTGCTTTAAGATCTGAGTCTAGAATGAATGGCTTTATGATAGTTACTGAAAAGGGTGGAGGAGAGTGCAACAAAAGGAGAGAGCAGTGCTTGATATGGTGGGAACTCTGACTTCTGTTTCCACTTCCATTTCCATGTGTTCTTAAAAGTGCATCCTGCCACATGTATTAATAGGGATGCATTTAAATTTAAAAAAGGTGGTGAGGGCATGGTGGAGGTGAAGTTTCCTTGCTAACCATATCTTTTTGTGCAGAACACTTGCATGGTTTTAAAATGTGGCTTGTGATAGAGCAGGAGTCCAAAACGTAGACCAAATGAACTGCTACTATCTTGAAAAGGTGTAAAATTACTGTATTCAAGACAAAGTCTGTATTTTGTGTTAGCTTGCTTACAGACACTTGGAATTGAATCTTTGTTCTTGTGAATGGGGTTGATTAAAGGAGCAGGCAGGGCAGTGCATTCTGCCATCTCTAATACAATGATTTAGGGAGGCTGGGGAAATATTCCAGGCTGTAGGAAGTGTCCAGGCTCATCTGCTTTCCCTAAATAGCTTCCCTGTCATCACTGCTGGGAACGTGGGCTGAAGTCACAACTGCATTTCTCATGTTCTCTGTTCCTACACAGGCCTGGCTTCTCCAAGTGCTCTAACAGCAGTAGCATCCCCTTACAGTAACCGGCAGAAGTCTACAAAGCCCTTGGAAGGTAAGGAATAAAAATGGCTGAGGTAAGTCCAGAGTTTTTTGCTTTCTGTCAATTCACAAGTTTTATTTTCTGGTTTGCTTAGAAATTGAAGCCAGGCCTGATATGCAGTTGGAATCAGACATGAAACTTGACAAGTTGGAATCGTTCTTGGGAAGACTGAATAACAAAGGTTGGTAGAGTTACCAAAGGCAGCAGTGTGTCCACTCTCTTACTTCAGTAAATGGATTTAAGTACCTCTTAGTTAAAATATCTGGTAACAGAAACTGAATATTTTTTTCAGACTGCACTTACTG
This sequence comes from Empidonax traillii, assembly GCF_003031625.1. NCBI lineage: Eukaryota > Metazoa > Chordata > Aves > Passeriformes > Tyrannidae > Empidonax > Empidonax traillii. The sequence continues at coordinate 685,036 of NW_020955473.1, read as the reverse complement.
ATCACTTGCTTTATTTTTGTGATTCAGTCTTTACTAAATTTTAAGAAGAAAAGCCTTTCTCTATTATATTACAAATGTACAATAGAGTAAATCAAAAAAGCCAAAATAACTTTCTTATTTCTCTACACATGATGTACACATCCTTCTTGAGAACAAAATTTCTTAAAGCCACACAGCCAGTCTGAACCATATTGCCATATAGTGAAACAGCTTTAAATGTAGTTTTGTATTAGTAAAATCAAGATAGGACACTAAGCTCCTCCAAGGACAATTCATTCACCTTCCTGCTTTTTTTCAAAACTGACTCTCTACAGCCGTTCTTCAGCTTCCTTGTACAGCTTGTTTGCTATTTTTGAAGCTGTCTAGAGTTCTTCAGAGTTTCTATTTCATATGTCTGTCCTCCATTTGTAAGACAAAACACCTTTTGTAATTCCTAATGTGTCAGATACCATAAACAAATGCATTCACATTTCAGCAGAGGAGGCACTAGTGTAGAATAATAACTCTGCCATACTCACTAGTCTGAAGTTGTGACTTTTCCACTTCTAGTAGATCTTTTCAAAGGAAGGAATGATATGTTTGGAGGCAAGTTGAAATATATATACAAGATGTTAAAATGATTATATCATCCTACCAAAACAACTCATTTTTGATAGTGCCCAAGTTTTTAATTTAGCCATATTTCCCAAGCATTTTGTATAATGATTATTGCATATCAGTAGCAGTTAACACTGTTTTAACATTCTTTACCAACACTTTTCTACCATGAGTTAAAAAAAGATAAACACAAAATACTCAAGAAAAACCAAAACACCACCCCCACCCCCAAAAAAAATCCACACTCCAACAACTACCAAACAAGGTGTGTTTACCTTTTCTAGGGTTAAAAACTCTAGTATGATTATTTACTGGATAAGGTCTTTCTTTCCTGCAGTTGGTGGGATGCAAGAGACAGTGCTGACAGTTACAGGAAGATCTGTGAAAGAGGTGATGAAGCTGGATGATGATGAAACATTTTCCAAATTTTATCGCCATGTGGATTTCCCTTCTTCCTCAGTGCCTTTGGACCTTGATGAGGACTTTGATGCCATCTTTGATCCTTATGCACCAAAGTAAGAACTTCTTTTTCCCCCCATTGTTTTGAATGCAGACATAGAGCCAGTGCTCAGTGTTCAGCTCTAAGTCATCATGTAGGTAGGTATCTTAGTACTGGGCATGGCCATTTCTTCTGCATATTTCTCAAATCATGCTCCTGCCTGAATTGAGGAACTGATCCTCATTTCTTGTCATTAGGCGATTCTCCCTAGAAAAATTACCTGATGGTCATAAACACTGCTTGTTTTTCAGGTTGATATCTTCTGTGGCAGAGCACAAACGTGCAGTTAGGCCTACACGCAGAGTCCAGTCCTCAAGAAATCCGTTGAAAATGCTGGCAGCAAGACAAGATATTCTTCATGAATATACTGAACAAAGACTGAATGTTGCCTTCATGGAATCAAAGAGAATGAAAGTAGAAAAAAGTAAGCTAGGAGGATGATTTGTACAAGACACCATCTTGCTGTTTTAATTAAGAGTGAAACAAAATATCCCAATGCAAAAAAAACAGAAATGAAGGATTGGAACATATTCTCTGAGTGGGAATAAACTGACTGAGGTATAAGGTTGAATGTAGACTGTCTAGGAGGTCTGAAGAGAAGGGTGTGTGACTTCCTCAGCGAAAACTACCTACAGCCCCATCCTGTGTGTAGGTTTAATTATTTGTTTTTAGCACAGTCACCTTGTGTAGAGAGAGAGTGAGTGCCACAGTGCCTGCAGGGTGAGGACAGGAGATCAAGGAAAGCAGATTCAACATAACGTTATGCTGGGACAAGAGCTGGCAAGAATAGATGAACTTTTGTTCAGGTACACTGACCTCAATTTTGGGTCCTAATTTTCTCTCAGAAACTAGAATTAGCCTTCTTGACTCCTAAAGATTAATTTCCATAGAAGATCAGTGCTTTGTGACAGGGCTTTGTGTTTTACTTATGACATTGCTTTCTCCTGACAACCAGGCAGAACAACAAAAGACATTTTTGTAAAATTTATTCAAAGGTTTGTCAAGCCACTCTTACCATTTGGGGTACAAGTTTTCCTTATTACATTTGAATAAAGAAAGATCATCTTTAAACATTGACTGTATTGATGAAAACACTAATTATATGTGTAATACTTTCTTGCCATTTCATGAGAAACATTTCCCTGAGTTATAAATTCATTAAGTGCTTTGTCTTTGGTTGAGCAACAAGCAGAAGTAGCCAAGAATTTGGGCCTTAAGTTTACAGTAAAACATGACTAAGACTTTGAAATGCAAATGGCTATTGCATCACACTGTCTGAGCCAAATTTTAAGGGAATATCAGTTAATTAGCCTTGAATCTCCGCTTTCTTTTATTATTAATGACTTATAAGGCACTTAAGATCTACACAGTACTTCACAAAACATTGGGTAAGACATGTTTTCTAGCAGAGTTGGTATTTCTGCCAAATAACATAATTCTGATGCCAACAGTTTACTCTTGGATGATATCTAGAAACTTAGATAATCCTAACCCCACAAATCTTTTGGGATAGTGGTTAATCTGAGTTCAACCTGATTTTGCTGTTGCTATTGATAAGAAGAAAAGCTGGAAATAATGGGCAGAAATTATTTTCTTAATGCAACACCCAATTTTTTAATATAATTTTGACCTTTCTGTGTTTGTGTGTGTATCTTTTCTCCAACTCCTTTTTATGTACAAGTGTCTACAAACTCAAATTTCTCAGAAGTAGCACTTGCTGGCCTGGCAAGCAAAGAGAACTTCAGCAACATTAGCCTGCGGAGTGTTAATCTAACAGAGCAAAACTCCAACAACAGTGCTGTGCCATACAAGAAGCTAATGCTCCTGCAAATTAAAGGTATGCTGGAACTGTTTTTCCTTTCCATAAATAATAGGCTGAACGTAACATGTGGGAGTTGGTACCACAGTTGGATGCTTAGCTTGCTCTAGATCTTCAGCTCAAGATTTATGTCCAAAACTTAAAAAATAAGTGACAACTGCATGACAAAGGTTAAACTTTACAAATAAGTTTGCATTTACCACTGGTGTGTGTTTTCCAATGAGAAAAGAGAGTATTTCAGAAACTCTAGCCATCTCCTATGGAAATTTTTTAACTGTCCCATTCCTCCAGTTCTCAATGGAGAACTTGGAAGTGATATGATCGTGTTCTTGCTCCACTTCTCCTTACAGTGCATAGTAGTGTATCTGATTCTGCAAAAATAATAGCTACTATTTTGGCAAAGTAAAATTCCTAACACTTTTTACTGCCTACAGAAACTCTGTCAGAGCTTCACTTAAGCAAATGTAAAGGGTTCTGGAATTTTGCTGCTGTCTGTCATTTGCTTAATTAATTTTCTTCCAGAAGGACACAAAGTTGTTAAACCAAGAACAGAAAATAATAGAAATATTAGTTGATATGAGACAACAGTTATTTTGTTTTCTGTGAGTAAACTCTTTTTACACAGTAGTCTTTTAATTCTTCTTTAAGAGTCTGTCTCCATATATTTTGCTAAATGTGCTAGGGTAGTTTGTATGTCATTGAAAACAATTTAGATCTTGGCACTTGATAGTAGTAGTTGAAGGAATATTATTATCTTTATTTTCTCGTTAGGAAGAAGACATGTTCAAACAAGATTAGTTGAACCTAGAGCCTCGTCACTGAACAGCGGAGACTGTTTCCTGTTGTTAACTCCACATTTATGTTTCTTATGGGTAGGAGAGTTTGCAAATGTCATAGAAAAAGCAAAGGTCAGTACTATTTGGAGGGTTTATTATTTATTTTTAGAACTGTTGCAGTATAAGTCTCTTTGATGAAATTGATCCTTGGTGGCAGTTCTCTCAAAAAGTGGCGTGTAACTGATGGTCCGTGACAGGTAGATATGCAGGATTCCCGAAAGTATGTTTTAGCTCATGCACTGAATGAAAGCTGACGTAGGAGCATGTAGGTTGTGAAGCTGCAAGAGAAAAGAGGATATCCTCAGGATGCAGATTTGGACTCAAACAAAAATAGTCTGAATTGCAGGATGTCCTTTTTATTCCATGTTCATTGAGATCAGGTCTTGTTTTAAGGTAAATGAAAGCATGAATGCATATCTGCAACTTTTTTCCAGTGTTTGCTTATTTAGTGCAACAAATAATAACCATTTTTTCTGTTACTTGCTCTATTATATCCCATTTGCCTTCTCCCTGAACAAAAGTATTGCACAAGAATTCCAAAGACTTAAGCAATCCTGTTCAGATAATTGTTAATCTCTTAGGCTTCAGAACTTGCAACTTTAATTCAGACAAAGAGGGAACTTGGCTGTAGAGCTTCTTATATACAGACTATAGAAGAAGGAATAAATACCCATACCCATGCAGCGAAAGACTTCTGGAAACTCCTTGGTGGACAGACAAATTACCAGTGTAAGCATTCTTATAGTTACAATATCTGATGTTCTATCGTAGTAAAATAGTCGAGTCAGTTCTCTTTAGTAAAAGATGTTAATTCCTATATTATTTTTGACAATCTTTTCCTTAAGCTGCTGGATGTCCTGAAGAAGATGAAATGTATGAAGCTGCAATAATAGAAACTAATTGCATTTACCGGCTTGTAGAAGATAAGCTTATTCCTGAGGATGACTACTGGGGAAAGGTGCCAAAATGCACCCTGCTACAACAAAAAGAGGTATCGTGCCACTTACTGCTCCTGTGGTAACTGGAGGAACATGCAACTGATAATGACTCTCAGAAACTGCAAATGCTCACGGAGAGGATCACTGAAAATTGAGTCCTCCGTACTTCTGAAAGGCTTCTGAGCACTTTGCTGTCTAGAGTGTGCTACAGGTCTCAAGAAATTTGATCATGTTATCTTTAAAGTGAAATACCATTTTAGGAGGTGTAAACATTTTTGTCAACAGTGGCTCACTCCAGACTCAGGAAGTGCAAAACAGGTAGCATATCAGAAAATATAAACAAAGTAAACCCCTGTTTTTATTTCTATCCTTAGCAGACTTTTCCCTTTCAAACAACCTTTTCACCCATCTAAGTCAGAATGAGAGCAGATTTCTAAACTAAAGACACAATGGATTTTTTTGAAAGTATCAAGTCACTGCCTCTTTGCTGAGCTAGTTACTCATGTAGTGTTTTGTCAGCCTTCCCTGGCCGCAGGACAAGGCATAGGTCAAAATATCAGGGAAAGCTGCTGTAACTGGCCAGCAATCAGTCATGCAGTGGAATCAGGTTTTTAGCAATAAGAGCTCTCTAATCTGATAGTGACTTAGCTGCCACCTAAAGATACACATCACAGCATTCCCTGTTTTTGCTTCCAGTCATCCTCAACAATTAGACATCCCAGTACAGACCACTGCTCTGTCCATACTTGTATTGCAGTGCTGCTTGTTAGTGTCACTGCAGAAACTCCCATACTTGGAGGAGTTTCTGTTCAGCACAAGGAAACTGGAGGATCAGGGTATCACCTAACCTAATAGTAGGTTGTTAGTGTTTTGTGTTTGGTTTGGTTTTTAGGTGCTGGTGTTTGATTTTGGCAGTGAAGTATATGTATGGCATGGAAAGGAAGTTACTTTAGCACAGAGAAAAGTGGCATTCCAGCTGGCAAAACACTTGTGGAATGGCACCTTTGACTACTCCAATTGTGACATAAATCCTCTGGACCCAGGAGAATGCAATCCCCTCATACCCAGGTATTGTAACTTAAATTTATTCTCATTGCAGATACCTAGTTTTCGTGTCCTTTTTTCACAGTGCTTAATTTGATTCTATTTCTCTTGTTCCCTTGTACAGAAAGGGACAAGGACGCCCAGACTGGGCTGTGTTTGGCAGACTCACAGAACATAACGAGACGATACTGTTCAAAGAAAAATTTCTTGACTGGACAGAACTGAAGAAACTCAATGAGAAGAATTCTAGTGAATCCCTTCACCAGAAGGTGCATATAATAAGCATGCTAGGTATTTCAAACTAGGTGACCTAGCTGGGATAGAAGCCAGGGAAGCTTGTTCTCAGGGAATCCAGAGCACGTTTATTATCTTGTGGGCTTTGGCCTAGGGCTCAGAACATCCCCTCCTACAGTGAACTCCCAGAGTTGCGTTATTACTATTTCTATATTATTTTATATATTTATATAAATATATAAAATTAATTCCATATGAACCAGGCAACTCACTGAATGCTGCCAAGGTGGCTTTGACAAGGCATCAAAAGATACTAAAGTACTGAGATATGAAGCAGTCAAACTGTTTGACTGGTACTCTGGAGTAAGAAGAAAAAAAGCTATGCTCAAAGAAATCTCTTCTCTGTGTTTTTTGGCAGGAAGAATCCAGATCTGACTCTAAACCATATGATGTCATGCTAATGGTAGCTGTGCCTCAAACAACTGTAGGCACTGTCTTGGATGGAATGAATATTGGCCGGGGCTATGGACTTGTAGAAGGAGAAGATGGGAGGCAGTTTGAAATCATCACTGCGTCTGTGGATGTCTGGCATATCCTGGAATTCGACTATAGTAGACTGCCTAAGCAAAGCATAGGGCAGTTCCATGAGGGAGACACATATGTGGTGAAGTGGAAGTACATGGTGAGCACTACAGGTTAGTGAACAATTCCATTTCACCCTGCTGAAACATGGAGAAGTGCAACTAAAACTGCTGCTCTTAGTGGTGAGATCCAGACCTAGACCTCCTTGGATAAGAGACTGTTTTAAGGGATGGGGTTGCTAATTTAGCCTTCCTAGGCCATTAAGAAGGAGTGCCTCTTATTTTATTTTGTTTAAAAGAAAGCAATAGAAAAAAAATGTAGTTATTTTTCATACAACAAATGTAATGCTGTCCATCTCTGCTTTTGCCCAGCATTGGTGGTGTACACAGGACAGCTCATTAAGCCAGAATTGTGTCCACAGCTTAATACCAAAATAACAAGGCAGCTGGACTAATGGCAGTGATCTGAATGTCTTGCAAGAGAGGTAGTCTGAGCAACAAGGAAAGCCTTTGCTGGGTGATTGAGATCACTAACAATGACAGGAAAAGTCCTTGCCAACCCATTGCCCTTGCTGTCCCTTTTGCTGTTGCTGGAAACCTTTTGCTGCGGGTTTCAGAATCAACAGTGTTCTGACAAAGAGCCTGAGTGCAGCAGGTAAAGGTTGAGACTCAGTCAGCTCAGGAAGCCCGCTGGAACTCGCCCTTCTAGCACTAAACTAAGAATAGGTGGCTTTTGTGATAAATTAAATAGAAATAGTCTAAAAATGATTGTTCGAAATAGAAGTATATTAAAATCAGTTGAAAGCAGTGTAACAGTTATACAGCTTCAGGCTTTTAGCCAAAAAACATAGGTAGGTCTTAGTTGAGATCGTTGAGTTCAGATACTGGCAAATCCAAGAAAAACATGAAAGCTTGTAAGTCTTGGGAGAAGTTCACTAATACTGAACTGTAAACAGACTTCTAATCCAAATGGATGAAAACATATTCCATCACTCCAAAACAGAATAAATTTTTATGTAGGAGGCAGTACTTTTATGGGCTGAATGTACAGATATGAGTGAAAACCATTAATTTTAGAAGTGAGTAGTGGTTTGAATATTCTCAACTTGAAAAAAACAGGATGCTTTCTCCTAAGTGTTTCAGTTGGATGCTGCTCAGCACTGCTGGAATCAAGGCAGAAGTTTTAATATTTTTTTAAGAATCTGTTTTAAAACTCTTGGGTTTTCTTAAATCTTTGATTTAGCTATATCGGTTTATTCCCTATTTGCTGAAAAGAGTGAACTATTCCATAATTGGTTGTATTGTTGAACTTCATTTGCTGTAAACATTATTTGCTTATCATAATAACTAGATGGCAATCCTTAAAAAAAAAAAAAAAAAGTTGCTGTTTCCCTGCTGCCAAGGAACAGTGTGTAATGTGGAAAATGAGCCATAATGCACTCTTCTGCTAAAATAACTGGACATAACCATTTCACATGCAAATTGGCTCAAGTGCAGTCAGTTATTTTTCTCCAGATAGTACCAGTTCTTTCTACATGTCTTTCTCCCGCCAACACAGGCTTCTCTGCCTGTGGGGCTCACATCCACCTGAGGAGATAATGCCAACTTTGCATGGGGACATGATGGCTTGGAGGCTTAATGTTACTTCAACTGGACATTTTATCTTTCCTGGTTTGGATGGGATAGTGCTGAGCTGGCAGATGAGATTAAACCTTGTGCTGCTTAAACCTGTAGCCAGAGTACTTTCTTCAGCATGTGCTTTCTGTTTCACAGTTGGAAGCAGACAAAAAGGAGAGCAACAAGTAAGGGCTGTTGGAAAAGAGAAATGTGTATATTTCTTTTGGCAAGGAAGGCACTCCACAGTGAGTGAGAAAGGAACATCAGCACTGATGACAGTGGAACTCGATGAAGAGAGAGGAGCACAGGTAAGCTTCCTAGGTGGCAGACCTGGTAAAATTTGCCTTCCCAGTATTAGCCACTAGTGGTAAATGGGAATTATCTTTTTTGGCCTCCTCCAAAGCTGTTCTTGCCTCCAAAGAACTCCAAAGTTTTTCTTGCCATTACAAATAGTCAGACCTCAGAATTACTTCTGGCATTACTCCAACTGCCGGAGACATGTAATCTCCTTTATGGATTGCCACTCCCAAATCTCACTTCTAAAGATTATACTTGTGAGAAAGGCTGAAGGAGAAGGTCTTCTCTCCCTTTAGGAATATGTGAAGCACATATTCATGCCTTCAATTCAAGTACATGTTCAGATAACAGAATTGTCTTCCTAATGCTGAGGAGAAGCACTTTCTGCCAAGGCAAAAAATACATTTGAAACTTTTAATTTGTTTACTCTGTAATTAGACATAAATTACGTTGTTTTTCATAGATTCTAACAAATGCAGATGCAGCTAGTTTGAAGCTGAGAGGACAAGCTAGCTGTCTTTAGGCAGACTTGGGCTTTGCTGTGGCTTCACTGTTACCAGCATACGAGGTGGGAGGTTTAAAGGTAGTTCCTGTACCTTGATCATGCTGTAATTATTTTTTTAACAGCAGCGTAGACATGATCAGCAAGACAGGAGTTCATAGAAGAGAAATGTAAATGCCCTTGTTCAAGAGTGTGGGAGTCTCTGCCACATAGCTGATTGCTTAATTTGTCATGTCAGTTTCATACTCAAAATACAATGCTTAGTGAGCAGATAACATGCATGTTGTCACAGAAACCGGTTTTACGCCAAATTTTGAGCCCACTTCAGTTACTAAGTTATCTCCATAACAGTTTCAAAGAGCATTGGTCAAGGTGGACCAGTTCTGTAAAGTGTTCAAATAATGGTTGGGGTTTAAACCACTAAATTAAAGTTTATTTGGTATTCCTTATCCTCTGAAACTCTGGATTGTTGGATTCCAGCTAGAGGTTTCTTTAATATGTGGGCCACATCTGAAACCCATTGCATGCTGATATATGGTAATTTAAACAATAGTCAGCAGTTTTAAAGCAGAAGGAAAACCATCTTCATGGGTGGCCATAACTATATAATTTTTAATAATCCACGGAGACTAGTTTTCCTGACTCTGTATACTTGCTTCATTTCTTAATAAAGAGTGGTGCTTTCAATTTCCAGGTACAAGTGCTTCAAGGGAAAGAACCCCCGTGCTTCCTGCAGTGCTTCCAAGGAGGGATGATTGTGCATGCTGGAAGAAGGGAAGAGGAAGAAGAAAATGCACAAAGTAAATTATTGTTAGTTAAGAACTTCTGCCCCAAAATCCTTTTTTAGATATTGTGGAGGGCTTTGAATTCAGTCTCAACTACCATATTCTGTAGAAAGAGGAAATGAATGCCATGAAACTCTTAAAACAGCCTTGCAATTCTTTGTTTCAAGGTATTCTGTTTCTTCTTTGAGCATAGAAAGGATTTTTTCACTGTAGACCATGCTGGCTTGACTGTATTGATGCACATACAAATTGTTCTAGTTGGTTTCTAATTAAGCTAAGTACCTGTTTGCTTTAAAATAGATTCTTTTTTACATAGCTGGGGGCGGGGGAGGGAAGTTATTTTTATGACCAGTTCTTCTACTCCAAGGAAAGTTCTAAGCTTTTGTTACCCAATCACTACATTTTGTAACATATTCCTTGAATGATATAGTTGAGGTAGGAGAATTTCAATGTAAGTGTAGCTTAGAGATGTTCCAGTTTGCACCTGAATGTGACCTTCTATGCCCAAGGTGCAGAGGGGAAGAGAAGCTGACAGGAATACTGTATTTGTCTTCCTTTTCCCCCCATATGAAACAGCAGAACTTGACTCTACTGCTCTGTTAAGCTCTTCAGCTCTCATTACTTGTACTCTTGTAGCAAGATTTCAGAAGGTGTCTTTTCTGTACCAGGGTTTCTTAAGTAGTGTTAGCCAAACCTGGAGCTCAGCTCGTTTGTTCTGTGACCATATAGGTAATGCAGTAGGTGAAATTCATCCAGTGTGAGAATAGCTGTTCCAGAGGAGAGGTTTTGAATTTTCAATGCCATGTGACTGTGTAATACTGCTGCACTGTTCCTGTCTGCTCCAGGTGACTGGAGGCTATATTGCGTGCGAGGAGAAGTTCCCAATGAAGGAAACTTACTTGAAGTAGCATGTCACTGCAGCAGCCTGCGCTCCCGGACATCCATGATTGTCCTCAATATAAATAAAGCTCTTATCTACCTGTGGCATGGCTGCAAAGCTCAATCTCACACCAAGGATGTAGGAAGAACAGCAGCCAATAAAATAAAAGAACAGTGAGTGTCTGACCTATATTTTGGAGATGGTTATATAGGCTATCAATTTACTTAAAATAGTCTGACTCAAAGAAAATTTGAAATAAATAAATCTGTCTTCTGAGTACAAATGCAACATGCGCATGCTTGGCGAGGAGGACAAGTGATGGGTTTGGTGGAGGGGAGAAAATACATGTTCTGTAATCACATTCCCTGAAGTTTGAATGCTTTTATTAATAGATTCATAGAATGGTTTGAATTGGAAGGGATCCTAAAGATCACCTAGTTCCAACTCCCTTGCCAGGAGACACACCTTCCATTAGACCAGGTTGCTCAAAGCACCTTGAACACTTTCAGGAATGGGGCATCCACATTCTTCCTACTGTACTAGTTACAGTTGCAAAAAAAAACCAGACACTTTTTATTTGGAGGGCTCAATATCTGAATACCAAATTAAATTACAGTTGATAGGAGGATTAGAATCCAGTCTTGTGAATAAGGATGAGGAAACTGTTTTGGGAAAACATGCAAGGAGAACATCAGCAGTTACAAAAGCAGGCAGTGAAAATCCCTACTTGAGAGCTCATGTGAGCATCTCCTCCACTCTGGGAATGGGATCAGAAATGGTATGAGAATGGTTGTTGAAATTCCCTATCTTGTTTTTTGATAATTTTTCAAACTGCTTGTGTTGACACAAAGTGTACAACAAGCCTAAAGGGTACTTTTGGGTTCTAATAATGTTAGTGGCCAGTAGGTTTGTGTTAGCTGTGTTTGGGGCAGGAACACTGGGTTCACTTTCTCTCTTTCTGTTTTGTAGATGCCCACTGGAGGCAGGGCTGCACAGCAGCAGCAAGGTGACAATTCATGAATGTGATGAAGGATCAGAGCCTTTGGGATTTTGGGATGCGTTAGGAAGGAGAGATCGAAAGGCCTATGATTGCATGTTGCAAGGTAGACCTGCCTTCTTGGATCTGGCACTCACATTTTACTTTACTGGTCTATGGTAATTGTAAGATTTAATGTAAAGTTTTTGAAGAACTTCTTGATAGTTGAGATGATCCCTGCAGAGAGATGCTTCCGAAAATCTACTGAGTTAAGTAATACCAGAATGAAAGTGCTGGAAAACCAAGTGTTTCATTTTGTTCTCCCCCTCTTCTGCTGCCCATCTGTATTCAGGCAGCACAGAGCAAGAGTTAACACCGTTACCAATACGTTTTGCTTCTCTTCTGAAGGGATTTAGGAGGCACTTCTGCACACATTCTCATCCAGCCTTTGCTTTGAAACTGCCAACAAAGGTAGCAGGGGAATTGATTTACCAAGTAGGAAATTTGTCAGCTAAGTCTGAGATGGGCTTGCTTCATTTAAGCTGCAAAACAGCCAGTTATGAAATGACTGATAGTAACTAGCCAGGATCAGATTCAAACTGATGGCAGCCAGCCGTTTAGCTCAACTTCTTCACAGCTGTTGCTAGTCCCCTAAGACATCTGGTTGTCTTTCCTGATTTTTCAAAATCCAGAGAATTTACAGTCACTTTAAAAGTGACTGTAAATTATTTTTTTTATTATTTTTTACAATCATCTCTGACATTTGCTGTTGCAAATCTTCTTAAATTTTGTTCTTTAAAGATCCTGGAAAGTTTAATTTCACCCCCCGACTGTTCAGCCTCAGTAGTTCATCAGGAGAATTCTCAGCCACCGAGTATGTTTACCCTTCAAGAGACCCTGCTGTCATCAATTCCATGCCATTCTTGCAAGAGGATCTTTACACTGCCCCACAACCAGGTATATGCTTTAAAACACTTAAGTAACAAGAAAACAAATAACTGTATCCTGCAGCAGACAGTGTTTCAGTAGCTGTAAGCACTTTTAGCTTGATTTATTGCAGGAAAATTATGTGCATGTGATGCTTATACAGCAATAAGAAATTTTTCTATTACAAAGATGCTGAGAACTAATCAAATGTATATCTATCGTAAAAGCTTGCTATAGAAATACATTGTTTATGTCAGAGAATCAGAGTCCAGCTGAGGCTGAGCTGGATGATTAACAACAGGGATTGGTAAGCTGTGAAATGATCCTGTTGTGATGCTGTCAAGCATGTGAGACTGGGGTTGTTTAGGGGATTATAAGAACTAATAAGTGGCTGATGATGGGTTTGTTATTTTCCGACTGCCTAGCATTGTTCCTTGTTGACAATCACCATGAAGTGTACCTGTGGCAAGGCTGGTGGCCTGTGGAAAACAAAATCACTGGATCTGCACGAATCAGGTGGGCTACAGACAGGAAATGCGCCATGGAGACAGTGCTCCAGTACTGCAAAGGTAACAGACTGCTGTGCCTGATTGCTTTGAGAGTGTCATACCTTTCCATGCCTTGCTGTCTTGAGCTGAAAGGTGCTCCCCCAATTTTATCAATAAACATCAGTTTCTTTGAAGATACATTCTCCACTCTTTCTTAGCAAACAATTTGTCTAGTGACGGCATTGTTCCCAAATTGCCAAGATACCTTGCTAACTCAATTCTCAGAGGAAAGGCTTATTTCTCTTCTGTGCCCCCGGGTAGGAGAATAGCTCAAGTATCAGATCTCTGAAAGTGAATACTGAGAACACAGCCTCGTAAACCTGAATGCTTTCTGTATAGCTCCTCTTAGATTTCATAAGCTTCTGTGTATCAAAAAGACTGAATGAAGATACTGTTGGCTGATGTAACTGGGTGTTGATTTAGTGGAGGAGGTGGAAAGACTTTGAAAATCAAGAACAAGCCTCACATGGAAACTGGTGGCTATTGGAAATTCTGGAGGACAGAGCCTTAGCTCTGTGCTCATTTCGACAAGATAATTGTTGCCGCTCAGTGTGCAGTGATTCAAGCTGCAGTTGATGATCATGTAAGAGTATAGTGACTAGAGATTATTTTCTGCACTAGTAGAGATTCTTTGAGAACACCATAATGCTGCCTTCTCACTTCATCTACCATTGTGTGAGGCTGGGAACAGGCTTTGCATCTTCTGACAGAGGATGAATAAAGAAAGGTGTGAGGTTACCGTGCAGGAGAGAGTGCATAAATAACAGCTGTGTTCTATTAATTCAGAGCAGTGTCCCACTGTGAACAAGTCATTGAGGCTTAATTGGTGCAAACTGTATCCTCTTGCAAGAAAATCTTGATTTCTTATAGACCTTGAGACCTCATGATGCCACTGCTTTCTTCTGTAGCAAATAAACTTCATAGCTTGTGACACGGTGAATGGTAACCCATTGTCTCCCTTGTACATTTGTATATTTGAAGAGGAAAAGTGATATCCTTGTTGGATTCCACTCTTATGCTGATAAGCCAGGCTTTGATTTGCAATGTTTAGGTCAAATAGGAGTAAGACCAAATGATGTGTTTCAGTTGTCTTGTGTCACTGAGTGGAGTTGGTAATACCTGGCAGGAGACAGCTGAAAACCAGTACTGCAGTTTGAAATGTGAAATTGTGACCTTTACTGGACTGCATTATGGCTCAGTGTGGTTCATCGGGTGTCTCTGGCACTGCCCTGCCAAACAGCAGCATTTGTTTAGGAATGGGGGCTAAAGACAGGGCAGTTATTGGAAGAGTCTCTGGCTTTGACTGCAGAATTCCTAAAGAAGAGGCCAGTTACTTGTTTAACGCCACCCCCAGTTTTTGCAAGTCAGAAGGAGTGCTAAGATGCATTTCTTTGAAGCCATGTCATACAGTGGGAAGCACACATACAGTGGGCTTCACAGCAGCAATGAAGGTCAGCACAGAGGAACAGAGGCCCATGCAATGAACTGCCCAGAGCTGCTCAGCAGGCTATGGAGAGGTGTTCCTGATGCAGTGCTATAATCTTCTGGTAATGAAAGTCATGTTTTCTGGTCCCAGCCAGAGATTGAATCAGATGCACATGCTGAGGTTTGGATAGTTTTCCAGATTTCTTGAACTTTGAGTTTGATGATGGGAAAAGGGATTAATGCCTTCTGCACTAGATTCAATTTGCTGCATTCGAGTTTTATGCACAGTGGGAAGTTCTTCAGTGATTCCTCAGAGATCTGAAATTTAACTCGAGTATCATAGGACAAGTTATTTTGCTGGGTTATTTGCTCACTTTGCAGCAGTTGTGGTTTTTAGCTTCTTTGCCATGGGTATTTGTCAAGAGTTTCAGGCTGTGTGGTTAGATAGATACAGCACAAGTTTGTTACTGTTAAAAGACCAACTCTACTTGTACTATTTCTATGCTAAAGATGATGCACACTTCTGTAGCAGTTTTTTTCCATTCAAAGTATGCTGTTCTGGTGGTCTGTTGCTTTCATGATCTGTAATTTTGTCAACCATTTCAAAACTTCATTGCATCAAGCTGTCAGGGCTGTCTAGCTCTTATGTGGTCTTACTTATCAAGATGCAGAAATTTAATTTCAGGAGTTGTTAATGCTGCTGTAATTATTTTGACTACCAGAATATAGTTGAGTGATCAGAAGAATTAAAATGCTTTTCTCTTATTTTTTCTCTCCATTTCTTTCCTCATCTACGTCCCCCTTTTCCCACCCCTCTCCTTTTTCTTTTCCTGGCTTGCAGTGTTTGACTACATGATGGCTTAAAAGAGATTGATTAGCAGCTCTGGATATCCCTTGAATATATGTAGCAGTTTCCCTTGTGCATAAATCTCCTTTAACTTGTCAAAATATCTTAAAAGTTCTTCTGTGGTTTTATTTGCTAAATCAGCAGTCTGGAGAGTCAAGCTCCACACTGCCAGGAGAGGGAAGAATCTGGTTTGCCCTTCAGTGATTCTTACTGAGATGATCAGCTTGTGCTGAGGACAGAATTCATAGAATGAAAATATTTCTCCACTTACATACAAATTCATCTTACCTATACTGGAACATTGCAAACACCACTCTCTTTTTATTCTTGACTGAATTACTGAGAGCGGAGCAGCACAACTAGAACTGATTCACGCTTTTTAAATGCACAGATTTTTAAGTATTTTTTAATAGTTCATGGTAGAATGAACAAATAAACCACAAAGAAAATATGTGAAAGAGAAGGTTTAAAATCAAGTACTCAAATGGGAAGTCCTCTTTCCAAATTCTAATTCACATTCTAATACATTTGTTAGACTGCTCCACAGAGCTTTTACCTCTAATATCCAGTTTCTTATGAACATATTCTCTCTAATCAATTTAATCTCAACATTTGATGTAAGGCCAGACTTGTAGCATTCAGATTTTTCAAACCTAATGGAACTCCCACATCCAGCCAGACCCTCTGTTTGCATTCAGCACAGGTGTTGCATGAGTTCCCTGGGGTGCTCCTTAGCAATGGGGAGGGGCTGTGTTCTTTTAGACCCTCCTGCCCAACAGCCCACAGGCATCAAATGCAGGTAGGGACTACAGTAAAAACCAGGGCCTTCTGCAGTGGAGGAAGTCTTAGGGCATTGAAGATGCTCTCAGACTGAATGTAGGAAATAACAGAATTTTTTAATAAGCAGTTCTTACAGAAGCTACAGCTCTCAGAAGCGAGGTCATGTCCTGTTGCTCTGTTACTTTCACCTGATTGCGAGCTTTGCACCATCATCAGCTTTTCTGTTGCCCATCTGGAAAAAAGATTTGTTTAGACTGAGTTGTTTGAATCTGAGTAAGATGAAGGTACAATATATTTTTTGAATTCTAGTTTCTCTCAGTGCCTGGCTGCCTGTCTACCTCTTTTCAATAATATTTGAAGTTTATCAGTGCTTTTAAATCCCTGGGGAATGAAATCATTCCCTGTGTTCATTAGGATGTGGCATAATGACTTTAATCACTTAATCAGATACATCACTCCTGGGCAGGGTTATGTCCATGTCCTATACTGTGTGCATACATGCATTTTTTTGAAGAAGCAGGACTGTCTTGGAAAATCATTAGTAAATACTATCCAGCTATTTTAACGCCTCTGTTAACTTTCAGATCCCATTCCTTTGAATTCATAATAACAAAATGATTGTGTTACACTTCAGTATCCCAAGAGCAATTTAAACATTCTCACTTAAGCCTCCAAGCTTAAGCTTTGTCGGCTGCTGGCAGGACACTTCTGCTGAGCATGCCAGAAGGTTTCATTTACCTGAATTTGGCTAATTTCAGACCATCACACTCTGTTTACTCTATTCAAACTCTGGTTTTGTAAGACAAGAAAGGCACTGGGATAGGAGTAGCTTTTGGAGATCTTCAGCATATATGTTTTGATCTTTGGTCAGATACAGTAAAATGCAGGTCTAAGAATACTGAAGAACATGTTAGAAGACTCCGTGTTAATTTTCAAGAAAAAAACCTCCAATTGAAATTTATTCTTACTGCCTTAAATTACTTCACCTTTTTGGGAAAGAATTAAACATTTCAAGGAAGTAGCTTTGGACAGTGGGTTGCCTTGCAAAATATGGTACCATTTGTAATTTCTCATCCCTCTTTCTTTTTTCTCTTTTTTTTTTTTTTTTTGTATTTTGACTGTTTTTAGGAAAAAATGTAAAGAAGCCCCCTAAATCCTATCTAATTCATGCTGGCCTAGAGCCTTTGACGTTCACTAATATGTTCCCAAGTTGGGAACACAGGGAAGACATCGCAGAGATCACAGAAATGGTAAATCTTTTCATTGTACTGGCTGTTTTCTATTGCTAGTAACTGTGCTTTGTGTTGTCAGCACCATTTTGTTTGTGCTGTTTGTGACAGCTTGTTTGTGCTGTCAAGCTCCAAGATCCAGAGAATGGACTTAGCACAGTTCAAGAGTCTGCACAGGAAGAAAACCAACAACATAGCCAAAGTCTGACTGGTAGTGTGAATATCAGAGGCATTCCTTGTTGCTTTTTCATGTAACTTCTCATATTCTCTTCTTGTTAAAAACAGGAAGAAAGTGTTACCTGAATCATCTCTTAGAAAAAGATGTGCTAGGGTTAAGCAGAACAGCTGTTTCAATCATGCAGCAACGTGCAGTTCTGGTCTGTCCACTAGATTTGAAGTGCAGAGGAGCAAAACATCCTTCAAAGGATCAGCTGGCTCCAAGGGCTCCAGTACTGACTTCGTCATCTGGGATGTAGAGTCACAGCCAAATTACACGTGGCTGATTTAAAAGCTTCTAGTCAAGGGGCATCTCAAGGCAAAGAACATTTTCTGTTTTGTAAGTCTTCTGCAGCCATCATTAGTGCAAAACACTGGCTTCATGACTAAACGCAGATTTCAGCCTCAAACTGAGTACAGGACGTCCTTCTGCTAAGTGCAGACATGGTTTTAGCTGTGACATTTTGTAGGGCAGAGCTGTTGGCCCCTGTGCACAGCTGGATGTACAGCTCTGCTCCATGGCCCAGGCAGAGCAGGTTATTCCATGCTATCTGCAGACTGCCATGAGAGCGGTTGGTGGTTTCAGCATTGTGATCCTGTTCTCCATTTTCCTTTTCTCTTCCAGGATGCTGATGTTTCTAATCAGATAATACTTGTAGAGGATGTGCTAGCCAAGCTGTGTAAAACGGTGTATCCATTAGCAGATCTCTTAGCTAGACCTCTGCCTGAGGGAGTTGATCCACTGAAGCTTGAAATCTATCTTTCAGATGCGGACTTTGAGGTAAGCAGAGAATAGGTGCATTGTTACTCTGTGCATCTGTGCAGTAAAGTCATTTGCCGGTTATGCTTCTTAGAAGTGTTTTTGCTAATGGCATATCCTCGTGTTTTAAATGCAGGTTGCATTGGAGATGACAAGAGAGGAGTACAATGCACTGCCATCTTGGAAGCAGGTTAACCTGAAGAAGGCAAAAGGACTTTTCTAAGCTGTGTTTATGGGAGTGAGCACTAAAGGGATGTCTGTTCTCACTTTCTATGTCTTTAGAAGAATTGTACCCTATATTTACAGAACAAATAGAAATAATCTGAAGTTATTAGTGACTACCTATCTGGAGGTGTGTAATATTATAAAAGGCCAAGAGAACTCTTTGAAAATGGAATTCAATTTTGACTCTTAAAGGCAACATGTTTAAGCTCCGTTCTCCTATGCACATAAACAGTAGTTTCTTGAGCTACTGCTGCAGGTGTCCTTTGGCTATATACAATATTTGCCATTTTTGTTTTTAAAGAAGTTCTCTTTGTAAAGTGTTATTTTGTTAGTTTGTGGATTACAAAGAATTTATATTTATATAAACACATAGAACAAGTATGTATTTAACAATGAAATATATATTCACTTTCAAGACTTTCATGTCAAAACTGAAAAGTAGCTGGATGGCAGTTGCTTGTACTGAATTAGCTATACCACCAATATGTATCTCCTACGCATTCTTAAAAGTTTCTCTTTGCAATAGTTTAAGAATTGTTCTCAATGCTGCTTCAGGTGCTAAACCGAACAAAGCATTTGTATTTATAGCATGGATTTCTTGAGAAACTATGCGAATCAACCTTTATACTTTATTATCCAAAAATGTATAGTGCCTTGTTTTTTTGTGTACAGTTTATATACAAACAAAAAAAAAGATTGGTCTGCATTTTGAAGATGGCTTAGAACAGTCTCCTATGTTACTTTTATAATAGTAGAAATAAAAACATCTCAGTTTCTAATACTTGTTGTAAACATTAAACATGTCTTTTGTGATATACGAACCGAAAGTAAAAGCTTCTGAATAAACTCTTAGCGATGCTCTGACTTGTCATTATCTTGTACTGTTATCTGTGCTAAGTCATTGGAACCCTCCATAACATGATATTTTCTCAAAATATTTTAACTTTGGATGTCTACAGGTATTGTACAGAGTTATAATTTGAAAAGCAGATAATGTAGAAAATAATCAATGTATGAGATAAAACTAGGTTGGGCAACACTTTAATGCTGAATGTTGGAACAGTCACACAATTCCTGTATCATTTGGGTTTCCCTGTTTTATATATGAAACCAAAATTATTATGCTGTTTTTCAAACTTTGAAAAAATCTTTTCAACCTTTGTGCAATTGGGAGTAAAACTTGAGCTGAAAATGAGCATTGTGTCCTTTCTTTCAATAAGCACTGAAGTCAAAATCATTTTCATTCAGCTAATTAGGACATTGAATAGAATCATCAAGTAAATATTTGCTATTGTTTGAAATGATTTTAAGGCATTTGAAATTTCTATAAGAAGTTATGTGGTTCCCCTCTGGTAGCTTAGTGGGTGTCACATTTTCATTCTTGCCAGCATAAGTTTCCTTCTACCCCCCAGCTGTTCAGAGCTGCTCCTGCCCTGCAGAGGTGCTGTTGCTGCTCTTATCATTCCCCTAGGCCCAGGGAATTGAAATAAGATCTTTGAATGTGTGAGGTCTGGATTTCCCCAAGATCTAAAGTAATTATTGCTCCACAGTTAATCTTGCTTTGACAGATGGGTTAATAAGTTTAAAGCAAGCCTTTTAAATAAATTAATTAAAAACTTGAAAACACACAAGTACAATTCACCTGACCTGAGATATTACAGGTGAATTTTCAGCACTGGAGTATTTCCTTTCTTGTACATGGTTCTGTCAAGAACTGAAATTAAATAACCCAAGAAAATCACAGCAACAGTATTCAGAGCCAGGATGCTTCTCACATAGCCTCCAGCAAAAAGTTGTTTAGATGCCAGTTCCTCAGAGGTCCTCATCTGCCTTCTGCATGGGATACACTATTAGTTTGAAAATGCAGGTCTTTATAGTGACAAGTTTATTTTTCAAGCACTGAGAGGTTTCCAAAGTCACTGCTGTATTCATCTAAGTTTTTTGCACCCATTTATTTTCCTCTTTCACCTTCCCTGGTGATAAAATCAAGCAGGAATTAGGTTTTGATTATTCATGTTCAGTCTGTTCCATGGGGGTAGCAGGTTTCTCTGTTTTGATTTTTCTATTCAACAGACAACAGCTGATTTGCATAGTATGATTGACCTTGTTTTTCCCTCTGGCAGGGTAGTATCATTTGCTTTTGTGTTTTGAAAACACCATCAGTCCTTCAAGTGCTGCTGAAGGGCAACATTCACCCCACTTTAAAGTCTTTAGAATCTCAGCTAAAAGACAAGATGAGCCAGCATGGGACCAACAGGCAGTGAAACAATTCACTGTTGTCAGTTCCTGTAAATTTTACAATTTTGTATCTGATGTCCCAGTTCCAGGAACCAGGACACAGAACCCAACTTTCTGCTCAGGTGCTTTGCTCATAACTTGGTCCAGGGAAGCTTCAAGGTTTTGCAGAAAATATTTTATTATCCTTAATATACGTGTTACTTATCAAAGTGCTTTTCTGAAATGTGAAGCTGGCAACAGAAAGCAAGTCAGTGTAAGGCCTCAGACAGAGCTGTAGATTATGCTTTAATTTCCTGCTACCTTTGGTAAGTATGACCAATTCCAGAATGAAAGGGATGAAGCAGCAGTTCTTCCTGCCAAAAGGCAGGAGGGCAATCCCAAGGACCATGCTGCTCAGCTGCAGCCCTACCTGTGAGAGAACAGGCTGCTCACACACATGGTACCTGTCCACAGGGTGATATAACCTCTCCTCTTCAAAAACAGTGTCTCTGTTTAACAAAGGTGCTGGCTGCAAGGCATCCCACTTGCTCTGTGACTCACAGGTGGTCTTAAACTCTGTTTGGCAGCCCTGAGATCTGGTCTGTATCAAGAATATTTCATGTGGGTTTTTCCAGTTTGTGAGACTCAGGGGTAGATGTGGGAAATACACAGCCATATGGGAATATTTCACCAGCCATGCAGCTGGCAGCCCGCTCTCATGGGGAGGACAGGCCTCTTCTGTGTTTCTCTATGCTCTGGGGTTACCAAGAATAGTGTGGGCTGGTAGCCAGACAGTCATGTGGGAACTATTCCAAGAACTGGAGAGCCACTGAAGAAGCAACCCCAACCAGCCTGTAACACTGCATGCTCTGGAGATGAAGCTAAGTAAGTCATCATCTATGATTTTGCTTCTTCTGAACTGTAGCATATTTCAGAGGAATGGTGAAAAAGAGGGAGTGCCACATGCTGTGCACACCATCACCTTTCCTGAAGCTGGGCTACTTTGCCTTTGAATGCTCCCTGCCCTTTATTCTTTAAGGAATTGCTGCAATGTGCCCCGGAAGGAGCCAAGGCAGCAGACACATGAGATCTGCAGCATGGACTGCATCTTCACATTTTCATGTCAAATCTTGTGCTCTCCACAAGCATGTACAACTCGAGGGGTTCTACAGCCACAGTTACAAAGGCAGCCCTATGACAAGGTCCACATACAGTCCTGATCCACTAACAGTTGTGCTCTTGGCAATAGAGTGCCACTTTTATAAAGCCTTGTGAATCACTCCTGCTCAGTGTAGCCCCTTGGACTGGCATGGAATATATTCTCACAGCAAAACCAGACTCTGGGCAAATTTCTTACATTCTGTTGCTAAAAGATATATTTATGTAAAAGAAATAAGTTCATTTTCTGTTCTCTCATTGCTGTAAGGAACTGAAGTATGTGAAGAAAACTTTATCTATTCAATATAGAGTCAGTTGTGGAGATTCGTGGTAAAAGCTCCTGATGGTGAACACGGGGTCCCTGGCTCTGCTACACCTGTCTGCACACACACCTGTCTGCACACACACCGTCCAGGCCCTGTGCCAGCAAACCCTTGCAGTCATGCGTTTCTACACATTTGTCTCTACCAATCCAACCAAGCTGGAAGGGGCCTTCAGGGACTTTTAAAAATATTACTTAAACCACCCCAAACTTCTGCTGACTCATCTGAAGGGACCTGCCCAAAGAATTACCAAGTTACTGAACCAGAGGAAAATCCTAGAGCACTTACACTGCTGAAAGAGCAAGGGGAGGCAGAAGAAAGCAACCTTTAGCGTCACCATTTGCTATTCTACTAGCTGATACCTGTTCAGCTTCAATTTTACACTCCCCTATTCCCCTCTGCATGTTCCAGGCTGTGCTAACCCCTGTATTCATTTTTCAGTGGCAGTTGCTGAACTGCTTGTGCTTGGTAACAGAGCACTGACATTTAATTCCTTTAATCCAGAAATGTGCTGTATAAACTGGTAACTGTTTGCATGTGTGGCTTTTAATTGTCTTTATGCAGCCAGTAAACACATCATAGGCTCAATATGATCATTACTCTTGTTCATGGAGACTGGCTGCGAAGAAAGGCACCTGCTTCTTAGTTCCCAAAATTGGATGCTGTATATAATAATGCTGTTGAAGTGGTAACACTTTATTATTAGTGCCTCTGTTAGTTCACTCGATACTTTATAAAGTGCTCATGACTTATAGACAGAAAAGTAATTGATTTGGCTTAGTTTATCTACGGGGGTCCAGGCAATATTTTATCACTTCACTTCTAAAGCTGGTTTTGAACTTCAGTCATTTATGTAAGTAGTTTCCAAGTAAAATCTCTGCTAGTTCTAATGCTTATTCTTTTTTCCAACTCTGACTGCTACCCTCATTTCACTGAAATCTTACAACTTAAATATATGGGTGTTTTTTTAAACAATTCTAACTTTAGTATTTGAGAAATATTGATGGTGCCTTGCTGCACAGTTGCAGGGTGTATATTCCCCCCCCTTACACGCCACACTCCTCACCCCCAGTTTTTTCCAAGTGGTTTATTAGTGACCTGCGAAATATGATATTCTATTTCAAAAGAGATTTTCAGAATTTGGCTGCAAACCAGAAGCAGAACTGTGCTGCACCATACCACACCACACCAGTGGAATAAATACTAAGAAAGGCTGAACATTTCACAAAAGGAAAACTACCAGAAACAGTCTGAGGTTTTGACTTTATCCAGAAACCTCTGGCTTACTTAGTATCCAAATTTCCAGCAAAACAGACTTAATTTTTGCAATGCTTTCTGTTTTAGATAGCCATGCATTCTGCCAAGACATGATTGCTGGATGAGCAGACTTGCAAGACAGACTCTGCAGTAACAGATGCAGCACTGAGGGCTGGAAGTAACATGAAGCATAGAAAGACTGACCAAAATTACACAGAGCACCAACACAAATGAATTTTGAGAGCCCTGCATCTGAGCAACAGATAGACAAGTTTGGAGCCTCTCAGGAATGACCTGTGAAAACAAGATTCTCTGGAATCACTACTGGTCTTGGTATCAGTTGGGACAGACACCACACCAGAAGATCTACAATTTGTCCTTAAAGTATGTGCAAAGACTCCATAAGGTGAGGTTTATGAGGAGCCCATATTAGTTGGACAAATAAGATACCACCTGCTTTAACAGAGCTCACTTGTTGATGTTCATACACCATAAAACCAAGAGCTAGAAGAGTATGTGTTTTTGTATTTTGAGGATCTTACCACATCTGCCTCGTTTCTGATGAACCAGAACAGGCAGTGGTCTGTGAGAGCCTGGTAGCCATAGATTTGCTTAGAGGTTCTATCTCTAGAATGAGATGGTCCTTTTCAGACACAACCGTATGTGTAAGTGGAGCTTCTGGAAGCACACACGTGTGCAGCCTCCTCGCTCTGTTACCTGAGGGATCTAACCCTAACCCTATACCAAACCCTCACCTTTTTTAGCCAAACTCATCGAGTAACAAAACCCTTAAAGCAGCATTTTCCAAAGAAGGGGACTTGAGCTGCACATGGGAGGGCAGGCAGAGCCCAGGAAAGGCTGACTGAGGATGTGTGCTAATGAGAAAACGGTCCTGGATAGATGGGGTGGTGACTGAGCCTTCTTGGGAAGGGAAGAGACGAGGAAAAACCACTGGGAAAACGCCAGCACAGCGAGATTAAATGGGGAAAAGCCACGGCTACGGGAGAACGCGCCCGCGGGCCGGGGAGCGCGGCTGCCCAGCCGGTCCCTCGCAGCTCCTCCAAGTCCTCACGTCTGTGCCGGGTTTGCTGCCTGTGCCTGCTGGCCGGGGGAGCCTCCGGGGCCTCTCGGCAGCTCCTGAGCTCCACCTCGGCGCCCGCTCCATCCGTCCTTCCTTTCCTCCCTCCCGCCGCCGCGCTGCGGGACAGGCCATGGCGTCCCGAGGCCGGCAGGGGCCGCCGCGGCGCCACCGCCCGCGGAGCGCGGCCCGAGGCGGGGCCTGGCAGGCCTCGCTCCGCCTGCCCGGGGAAAGCCGGCTCCGTTCACCCCACGGGCTCGGAGCGGTTTGTTGTGCTTCTCCGCACAAGGCGATGAGAGAATGCCCAGAAGGCGTTCCCGGGGCTGCCGGCTGCCACTGCCTTTGCTAAGGATCCTCCTCCCATCCCAGCTCATGGCTGTGGGCACTGGGCTCTGTGCCTGGCTCACCGCAGTCCGGCGGGGTTGCAGAGCCCACAGCCCGGCACCGGCCGCCCTGTGCCCCTGGTGCTCCATCATGAAGGGGCATTGCCTCGCTGCACAAGCCCCCTCACGTTTTGGCGAGGCTGCCTTTAGCAGCCGCATTTCCCCCCTGACATCCCACCGGGGTTTCAGGCCTGTCCTGACCCAACCCTCTACCTGTACAGGCAGCACTGATCCCAGCCTGGGAACAGGAGCTGTGATTGGAATGAACCACAGTCCTCCATCCAGAAGCACATGGAAATGGAAAAACTGTACTTTGGCCATGAGAACTGAAGTGGTCCCTGGGGGACCATGGCCCAGGGCACAGAGGAAGAGGAGAGGACTGACTCCCTGCTGACGCTGGCACTTCAGCAGGGGCAGTTTGGGGGCTGAACATTCTCGCTGACAGCTGAGTATCTGGTAGCCTGTCTAAGCAAGCCTGAGTGCTGAGGTCCTGTTTCATGTGGCAGCTCTGGGAATGACTTCCTGGCAGACACAGGGTTTTGTGGCATTCCCTGCTCTGGAATAAGTGTGGGGACGCCCTTTCCCTCTCCCTTAGGACGCAGTAGTTTGGGCCAGCCAGGCTGCGGTTGTGCAGGGCGCACAGGTCAAACGCCAGATGCTAAGGAATTTGTGATGGCTGCCCGTCAGTGGCTATGGGTTAGGTAGATCTGCACCGCCCTGCTCCAGCCCCATCAGCACACACACATCTACTGGCTCTCTCTTCCCTACTCCACCAAAGTAACTGGCACATCATTGACTAGAGAAGTGGCTCGCAGCTGGCACGAATCAGCCGCGGCTCGCTGGCGCCAGCCGCTTCACTTTGAATTCGCTCCCTTGCTGTCGCCTCTTCCTTCCCCCCTTTCCTCCCAGAGCCGCACAAAGAGCTGGCAGGGCCACTCGCCAACTCGGCGGGCACTGCTCACCTTGCCAAGCAGGGCCCCCTTCGTACCCCCTCCCTGCCGCCTCCCCAGCTGCTTCACCCCCACTACCATTGTGTTCACTTGCCTTTGAAATTAGCAGGAGACATCAGCCACACTCAGATGATGAAAAGAGAGGAAAAGCACCTGCTCGTGTTTGGAGCTTGGGTTTAAAGAAGTGCTTGGGCTGAATACATACACCCTTATTTGTGTGCTTGGGGGCAGAAGAGCTGGAGAGGGACTTTTATTCTGTTGTTGAAATATTCAGCCAGGTCACAGTGCGGCAGTTTGCAGAGAAACCCCCCCAACCCTCCCCCAAAACTAAATTTTTAAAGCACTTTATGTGCTGAATACTGGAGTGTTTTTTATCTTGCAATGGGAACACTTTTAAGATAGGCTTACCAACAGCAGTCTTCTGCTTTACACAGTGACAGTATGTGTTGTCACCGTCATACAACATGTCTATTGAAAGCATTTTGGTGTACCACACAATTTCAACCTGTAAGACACATTTGAATGCCCAGGAGGAGGCAGAAAGTCTCTAACATCGAGAAGTGAAGGACATTTTTCCAGGGCATGGGAACTAACAGTGCAGGTAAACTACTTGTAATGGACAGTTGTGGGCAGTTTGCTCACTTCCAAAGCATAGATCCAAATGGGTGATCCGAAGATCCATAGATCCAAAACCAGCTTGGTTTTTCTTCTCTCACTTATTATGACTTTTTCGTGGGTTTTATTACTTTATATGTAGAAAGGGGAGGGAGGTGGGTCTAGCACATTTTCCCTGAAGCAAAGTAGTGGTTATGAGCCCTGTACACCCCGAACCAGGCAGCAGCCCAGGGCTGCCCACGCACAGAGAGTTGACAACAACATGAGGTGCACTCTGGTGTCCTACAGACGTAGCAGTGGGTCTGACAGCAGTACTGATGTATTCACCGGACATTGCACCTGAGCTAATAAGCCCTGGATTTGTTAGCTT
This sequence comes from Empidonax traillii, assembly GCF_003031625.1. Lineage (NCBI taxonomy): Eukaryota > Metazoa > Chordata > Aves > Passeriformes > Tyrannidae > Empidonax > Empidonax traillii. Next base: position 658,123 of record NW_020955473.1, on the reverse strand, counting down.
GGGCACAGCACTGCAATAACATCAGGGGACCTGCACTGGTTCGCAGCCCACCAACTGGGATGCCTCTGGGCTGTTTTCCCCGAATCTGGTGCTGGATAAGCACAGGCAATTTGAAAGCCAGGAGCTACGTCATTCGAAGTCCCCCTTTCTCACTTTTTGTAGCACTTACTAAAACTGAAGCCCTCGTAGATCCTCAGCCTTTGCTCCTGCCTCCATCTCAAGAAGAGATGGCCAGGAAAGGACAAAATAAGGAAGGGCATGGAAGCAGCTATAAATGGCTTTGTCACTGTGACCACTGCAATGCCCTGCCTGCCCACTCTTCCTTTTATCCATATTCAGCCATCAGAGTGTAGAGTATCTTGCACCTGAATCGACTTCATGGCTCCACACAGGGGCTAAGGTGAGGTTTGGGGAAGCAATCACCACCACTCAGATCTAGAGTCAGCAGAGCTCTACTTTTTTCAGCTGCTGGATTCCAGGATGGGAGTCACCTCATTCAAAAGGAGGCAGGCATATCATCAAGTGGATTGTATCCAAAAGGTTTTTCCCTCACCCCACCAACTGTAAAGTAGCCCAGGGTGTATGGCTGCACTATCCAGTTAGGAGAGAGGAATCCCACCCTTGGAATCTAGAGGTGTTTAAATTTTCCCTGTAACCCAGGGTTCTGCACAGCATGTCTGCCCTAAACCCTTGCCATTGCATCAGGACTCCTCAGATTCCTGCCTAGAGCTCTGCAGGAGCTCAGGGTCCTCCTCCCCTCCCTGAGGGACCCCAAGGCACAAGGGCCTCTGCACAAGACACACCACACCTGGCTGCGATTCGGCAGGCAGAGAGGCAGCACGAGCTTGTATTGCCCCACTACACTGTAATTGGAGCTATGAAGAGACTTGGGATTGATGTCTGGCCTGAGCGGCTACAAAGTCTTTAGCTTCCAGGTCATCTTCCTGACCACCTGATGTGAGTCTGCAGGGGCAGGGGGAGAGCAGAGGGGACCAGACTCAGGCAGAAAAAGTTGGGCAGATGACTACTGTGTCATCTACCAGGCACTTCAGTGCTGGGTATTGAGGTTCTGGAAGCCACATCACATTGGCCCCCCCCAGGTATCGGGCAGCTGGGTACCAGGAACGCTGCACGGGTTGAGTCTTAGGAAATATGGTTTGCAGAATTGTGTGCAGTCTAGTGAAACGTAAGCCATTTCCTGCTAAAGAGCCTATTTTCAGAAAGCTGGGTCAGTGAAGTTAGGAACACTCACATCAGCAGACATGATGCTTCAGTCACTGAGCAGGAAAAAGCCCCGAGGAACTGAGAGGTCCAATGATGAAAGGCCATGAATAGCTGCTGGAAGTGTTCAAGAACCAGGAGTAACTTAACACAAAGAACTAAAACAGAAATAAAGCCTGGTTTGATTAAATGGTTGGACTCAGGAAAGCAAGAGACCTGGAAAGCAGCTTATGTAGGTGTGAGATGATTCAGGCTATTTCTGAAGAGGGAAAATAAACAACACCTTGCTACCTAAAGCACAGGCCACCCCAGTCCCAAGTAAGGCCACAGGCTTCCACTGACCTTTGTCATCACTCCTTCAGTCCCTGTGCTCTTAGGGAGTAATGCCTAGTCTCTGCCTCCAAAACTAAAATACACACACACACAGACATGCAAACAATTCCTACATTGCTAAAATTCATTCACCTACCCAGAAGCAATTTCAAAGGTGACATTCAAAGGTGATGAACCTTTCCACTCTCATTCAGATCATGCCCAGAGCTCCATTCTTAAGGATAGCACAGTGGCCAAAATCCCTGATGGAAACTATAAGCACTTGGCATCTGAAAATCAGAACATGTCCATTTTTGTGTCTAACCTCAAACAACTTCTTGGATATAATACCTGATGATCTCCCCTGAGAATCCAAGGGCACTTTGTAAGTCACTTTAGGAGATGGAAACCTTCAAGCCCCTGTGACCACATGGGTCAGCTGGAGACTGCTACTGATCCTGCCCATATAATCAGGTAGGCTGGAAAAACAAAAGCCATTTGATAACTCACAGTTTGTCACTATGACCTGTGGGAGGTGGAATCCTGTGGCCTGAGTGGTTTCTTTGCAAAATGGCTGGCAGAGAACCTGGATACACATCTTGGTTCAGATCTGCTTTCTCTGTAATTTGGCCCAAGCAGTCAAAAGCAAATGAGGGAGGATGTAGCAATAATATGGGGGAAGCTGAGAGGTTGAAAATATAAGCAGGAAACAACCAAATTAGACTGTGCCTGGGAAAACCAAAGTTAATACATTTGGGGAAATAATTTGAGAAACTATTGGTTAATAGGACAGAGAAACCTGGAAAGCAGGCACATCAGTTAGCAGCCACTGCTGCACGATAGGCCAGGACAAGCCCATGTGATTTGGGGCTGTCCACTGAGGTATCACATTGCAGAGTGGGATGTGCTGGGGCTGCAGCAGGACTGTTGCAATTGTTTCTCTGCACCCCACGCCAGGGGTGATGCAGACGGGCTGGAAGCTTTCAGAGAGCACCACCACAGATGAGAGGTGGGAAGGAACAGCTGGATGAGGAAAGCCTGAAAGAATTCAGCATAAACAACTTTTCCAAATGATGACTAAAGGAGGAGGATATGATAACCCTCTGTAAGTATTTGAAGGCTATAAACACCCAGGGTGGCTCACGAGGGATAAGATTAGGTGTAACGTGATAAATTCATGGGCAGGGAAAAACACGTTTTATGCGTAGACACAGGTACAAAGTAACAGAAGGTGGTAGAGTTTCCCAAATTGGGGGTGGAAGTCTAATTGTTAAAACTGCTCCAGGTAGGAGAAGAAAACAAGGCCATGTTCTACTGAACCACTTCAGCAAAGGAGAGTTAGATAAGGTAAGTCCTTTACCTTCAGGTCTTTTGTTGTGAGGCTTGCTGTTCTGTGGAAAAGAAAAAAATATACTCATCACCTTGCTTAAGGTCCCCACCAGAATCAACCTGAGAACACAATTAGGCAACACTACTCTTTTTCTACAACAGTGAAGAACGTTGCTTATCATAGCCTGGAAATTTCCCTGCTTGTACAATGAAGGAGGTGCGATGATCTCTTCTGTGTGGGTTTCATCTCACACTTCCTTCTTCCTGGAAATTAACTTCAGACTAAGTCAGGGTGATAGTGACAAAATCTTTCTCCTATCCCGTGGGAGTCGATTACCCTTCGTGAAATTAGGTGAGTAGGCTTTGCACATTTCAAAAACAAATTTCCATACTAGGGTCAGTGGCGTAAAAATTGAGTTTGCAGTCTTATTCCTGCAGAGAGAAAGTGTAGTTGGACTCTTTCCCATCCTTGGAGGAAAATTGATCTTATAATGAAGCTTTTCCCAGTATAGCCAGGCCATTTTAGAGAAGCAGGAGATGCAGATACCACTCTATTGACAGGTCCAGTCTACGTGGCTCTCAGCCCACTTTGGACTCTGCTGTCATGTAAGATGTTCCAGCACTGCAGGCCCCTATGAAGAGCACAGTGAACAAAAAGACTAAAAAGAAAAAAAAAAAATTTCAGGGAGAACTTATTAATCTTAGAAACAGTGAGCGGACTTATCAGAGGAACATAAGGGAGCATCCCTTCACCTCCAATTTGAATTGATACAGAATGTGAAGTCACATATCCTGCCTTTCAGCACCTGTCTTGGATGTCCTGCATTACCCTTTGGGTGTCATGTGTGGTCCCGTGGCCACAAAAACAACTCAGGTGCTCAATTTCACATGCCCTGAACTGTACTGCAGTGCATCTGTCTAACAGATATAGTACAAACTTCCACTGTATTTATTTACTTTCCAAATAAAGCCAATGGCCAGACGCTCTGTGATTTAAATTAAGCAAGTACATTTGTTAAGAAAAGACATTTTGAGACTGTTAAACAAATCTAGAAATAAATTTTCCATACAACATATTGTCGTCTGGGGAGCATTTGTTGGCCTGGTATCCAGTGGCCAAGCTGTAATTAATTTCTGGGATTGCAGCAACAATCAAATCAGGAAAGGGGCGCTCCTGTTCCACTGCTAATTTTTCTTCACAGTAAAAGTAAGGCACAGTTTTTTACCTCATGTTTATTCTGACCCTTCACAGGCTCTGGTTTTTATAGGCATTTAAAGGAAAAAATCAGATCTTGGATGCAATCCTATCACCTGCCAATTGCTCTCACCACTTCAGTCAGTGTAAAGCTAGGCAGAAAAGGGCGCTTTTTTCCCCACTCTGTCTCTCTCTTCCTCTCTCACTCCCCTAAATCTGTGTAAAGAGGCCAAGGTATTCAGTGCTGCTCATACTCTGTACTGCATCTCATTAAAATGTCAGACTCAGCACTGCACACCCAGGATGCTCATTCCTATTGACATCAATGGACAATGAACTCGGTGGGAGTTGGAAAGTAGAAAAAGCCCCTAAACTTCATGATGAGATCAGTGATCAGAGTAGCTTTAAATTATGTTAAATTCCTCTCATGTCATTAAGCAGAGTTGTCAGGCTGTCTGGTCCAACACAAGCACACAAACATTTCAACAAGTTTTCCCTTCTTGTGGGACTTGGGAAGGAAACGTGTGTCTGACACTCACCCGTGCTCCGCTGACAGGCTGTGCCAAGGCTTTCATGGTGATCTGCAGAACATGAGGAAAACGGATTTTGCTGCTGTGTTTCCAGGTTTTATAATGCATCACACAAACCATTTCATAAACACACAGTAAAGTGGAAAATAAATCATTCTAAGAGAAGCCCAAGGTGATCTGAAAGCCGAGCACAAAGTTGTCACTCTGCTTCTATGGGACAAACCCCTTCTTTCCCTTGTTTTCAGACTGCAGAATTGAGTTAGCAACTACTACAAACTCAGTTGTTCTTCACATACTGCTTCCAAATCCTAATATATTTCCTAATGGGAAAAACAAGACTTCTCACAGAAATAATGTGCATCCTGAAATAAAGCTTTTATCAGAGCTAAAATTACAGTTTGGAAAACTGTACCATTATTGTCTGTTACCTTCCTCACATTTAAAAGGATCCTTGTACTCTCACATTTGGCAAATGGATGAGACTTGCCCATGAATGGGAGTTTTATATCCCCAAATATGTCCAATAATGTTTCTAGTTTAATTCCAAAAATTATTTTAATGAGGACTGTCTCTCCTCTAATAAACTGATATAATGGAAGCTCATTATATCAGTAAGGTTTCTCATGTCATAAATCATCATAATATTTTATCACATATGAAAGAGCTGCTCAGTATTTTTAAGTATTATGAACTACTTTTCAAGGATACCACCGAGATTTTGCCCTATGTTTTCCCCAAAGAAAAGCAAAGTGTTGAAGTTTCTGCTTCAGTTTTCATTTCTGCTGCATCAGATATTTGTTAGGGAAGTCAAGGGGACCTGGTGGCGACAGGGCCTGCATTGGCAGCAGTGCTGCAGTGGTGCAGACACAGGCACCAACTCCTCGGAGAATTCTCAAGGAAGTGCTAAAAGGAGGCAGTGTAGCACAAGGCATTTAATTAGCATGTTAAATACTCAAATATATTTTTCCAAACAGTGCCAGCTGAGCAGGAAAGCAGCGTAACACACAGTTTGAAGGAAACAATCATATTTGCAAACTTTTTTTTTCTCCACATGTTGATTGTTGCCTTTTGAATAGTTAAGAGAAATCTGGTTTTTTTGGAAGCAGAACATATATTGAAGTCCCTTATTAAATCAGCTGGCTGAACTGCAACTGCTGAAGGCAATGGTGAGAACTCACTGCTTTTTTTGAAAAGTATCTTCTTCTGGGTGTGGTTTAAGGCTATACAAGTTTATTTATGATGCTGAACTCTGCCCCGGAGGGTAGGGACACACACTTCAGCATACATCATTGCAGATTTCTGGGACACTGAAAGGCTGCCAGAACAAGTTATCTTGCTTCACCTGGAACCAAGTGAAAAGAAGATTTCTCTCTCTGATTCCTCGATGTCTCAGCCAGATGAACTTGGAAACTCAACCTGCCAAATCCTCATGGTTTGAGAAGGTCCAGATTAAACCTACGGGGCCAGACTGTGCTTTCCATAGCCTTCTCCTGGCATTCTTCCTCTAGCAATCGCTTCCAGTTCCATTGGCCCAAGGACCAGACAAAAAAATTTGAGGAAAACGCCTGAGTTCCAGCCCTTTAGCTGCCACCTGGTATGAAGCTGGCCAAGCACATACCCACTCATTTCACCCATTTGGGCCGTCTTCACTCAAGGGCCAAGTGGCAGTGTCCTGCACAGGCAGTGTCCTGCACAGGCAGTATCCTGCAGAGGCAGCAGCAGGCAAGCAGGTGTCTCACCTGACATTAGCTGTAAACTGGAATGGTCCCACTGCAGGCTCTTCTGCCCTGCTAACATTTGTACCTGGGACATAAAGGACTCACACTTAAAAAAAAAAAACCTACAAGAAAGCCAACCAGAAAAAAAGCCAAAAAAACCCATCACCCCACCAAGTCTGGTTTTAGAGACACTAGGAGATGTTTTAAATGTGTGGACTAGCATTGACATCCAAATCGTAGGTGTAGGAATTTCAAAGAGCTCCTCCCGCAGCCCTGCTCTGGTCAGAGCATCACTGCTCAGGGGAGCAGGAGGGCAGCCTCACTGGTAGGTGTTCTGGAGGCCCATGGGAAGGGAATTAATGCTTCTTTGGACATTATGTTCTGCCATGCTCCCTTTCCCAGTGTTATGGAGGGGCAGCCGAAAGCAAAGCTTCTGCCAGCGGAGAAGAGAGGCCTGTAGTGACTGAACAAGGGCCAACAGTTTTAAACATAGATGGGACATTAGGGTGAAACTTCAGATGACGAGGGTGATGAGACACTGGAACAGGATGCCTAGAGAAGGTGTAGATGCCACATCCCTGGAAGTGTTCAAGGTCAGGTTGGATGAGGCTTTGAGCAACCTGATCTAGTGAAAGATGTCCTTGCCCATGGCAGGAGGGTGGGACTAGTTGATCTTCAAAGGTCCTTTCAACCCAAACCATGCTGTGATTCAAAGAGACACTTGCAGCAGAGTGCCAGTGAGGGGAAAGCTGAGAATGCTGAGCACATTGCAGCATTGGGCCAGGCATATAGACAAGACTGGGCAAGGCAATCTTGACCAGGCATGTTTTGGTCATTGAGAACTGGTCATTTGGAATGAATGTACTCCAAAAACATATTAGATGTCAAGGTCCTGGTGGCTGGAGGCTGATGAAATGAGAAAGCACCCGGGGAAATCTGGGAGCAGCAAGTAAACAGGAGATTGGAGACAAAACTGCAATTTTTTTAATCCCTTTCTTCTCTAGAGTTTCACAGTCTACTAGGTTTGGCCTAAGCTATCATGAAAGATCTGGTGTTTCCTGTTATACATGAAAAATGACATACACACCAGTAACATCAGTGTTGTTATAATTTTTTTTAAATTGGACTTCACACATAATTTTTACTAAAAATACGTATTTTGCAATTTATAGTTCATCTTAGCCTGGCTTTCCTCACTGAGCATGACCAGAGTTTTGGGAAGAGTGATGAGATCCTGCACCTCCCAGGCAATGCCCATTGCTGCCCAGAGCTAAGTCAGTAGTGCCAATATGCCACCTGCGTCTTTAATAATGTCAAAGAGCTTCAAAACACTGACATCTGTTCATGAAGTTTGAAGTTTAAGTGATTTCTCAGATATGCAAGTCAACACTCTCTACCTGGAACCTTGCTTGGAAAATGTTTGACATTTCTATAGCAGGCATTTGCTCACTTAGGAAAAACTTATCCAGAGAAAATAAGGGCTTTGCTGCTCAGCCAATTCTTATACTCACCACAAGTGAGCTCCCCTGTCCTCTCTTTTCTCTATGTTGTCATATTTCTACAAGAGAGAAATGCACCACCACCATCAATCTGGTTGTAGGCTTTACCCTCCTGCAGAAACTCTGCTTCACTGTTCCTACACTGGCATATTTTGTTTTATTTTTGCTTGACAATTCACAATCAGACCAGTATAGTTTTTGTCTTTATTTAACTAAGTATACTTCTAATTGCTCAATAATGTAACAAATCTTGTAATGGGATTTGAATTTTTGCTTGCATACCAAAATCCCTGGCAGAAATTCAGTATTTCTTACAATTTAAGCAGGTCTTTTTACAGTATTTTAAAGTGTCTCATCTTTTTTTAATAGCTTTGTGTACACACTGTGGGGATTTGGCCGTATAATCACATGAGGACTTGGATGAAATCCAGTCCAGATCAGCTGCTCTTACAGGAACAAATCACACAGAGTTGGGTTTTTTTTACCCTTTGCTCAAAACAAGAAAGAGGGCTGGACTGCCAGTGAGTGAGTTGGAGATTAACCCCAGCATGCTGAATCTGTGGCTGGGTTCATCTTTCACCACGAGGCATATTGGCCAAGAAGGGCATGTGTGTTGCGGTCACACACACTCAGACATACGTGGAGCAAGCATGATGGCCGTGCATGGCTATATAACTAAACACAAACCTGCCCCATACACCAAAACAGGGCTGTTTAGTGCTGAGATTGGTTATGAAGCTAGGCTGGAGTCAGTGCCCTGCTCACTCAGCAACTCCAGGTGTATACAGCAATCTGCCAAATCAGGCCCTGCTATTTAACTAAATCACAGCAGCAGCACCATTGGCAACCCCAGTGCAGATGTGGGGGGAGCTCCTGGGTCTGCTGTCCCCACCATGGCTTTCCCAGCTCCAGCCCTGCTTCAGTCCCCGTACATCAGCACTGGGGAGCAGAGCCCAGTGACACAGCATGGTCCGAACACATATTTCTTCCTTATAAAACCATGGAATGAGACATTTGGCTTCTGTTACCAGAGTCCTGGGGTATAATTAATGCACCCTATGTTGCATTTTTAATTACATCTGCCCTCAAGGGTCCAATTCTTTCACAACCCCAATAATTTTAAGATGTAGGGAAAATATTACAACCATTTTCACAGAGAGAGAGTCTGCAGCATAGAGCCTCTGAGTAAGTAGAGCAAACTTCAGAGAAAATCTTGAGCATGACTGAGAACAGAACCCAGATGTACCCAGGCTCATGCTTCATTTTAACTCAGCACTAGAATCCCTCTCACTCATGATGCCAGTATAATGGTATTTCCTCTCCTGGAATGGTGTGTTCAGCTTTGGCCAGCACCTCTCTCTCTGCAAAGTCAGATGGAGAGAGGGAGAAAAAGGACAGAGAAGCACAACCAAGACAAGTTCCATTGTGCAGAGGACCTCCATACAAGGCAAGGAAGAGGCACGGGAGCCTGCAGAGGAACGTGAGGTGCTCTGTGCCTGGCAGAGCAGCGGGCACACCAGCAAGCTGCCAGCACAGGGCTGAGCTTCACCCAACTGCAGGGTATGAGGGCTTGTCGACAGGGAGTTTGGGCTCAGCCTGGGACTGACTGCTTCTAATTTCTCTCTGTTCTGCAATGAACCATTTAACACTTTAAAGCTTGCCAACTGGGTTGGGGGTAACTTTGGCAGGATGTTTGAAAGTGCAAGTTTAACATGTGCCGACTATCTTGAGCTAACTCCTCACGTCAGTCCAAGTGCAATACAGATCCCTGTCACTTGTGAGTGACTGATCCGAAAGGTGCTTTTAGACCTCTGGCAAAACAGGCAGTTTGTGCACAGTGTCATGGGTATGTAGAATCATGGAGTGGTTTGGACCTTAGAGATCATCTAGCTCCAACCCCCCCGCCACTGGCAGAGATGCCATTCACTATTATCAGGTTGCTCAGGGCCCCACTGAACATGACCTGGAACACTTTCAGGGATGGGGCATCCACAACCTCTCTGGGCAACCTGTTCCAGTGCTTCACCACGCTCTGAGTAAAGAATTTCTTCCTAACCTCTTTATTTAAACCTGCCCTCTTTCAGTTTAAAACCATTGCCCCTTGTCCTGACACTATCTGCCCATATAAAAAGTCCTTCTCTCTCCTTTTTATAAGCCCTCTTAGGTACTGGAAGTTGATATAAGGTCTTCCCAAAGACTTCTCTTCTTCAGGCTGAACAGCCCCAACTTTCTCAGCCTGTCTTCAAAGGAGAGGTTCTCCAGCCCTCTGCTCATCTTCCCGGCCCTCCTCTGGACCCACTCAAATAGTCCATGTTTTTCTTTTGTTGAGGATCCCAGACCTGGATGCAGTATTCCAGGTACTCCAGTACCTCCAAGTACACAAGGGCAGAGTAGAGGGGGAGAATCACTTCCCTTGACCTACTGGCCTTGCTTCTTTTGACACAACCTAGGTTTGGCTTTCTGGGCTGAAAGTGCACACTGTTGGCTCCTGTCTGGCTTTTCATTTCTGTGTGTCATGATGAAAATGCTGTGAAGTCCCACCTTAGTACTGTATACAATGGTCCTGGCAGATGTAAGCCCCTAGGCAAGAAGAGCAAAGCTCAGCTTCATCAAACCTGAAGACCCTCACGTGCACCACAGTGGTAGAAATGCAAAGTATTCCTTTTTCAAGCCTTTATACAGACATGACCTGTATCAAGTATCCTGGCCCTTAACTGTGCAATGGTAAAATGACATTTACTCATAGAAAGAATTAAAAAACTTCAAAAACTTGAAAAATAGACAAGAAAATGGACCCATTCAGTGTGTTAGGGAAACACTGTCCGGGAAGATTTGAATTAAATTAACAGAGCTTTTGACCCTGTATAAATACATCATGGAGCTCTTTCAGTTCACACTTACAACTTACAGAAAAGGGCATTTTGTTTAACAAAAATCTTGGTTTTTAGAAAGCCACATAGCTCAATATTAGAGTTGGGAAGATGCATGGTTTTATTGAGGACACTATTTTTTGATTCCAGGCCTATGTAAGAATCACTAAAAGCAAGTACACTGGGCCCTAAGGTATCTGAGCAAGGCTCACATCCCGGGCTTGGAAGACGACTGCCTCCATAGTGCAGGGGAGGACCTGGCAGGCCCCCTTGCCCAAACTGGCTGCAGAGCTATATCCTCTAGCCAGCAGGGAGCCTGTGGAGGAGCAGGCAACGTACAGTCCATGCCACAACTGATTCATGAACAGTGTATGTGACACCCTGCTCTTCTTCCTGCCTGCCTTGCAAAGTGTTGTGACCACTACCTTCAGCCACACATGAGGAATTATATAAAGAAGCCATACCTGACATCCCAGTGGAGGCCATGGCGTACTCTGTGCAGAGCTGTCAGACAGACCATGCTGTGATGGTGACATTGTAAAAAGCCAACCTTCATCTAGCAGGCACAAAGACAGGCACTGCTGATGATGTGCTGTGGTCATCAACAAGGTGAAGCTACCCAGGATCATACCCAGCATCCCCAGGTGGCTGCAGACACAGATGCCAAACCAGATGCTGTCACACCATCAGCATTTTTGCTCGCTCAGGCATGCCTGGTAGTCCTCCCACGCTGTTGAACTCTTGGACCATGGCAAGCAAAAATTAAAAAAATTAGTGTCTTTTCAGGGCATTCCTCATTCCTCCCAAATACAGGCCATGAAACGTAATCCATCAGTTCCCAGGCACTTTTTCTAGGCAGGTCTTCATTGTACCTATTTGATCCATGAGGATCCATGAGGATCCATGAGGATCCATGAGGATCAAATGAACGTAGCAATGGGGACAGTCACTAGACAATGGACAGGATGAGTGCCTCAGGCACAAGGCCATCAGAAAGAGATAGTTCAGCTCTCCAGCAGCAGGGCAGCTCAGGATTGTCGCACCTGAGTCTACATTTGGAGGTGGGGGAGGCCAGGAGAGCCCAGAGATGTATCGGAGCTGAGGGCTGCTTTAGTTCTTTCATCCCAAACACCACAAATTCCAAAGACATCCTCTCCTCCACCACATCCAGATTCTTTATTGCCTCTGGAGGCCCAGGTGACCTTGCCTGACACCACGTCCTTTGACTTGTACCTTCATCTCCAAGAAGTCCTGTTTTACATCTGGGCATGCACAGTAGTCTTAGCAATCTTTTCTCCTTAAAGCCAGAAGCCATCTGTGAGAAAGCATCTCTTCCCACATCTGCAGGTTTTGTACTCACTTTGAAATCTGAGATATACTTATGGGTCTGTTCCACTGCTTTGTGTGCATGTTAATCTGAATGTGGGATTTCCATGCAACTTGAGACGGAGATTTTCTTTGGTAGCCACATCCATGATCTGCCTTAACCCTGTACCTTAGGGATCTCTTGGCAGCCTCTATCACCCATTTTTCAATTGCACAACTTTCTCCTCACCCATTTACACTATTGTCCTTGTGACAAGGCTCCTATAAACATTTACCAATTGTCTATAAAATCTCTTCTGTCATGATATCTAGGAAAAGCTTTCTGAAAACCAGTGTTTGCTGTTTATAATGCTAGTTCTCTATCCCTGTTCCCTCAGACCTGGGCCTGCCTGTGTTGTAAACTGTCTGGGCAAGACAAACACTTGTCCTTTCTTTGGCACAAGGAGGTGATGGTCTAGAATGAATGATGCTCTGTGAGATAATAATAAAAGTGATAAACAAATAATCAGACTAATGCTGAGGAAAGTACTTACTAGAACACCGGTAGGAAGGGTCAAGCAACTCTTCTAAAAGGCAAGTTATTCCATATACCATCTTCCTTCACCCAAATCAGGTCACCAGAACTTGCACTGGTTTGACTGACCACGTTTTCTCTCATCGGAATCTTCTTCCCCTCTACCTCTTCAACTTCTGATTCCCTTCACTTTCAGAACCCACAAAAATAAATCAGTTAGAAATAAAATTTAATTTACAACATCAAAAACAGTCACATTTAGAAACAGTCTAATTTCCTGATGCTCAAAAGCACATCACATTATAATTTATCAACCATCACATTTTAAACTACGTCAGACATTTGTCATAAAATCACCATTAAATTGGTATCTAATGGCTTCTAATAAATGTCAAAACGAACTTGCAGATGCCTATTTGAAATATATTAGGAGCCATTAAACAGCAATTAAAAGGAAGTTTCACAAATAATATTTTATATTAGATATGTTGTAGAGCCAGGCAAGGAAGGGACAGTGACATTTTGAGGAACTTCTGGAAATGCTCCCTTGTGCCACATATTTCTGCAATTACAGACTACATACCTCCCCGGAGAGCAACCCCATGCTTCCTGGACATCTAGAGCCCTCTCTGCAAGATGAGGCCCTGGGCACTCATGATGTGGATGCTGTAAGTCACTGCTTCAAGGCACAGCATGGATGATATGTGAGGTAATGGCATTATTCCCACTCTCCCTCGTCCCCTGCTCCAGAGGCAGAAAGGTGTCCCAGTCCCTTTCCAAGTGTTGCCCTCTGGGTGCTGTGACAGGCAGGGACATGGGGCAGGAGGGAAGAGCTGCCAGTGTGGGGAGAGATAGGCAGTGACATTTGCTGGAGTTTGGAGGGGATGGGTAGGGGAAGATCTCCAAGTAGGGGGGCAGAAGATTTTGGGAAGGATGAATGGAAAAGGGGATATGAACAACCATTCTCCCTCTGGAAATGTGAGGTGAGAAAGAGTGTTACAAAATTGGGTAGAGGGACAGCCCGTGGCCACTTACTGTGCACAGCTTACTACTGACTTCAAGGAAAGAGCTCACACCACTGGCACTCCCCACCCTACCATCGTTTTCTCTAGTCCATGTGTTAACAAAACTTATCCTGTGTGGCTGGTGCAGTCTGGTATGAGCATGTCCTGGGCTGTCTCAGAAGGGCACCAAAGGTCACCTTTGCCTTCTGGCTCAAAGGTCTCCAGAAGCAGCTGTGCTCTGAGAGGTACTGACGGCCCATGTTTTTCTCATATTTCTTTTGTTCTGGAGCTGGGGTTTAAAAGGTGCATCTTATGTGCAAATTAAGTACATAAGATGTGCATGTAATTACAATTTATATGAAATATACAATTTATATAAAACATATATAAAATACAAAGTTATGCCCAGGTATGAGGCCCTTAGTTTCTCTTGCAGCATGAAGATTACTTTCATTTCTATAGAATCATAGAATCATTTAGGTTGGAAAAGACCTCTGAGATAACTGAGTCCAATTGTTAATCCAGCACTTCTAAGTCCACCACTAAACCATGTCTCTATACCTTGAAAATTACTGACAGACATGTAACCTCTAAAATTAACAAGAATTTCATAATATTCACATTCCTATATCAGTTTAGAAATAGCTTAAAAAAATGAACTTAGTCCCATTCCAATGTCAGGTTCTCTTTGTAGGAGCAGCTTACTTTCTCCCTCTTCTTTTTTCACTTTTTTCTTTTTTTTCATATTAGCCCTCACAAACAGGAGGAAGAGAAAGATGGGAATAGATGTGAGCATTAATCCTGCTGGGTCTCAGGCCAATGCAGTGAGAATTAAGTGGGAGGCTGCAGAGCCCAGTGGGGCAGCACATTGGGGCAGCGTCAGGAGCACAAGCAACAAACCAGTGCCTTACACAAGGAGGTATCAGGGGCCAGTAATAGATCCATTGTCTCAGCACACAAATATGTTGTTATGCTCCACCCTCTGCCCTGTTTGTTTCTTACAGTACTATGGCTACTTTTCTCTCCCATTTACGTAGCTGAAAATTGGTCCTGACACCAAAAAACAAGAAGAGACTCCCATTCCCTCCACCCTCCCCATCGCTCAGGCTGAAAAGGACCTGTTTATACAACTGTGGAAGAGGGTGTGTATTTGCATATTAAATGGGATCAAGAAAATAGGTAACATATGTTGCAAACAGAACTAATGTCTAAACACACACGTAAACCTGGGCTAACGGGTCCTGCCAAAATATTTTAACCATCTGTTTTTACTTAGCTGTTTTTGAGCAAATTATGTTTATTATGTTAATTTATTTTACTGTCAACAACACCAAATGACAGAGTTGCTGCTAAACAGCATCATTATATATCACATTCTGGCATAATACCAGCAGGTTTTTTTAATGTGACAGGAATAAATGCATATTAAAATGTCAATTTGTTTAAAATCTAGTTCAGGATGGTAAATACATCTCACAAATTCATCATGTTCCAACAGACACTGTTTGCATGCAGACTACTTAAAGATAAGGCACTTCGACAGGACCTGGAAAAAGAGGCAGTGCAGGGGTCCTGTCTGAACTCCTGGTTCCAGCTTTCAGGTTGGTTCCAAGAGAAGGGGAAGGGACAAACAAAGTAAGGGCTAATTCATGTTTTTAGATGTTGTGATTAAACTTCCCTACAAATCTATCTCACTTGCAGCATCCAGGAGATCTCCCTCAGATGAAGAAAAACTGAAATTGAGATCAACAACAAAACAATATTGATCTGCATCCCAGGTCCCTGCCCTGTTCCCCAGCACACACTGCTCATGCCTGGCAGCAGACTCTGTGCCCTGGCTCTTCACTGGGCTGTTGCAAGGCAGGAACACCCAGTGCCACAGGCAGCTGCTGCTGCAAGCCCATATCCAGCATGTGAGTTCAGGGACAGATGCTCTGGAGGCCCCACCATCTTCTCAAAAATCTCCCAGCATTAAGTTACATTAAGAGAGGGTTAGCTCCTCTCTCTTGATCAAATAATTTTCTGCTTGTTGTCCAAAAGCAAATCCTTATTTCAGCAGGATTTTTTTGCTACTCTGGAAGGGGTAGGGTGGTCCATTGCCCTCCTGGCTGCCTCTCTTCACCATCCACAAGTTCAAAATCATTCCTCTCCCAATTTCCAAAGTCAGTACTTGTTCTCCAGAATCAGTCTGCTCCCCAAGACCTTTTCCCATGTAGACAGTTGCTTACATCTTCCTGACAAAATCAACCTTTTCTCCAAATAACTGATGCTGAATCCCATATTCTTCTCCCATTCAGGCAGTGTGATCTCTCCTCTGGCCACCTTTCCCTTCCAGTATAATTCATGGGATGGTGTAGGCTGCTTTTGTTGCCTTTTGTTCCTCTCTCAGGACCATGCTTGTTGGGCTGACCTTCCCTCACACAGTGAGAGAATCCTGCCTCTCCCAGCTCTGGGCTGGGCACGCTTTTACACCACTCAGCAGGCCAGAAAACCCCAGCCTACCCTAATTTATCCTTTACAGCCATGGGAAAATAGCCTATGGCCCAATACAGCTGGAAGCAGAGATTTCTGTGTGTTCCAGAAGACAACTAGAAAAATTGGAGAACTGGGGAGTCTTCTGGCTTTTAACCCTAAATCCATAAAGAAGATGGTTCATAAAGACTAATTTTCCTTCTTTCTCTCTTCTGACCACATCTGACACATTGGATCATAGAATTGTTAAGGCTGGAAAAGACCTTTAAGATCGTCAAGTCCAACCATCAACCTGGTCCCACCATCGTGTTCAATATTGAACCATGTCCTGAAGTGCCATATCCACACATTTTTTGAACACTGTCATGGATGATGACTCCACCACTCTCCTGGGCAGTTTCTTCCAATGCATTACAACACTTCCTGTGAAAAAAAAAAAAAATCCTAATATCTAATCTAAACCTCCCCTGGGACAACATGAGGCCAATTCTTCAAATCCTGTCACTTGTTACCTAGGAGAAGAGAATGACCCCACCTCACTACAACCCCACCCCATACCATCCTCACCTCCATCTGGGGCTGTCTTGATGATGACAGGTAGTACAAATGAAGCAACTGGGACACTGTGGGACAGGCTATATAATTTTCTCTGATGTTTTTATGTGGATCTCAGAGAGGAGAAAAGTGAGCAAAATGAGCCAGAAGCCTTCAGAAATACTGAAGAACCAGAATAGAACAAGATTCAAGTGGAACAAGTGGAAAAGTCCAAAATGAAACCATGAGCACAAATGCTCTCTGGCCATCGTGAACCATTGTGCTTGCAACAGTTTGCTCCAGGAGCTGAAGGAACTCGTGACATGTAAGCCAGGGACAGTGTGATATATTACAGGATATGGTGCAACATAAAATACAGTCAGACCATGGTCCTGCAAAGATCCATGTATATGCAAAACTATGCACATGAACAGTTCTGCTGAGGCCTGAGGAATTACTCTGGCACAGATGGTTGAACACATGCACAAAACGTTGCAAAGCAGACCCTGGGAGAGGTATAGGCAAGGAGGAACTTTCCTGCCCTGAGAAGTCCTAATGCAGCATAACGTTGCCTCTAATATTGAATTAGCTGAGAAGCAACCAGTAAGGAAATACAATACTGCTTTCTGGGGATTAAGGAGCAAACATCTTGGGACAAAATTTTGCTTAAGACAAGGAACAGGCTCCTTTTGATTAACTTCAGCCTTTTGAGAAGTATAGCAAAGAAATACTGTGCACGTAAATGTTTTGATATCTTGCTAACAAATATTATAAGCCACGCCACCTTTGTTTAAACGCCATTCCCTGTCATGACAAGGGCTGTTCATGCAGGATGGTAAAGGAATTCTTGTTTATAGTGTCCACAATAACACTAGATTTTGTCAAGTGTAGTGACATGTGATAGAAAATGCCACGCAGCGCAAAGCTTGGGAGAATTCCCCCTCCCCTCTCTAAATTCTGCTTTTATGAGGAGAAAGGTTACGTGGTATATATTTCAGGAGTTGAAGTCCTGAGAAAATAAACCTCAGTCCAAGTACTCGTCCAGCATACAACAGATATTCCATAAAATGTATGGGCTGATTTCACGCATATGGCTGCTCGTTTTACAACGGGATGATTAAGATGGTCATGGTTATGTTGGCTTTTAGTCCACAAATGCCTCAGCTGTTCTGGATTCATTTAAAATCATAATGTACCTCTGTGTGCAAAAAGCAAGCAGCCAGCACTCCTCTGCTCTCACCATCCTGCAAATCCAGTCCTTTCCCTGTGACAGTGTTTCCAACATGGTTCATTAGTCACTATCGACTTACACGGTCCATCTCTTTCTTCTCACAGTTTACCATCTCCCTCTGCTCTGGCACCAAAGAGACCCATGGAGTGGACAGGGCTGCATGGAAGAGATGAATTTTTATTGCACTTTGCTGGCTTCCACCCCCCTTCCTGCTGCTTTTCTTGCTCTGTGATATCTCCCAACTGGCATTTCACAGCCTCCTCCTGAGGGATGTCAGCCCACCCTGTCCTGGCCTTCTAGCCAAAGCATACTGAGCTGCTCTGCTGGCACTTTCAGAGGAGTAGTTGGTTGAGAAGAAGTGCTACCAATGGCAATGCAGTTCAAAAGGGCTTTTCCCCTTCCAAGACTGAAAATTCAGCACTTACCCCTCAATCCAAAAGAGAAATGGGTCTGGCACCGTTGGGAGAACCAGCTTTTCACCCCTGCGAATGGACAAGGCTTTTGTGGCATGGTCTGAGTGGTGCAGCATTATGCCCTCCCCAGGAGTCACACAGAGAGTGATTAAACTGGCAGGCTGTGACTCACAGAACACAACCACCTTTTTCCACTTTAATCTGTTTTGGTCATCTCAGGCTTTTCAGGCACATTCTATTTGATACTTCCTGCTTCAGAGGCTTTTCTTGCTGCAGCTGCCTAGCATCCCTTTCCCTCACCCTCCTCCACATCTTGTCCTGCATTTGGTTTATCTCTTCACTCTAAAAAGAAAAGGCATTTATTGCTTCATTCACATTAAGTGATTACCATGTAACAGAAATAAACTGCTTGTTCCTATATAATCATATATCACTTTGCAGAAGGCAGGCTTCAAACAGCAGAGGTAGAAGTCTGCAATGTTTTCATCTGAAGCAATCTTTGTTTCTTAAAAAAAAAAAACAACAAAAAAAAAAACAACAAAACAAAAAACCCAAACCAAACCTTAAAACCCCTAAGTCAGTATCTTCCCTCAACTGCAGCTGATTTCCTGTGTAAACTTAAACCATGTGATATTCCATAAAAGCTTCCAGCTCTAAATTACAGGAAATGAAAACCATCATGGAAAAGGAAAGCTTTGGACTAAATTCCTAGATCAGATATCGTTGCAACTCTATTTCAGTCTGATTACAATTTGGATGCTTTCTAACATACCTGTTAGTCATTAAAGGAGCTAATAACAGCTGTTGGAGCACAGTGTCACCCAGGGCTTCCTGGCAGGACAGAGACATCTTCCACACCCAGGGCACTGCCCCAGAGGTGCCACAGATGAAATCACGAGCTCAGATTGATCAAGGGAAGCATTTTCACATAGCCATTGTGAACTGAACTTTCAATTGTACTATATTGTGTGTGCTGTACACAGTAACAGTTTGCAGTTCTCTGGCCACACATCCACGCCTGCTAATGAACATGCTGTTCCATCATCTAGGGCTTGGTGTCACAGTTCTTTGTTGCTCAGTAACATTTTTTGCAAAAAGAAGGAAAGAGCTGTGCAAGGGAGTATGAGCTGATGCTGGTACAGAGTATATGCATGACCAGAACATGAGAGGAACTCATGTCATCCCATCCCACCTGAATTTGAAATACATGCGTGGTCCTTTGGGAGTGATGCTGTCTACTGCTTCTTAGAGCCTGAGTGCTGCTCTAATCCCATGGAAAGCTGAGAATTAGGCCATGTCATCGTGCTATTGTGATATGCACCACACAGTGTGAATGTGCAGGAGATCACCATGTTTTCCCCAGAGGTCCCTTGACAGAAAGCACCCACAGCCCCTCATATCTGAGACAAGCACACCACATAGTGAACAGCCTGCTACCTTCAGGTGGACTCTCTGCAGCTCTCATTTGCTGACAAGTCAAGTGGCCAAGCTGAGATTTATGGACACTTGTCCCAGTGTTCTCATCTCGCAAATGATTGAAGAAAAGGGAATTCCATTCCTTCGACCAGCACATTCTCTTCATTTCTGCAGAGTGTCTGTGTCCTTCAAGGCACTAAATCAGTCTGGCACTGCTAAGAAATAGGGACTTCAATTAAATAAATTAATTCTAATGTACTGTGCAATCTCTTAATTGATATGATAGGGGATTTTTTAGTTTGTTCAGCCAATATCATAATTTTCGTTTTCAACTGATGCAGTGAATACTTATCAGACTGAAAGGAAGTTAAGGTAAAATACTAATTCTAAGGACAGTTCTTGGATACCCTGTCACTCATTTCTGATTTCAAATGTTACAGGAACAAAGCATCACTTTTACTGTGGAAGGGAGTCTTGCTGGGTGTACCCAGTGCCTGTACCCCCGTCACCCTTTCAGATGTTTTAACTTTTTCTGTCGCTTCCTCACACAGAGGGGAAGTCCCTAGAACCTCTGGGTATTAAATTCTAGCTGCCCTGTTCCTGGTATTACGAAAGCATTTCTACAGACAAGAGTATCTCAGCAACCATCAATATATCATTCACATTTAGGCCTGCATTGATTTCTCTCCTGTTACCAGAATGAGGCAGATGCTCCAACAGGGCATAGGGTCACATATCCAATGCCAAAGGCACCAGGACAATTTGCACAAATTGAAGACTTCAGCCAATACTTTTTATAAGCTGTTCTTGCTGAATGTCCCAAATGAGAGGCTTCAGTGCCAGCAAAATCATTAAAGTGAACAGCTTTGCCTTGTTCCCTACCCAGCAGACATTTCTGTTAGGGTAGGTCATTAGTTATTCCTGAGGTTGTTAGGTTATCGCATTGAATCTTAATCCATCTAATTCATCCCAGCGCACTCCTATTTGTTTCTAGTGCTTGCCTTTTAAAATACCATTAAATCATGTCACAGGTCGCCTCTGCACCTGCCAAGAAAGCTGCATGAGTTCTCCGATTTTCTTTGCCAGGTGAACTCTATTTAGAATATTCCTGGAGAAGACAGCTTATTGCAAATCCTCTTTCTCCTTCTCCTATTTCTCCTTCCCAAGCACACTTGCTCACACACTCTGGGGATTTTAACTTTTACATACCCGGCTCAGCTGGGCTCAAGTCAATCAGTGCTGTCCTGAGCACTGGGTTTCCATTGCCTAGAGCTAGCCTGGGTGTCCCACTTTCTCTTGCTGAGGTAAGTTATTAGGGCAAAGAAAGAGGAAACTGTTTGCCTTTGATAGTGTAATGCAAAAATAAGGAAATCCCAGCAAAATCTGCCCTTCTTGTGCATAAAATCCCTTGGTTAAAAATCCTTAGCAGGATACTAAAAATAGAGAAACTCCACTGAGATCAGTGCACAGCTTTAAACCAAACACATAAATTAATAAAGAAATGGCATTCTCAGTCCTAGATAGCTTGTAGTGAATTAGACCAGGGCTTTTACAGAACAAAGGAACCTAAAAAAACCCCTAATCTCACTTCGACAGAAAAAGGTCTCTGATCACTCCACCTGCCACTTCTCTCCGTGCCAAGAAAAACTGAAGTATACACCAAAAATACTGAGGGAGAGTTGAGTGTTGCATTAAATTTATGTACCACTAGAGACAAGGGTTGAATGTGCTGACTGAACTTATTCTAATAACTTAGATGGGAAAAATCCATACTGCAAATCACCTTACTTAGGTTGGTTTAACAAGAACTATTTACCCAAGAAAGAAAAAAACATGAGTGCAGATTGCTTTCTCTCTCACCCAAGAAATACACATGGCCAGAGCCTGATAATTTTTTCTGGCTGAAAAATACCACAGAAGAGAAAGGGGAATAATTTATTAGACTGGGTAAAGGATTTGCCACAGAAAACAAGCAGGATTTGCAAAGGGTTATGTTTGTTCATGTGACAAATGTTTGCCATCGATACAAGATTTGAAGGCACACACAGAACCTGGACATCCTGGGGTTGTGCTAATGTTGTCTTAGTCATCGTGGTGAACCTTCGGCAGTGTGTTGGACCTTGTGTTTCTGAGTGTGCATCATTGGGCCAGACCTCCATGCGCTTGGGCCATAATGTATGTCCCCGTTTCAGCCAGGACCTTAATGTTATTTGATACCACCTCACATCATTGCCAGGGGCAAGTCAAAGGCTCTCTCTCTGGCTTCTAAGAAAAAGGGCATGGCTTCCATCATAAAAATGTGTGGCATCCACCATTGTTAAATTCCCAGGGTCCCCAGTGAGCATTTTTGCATGTTTATCACTCTCTCTTTCGTAGACTCTTGTTATTTCTATTGTTGCTGTTGCTGTTTGTTTTATTATCTCACTGCTGTTTCCAGCTATTTCTCAAACCATGATCTCTGCCTTTTGTGCCTCCCATTGGAGGAGGGGAGGAGAGTGTCTCCCGGTCTTTTTAGTGGGAGAACTAAATTGGGGAATATCATTCCTAAACCACGACACTGTGCCTATTAGCTTATGGCAAATTCTTGTTTGCAATTCTCACCTCAGGTATACACTTAAGTAAGTCTTGATGTGGGGGAGTGGGCAAGGGGCACAGTCAGGAGGTGGATGAAGTACACAAAGGCAGGGGGGCGATGGGTTGCTGCAGCCACATTTGTTTCCTTTGACTATAAGGTAAAAGTCACCTCCACCCTAAATTACATTAGCTGAAGAGAGCAGACCCTGATCTCACAGGGCCAGACCTTTTCCCCAGACTTTGTCCAGTACGACCCACACATGTGGGTCTGGTCTGACCTGTGAAGGGGAAAATGAGAAGTTAGGGGGCACTCTCAGGAGGACTTGGGGAATGTGGGGAAGAGAGAGGGAAGGTGCTAAAGCTAGAGCAGGTCCCTGGGAAGACTCAGTACCAAAGATAGGCAAAGCTGCTTTAATTAAAAATTCAGAACTTCAAAACCTTGCTGGGAAGCCAGAGTGTCTATGAGCAGCCTTTGCTACAGATGTGGTCTGTAGCAGCTTGTTCAGTGCATATGCCCATGCAGGGGTCCCTGCTGAAATTACCAGGGAGGTTTCCAATTAGCACCAATTGAGGCAAGTTACTGGGGGGTTTTCATGCCGCAGACACACCTCCCCTGGGACACAGCATGAGACCACCCGCTCGCATTGCATAAACCACAGGAAAAAAAACATTAAACTTAGAGGAACCATTCTCAATCACTACCAACCCATACTAGATTTGAACCATCCACTGAAAGGTGAAAGGTTAATGTGAGCTAATTTTTTAAATCATTGCTGTAACATTAGGAAGAAGCTCTGGTAACCTTTGGGGGCTGCTGACTTACTGCCTGGTGTTCATTTGGCTGATCCTACAGGCTACAATCATGATAGGATAGTGTCCCAAGAGAGCAAATAAAATCCAAGAGGTGCATTTTTCTTCTCAGTGCTTGACTGCCATAACACTGAACCCTTCATTAAAAATGTGATAAGCCATGCAATATATTTTCCTGTATATTATAGCCTTTAATCTTTAATGTTAATGACAGAAATTTTACCATTAGCAGGACTGTATTTTGCTCCACACTTTAGACATTCTTTTGTAACTGTGTATTCCTGCCCTCTTGCAGACAGATGGTAACTATTTCAGCTTGAATTCCTTTTTATAGTAACATAAAGGGAATTTGAAAAAACAAACTAAGCTATAATATAACTAAAATAGAAGAAGTTACGGAACTGAAATGTCAAACCCTTTTTTCCTAGCCATGACCACCCTTTGACTTTGCTGTTACTAGGTGTGTGCCTTGAAACTGAAGTCATTTTTGTAAATATGGCTGACATGGAGAAATCAATCCACCTCAATCCCCAAGTCATGCTGCCTTGATTTGTACACAACTCTTAGAGGACAAATAATTGGCTGATCAGTTGGAAAATTTGAGTGTTTATGAAACACAGAAAAGCCATATTGGAGTGAGGGGCTTGGTCCAACAATTAATAATAAGGCTGGTAAAGAAGGAATCCCTGAAGTTTAATCCCATTTACATTTTTCTCCATGTCCTTCACGTGAACCTGTCCCTTGTAGCTTTGACCTTTGTAGCTGTTAAATGCACATAACAGCACTGACAACTCCACATTGCACCAGCTTTCCAAGGAGTCATTAACTGAGGTGCATCTACTTACAAGGTCAGTATCACATTTCACATAAAGTTAAAGCCAACATCCAAAAAACACTGTAGGGTTGATCATAGCTCTTTTCAAGATAGGAAAGCAGTCATGAAGAAATCTGTCAAATCTGAGATGGGATTGGGGGCACAAGGAACAAATCTCTATGTGCAAGGTGCCAAGCATAATGGGGTTTAGTCTGCTGGCATGAGATTACTGTGCCCATAATGATGTAGGAGGAACGATGAAAGAGTTCAGTCCTCACCTTAAACCAGAGGAGTTTCCTTTAAAAACAATCTTCCAAGCACAAGGCTTGGGGGGGCGTGATACCCTCCCTCCATCACCACCCCTTCCTGTAGGCTGGTCCTCGGTCCTTGGCAGTGGCTGAGGTACCTGAGGTGCCAAGGTGTGTGCTGGCCAGGATTTGAACAGCTAGTGTGGGGAATGGCCAGGGAAAAGTGATCGGCATGATGGGCAGTGGTATTCACAGCTCACGAGCTTCCTAGAGGTGTCAGAGCAGAGACAGCTTTTAAGGAAGAAAAAGGACACTTGGGTTCTATGGCCTCCACTGACTTCTGTTCCTTCGTTAAGGTAAGAAAGGGGATGAAGCACCCATGCAATGACAAACATTACTGATACTATCGCAAGCAAGGACAAGTGATAAACCACTGATAGTGGAACAGGCCCTGTGGCCTGAGATATCTCCTGATCAACCTGATCTGCAGGAGGAGGACAAGCATTCCTCCTGCTTCAGATTATAGTTTAGTGCTATTGGCATGGAATATAACCTTGAAAATCATTACATTTTAGCACTTTCTCCAAGCATCACAGCTCCCCGAGGCAGCACTCCTCCATGTCAGGGCTGTAACATGAGCTTGAGCCCCTGCACACTGGGGAGCAGCAGGGCTGTTGGGAAACCCAAAGCTGTGTGCTGCTCAGCATGAGGCCGAAGGAATAAGGAGACCTGAGGTTTGAGAGCAACTCTTGTCTGTTCAATATGTTCCTGGCGAGCCATGGGCTCTGTGTCAGTGGGAGTGCTCTCCCCAGCTGGGCACAGTAAGCTGGTCACTGGTGGGCTGCTAGTGGTGCTTTTTCCTTCTGGTGGTGGGTTTGGGTGACAGGGACAGGACAAAGCCTGCCCTGGGCCAAGAGCAGAGGCAAAATTTGTTGAAACTGTTAAACACAAGAAGGCATGGGGGTCACATTTGCTTGAGGAAAGTCCAGTTGCTTTCCAGCACCTTGCCTGTCAGCGGGAGCAGGACCAGGATTGCTATGTCTAACTGGGGGGAAATCCAGCAAAATAAAGATGCTGACAGGCACACCAGGCCTCAGGATCAGAAGGACTGACTCCTGCTGAGCTGTGTAAACCTGAACCCAGTGCATTTAACCCACCAAAGCAGGGGAAGAGTTCTGACCAGCAGGCCACCCTAGCTGCTGAAGGCTGTTTGTGGCAGAGTCAGCGGCCTGAAGGCTAACACAGCCATCGGATGGGAGAAGAACCACCAAGGATAAAAAACCTCCTTGCCCTGAACAAACAGAAGACTTCATCTTTCACAAACTGGAATTATCCAAAATTAATGGAGGACATCCAGCTCTTTTGCAGTACTTTTCAGCAGTGTTTCACCTTAATGCAGCTACCAACAGTGCTGGATCACAGCACTCATATTTTGCTTGATTTTATGTCTTCAGTTCCACTTTTGATGTCCTTACTCATAGGCATGTACATATATGCTTAGCTATAGAGGTGTGTCCACTCATGCATGTCTACTTGCTCTTGGAGGGAATGCAAAATTGGATAGACATGGATTACTATGAGTCTTATTTTGAGAAATTATGGGCTTGTGTGCACATATACTCAGTTTAATATATGTATTGAATTCTGACAGACATATTTATTTGTCATTATTTACGATTAGACACTCAAAACCAAGATGTGTATTCTTTATTTACCAGACACTGACACTAGGAAAATAGTGTTTCAAATGAAAACCACAGTTTCTTAAGAGTATCAGGTTATGCTGAGAAGTTTGTTCAGAAATTTTGAGAGTTTTTTTCAAAAAATTATTCATTTGATAGCAATCACAGCCACTTGCTCTGTCTTGGTTTTCCAGGGAGGGCATGTGAGCCACAGGGGCAAAAGGGAAGATGCATCTTCCTATGCTGGGGATATTTCTGGTTTCTGGCATTCTTTAAGCAGCAATTCTTACTGCTCTTTCAAATGTA
The DNA here is from genome assembly GCF_003031625.1 of Empidonax traillii. Lineage (NCBI taxonomy): Eukaryota > Metazoa > Chordata > Aves > Passeriformes > Tyrannidae > Empidonax > Empidonax traillii. The sequence goes on along the minus strand of NW_020955473.1, from coordinate 632,105 downwards.
ATGTTGTCAGTGAGTGCAAAGGAGATCTGAATATTAAATCAAACCTTTCCTGAATTAGGCTTGGCTGAGATGGGACAGGTCTCTCACTAGGCAAAAGGGATTTCAGAGGCCTGAGTATCATTACTTCCAAAAATATAAGCCCCTACAACCTGCCAGGTTTCTGCATAGTTAGATTAATTTTTTTCTCCCGTTTTTTTCTATGCTAAATTTTGTCCTTAACACCATAGGTTTTTAGGTATTAATGGACCTTTTCTGCCTCTTATCTGTAATTTTTACTATTTATTTTAAGACCACAAAGCTAATATTGGAAGATAAGCAACCCCATATCCTTTTTTTGAGGAAAACCTAAACTTTTCGCAATTCCATTTAAAATTCTAGCAGTGGCAACATGCAAGGGCTGTAACTACTGAGGGTCCTGCAATAATGCAACAGCCATTCCCAAGTAGCCGTTCAATGCTCTCATTAAAGCCTTTGTGAGCCTACCCCAATAAATTAGTAATGTTTCAATCTTTGATTTTCATTAACAGGTCTATATTATAAGGTTGACTTCATAAATCTTAACTGCAGCTGAGGCTCTGTTGTGATTGATAGTGTCAATGTTTTCCTGTTACTTGAACTTCCAGCTATTGCCAGTGTAATTCCCTCTACTGCTTCTGGAGAATGTTATACATTACACCCAATATTGGCATCTTTTTCTGAATTTAAGTGGACTTTTTGCTGCAACTGTAATGCAGTAGCATTAAAATGTAGTTGGTGATCCATATCTAGCAGAGCAAACACTAAATAACCAATGGGCTTAATTAGCACAAGGCGAGGAACTTCTGTCCTCCAAGGAGCTGCAAGGCTCTTGTCTGGGAAGGAAGGGAGGAAAACGGACCCTTCCTTGACATCATCAGTTTTGTTACAATTTATTTTGTTACAGAAAGTTCCTGTCTGTGTATTTTCCTGTCAATCAGTATGGATTTTGGCATGCTTAGTAAATAATAATAGATACTGAGTATAGGCAGTTCTGGTTTTATCATACCATACCTGTCAAAAGCCAAAACTTTACCTCATCCTCTTCTATAGTATTATAAACTAATGATTCGTATTTCTAATCTTTTACTGGACAGCTGACTATAAATAATCTCCCATTTTTATTTCTTGGACTCTCAACAGCTTTATCTCTGCTACTAATGTCTTCTTATGTCATCAGAAAGAATTAAGCAGAAAAAAAGAATGATTTAATCAAAGAAAACTCAAATGGCAGTTTTGCTGTGCAGACAATAACAGGGTCAATGGTTCTCTCAGGACTCCTTTTTGAGAACCATAAAAACCCCACACTTAAGAAACAAGAGTTAAAACACACCTGTAAGAAATGTTTTTCTATTTGAGGAAAGGAATGAAGCCTAATACATTATTGGCTGAATCTTAAAACATTTATGATGGTGGGAAGACAAGTTTTTTATTATACATTTCATCTTCACTTCTTCATTTATTCTTACAGTAAAACCAAATAGTCAGTAATAGGCTGATATTTTGGTGTCAAATGGAACCTAAACCGCACATGAAAATGGAAAATCATTCAAGCAATATGTGAACCTTTAGTGACTGATCCTTAACTAAATAATGGACTACAGGAGATGCCAATTGGGCATTTTATCTTGCTCCAAGGACTCTTTCTCTTATTTTAAAGTGCTACTGGCATAAGCAGTTATGGGGAAGTCTTCATGCCATTGAAACTGCTGGACAGTAGCATTTTCAAAATTAGTTTCCCACAAGCCTTCTTTTCTACAGGAGAGAAAACAGTATGATTAAAGCTATCACACAAAGGAGATCAGATACTGCAAACATATATCTGGTTACTGTCCAGCAGCAAAAATATGAACATTCCTGAGACAATTTATTTCAAGACTCCTTTCTCGCTTTTTAATGGTGTTAACTGGAAACAACTAGGGAACTTCCAAGTGCAAATTTGGTCTGGATTGCTGGAGACTAACCAAATGAAAGGTGAATTTAGACTAAAAATAGTATAAGGTATAAGCAGCTTACAGGCTTATAACTACAGATGAAAGATTATATTCTGCGGGGGAGTTTTGCAGGGAACTCAGGCGAAAGTGTTCAATGTCACTGACCAGTTTGTCTCTTTCCATTACAAATATATATATATATATATATATATATTAGGACAAGAAACTTCAGCAAAAAAAAAAAATCAAACTGTGAAAAGCTGTTGGAGTACCTCACTTTCTTTTAGCCCTGTACCATTTTGCAAGCACTCTTTGAGTTTTTATTCTAAAGAAATAAATAAATGCAGACTGTTCTTCTTAATAGCATTAAGAGCATCAGTCAGCTGTGCTGGTTGGATCTAGATCAAACAGTAGAGATCAAAAAGAATTTAAATATACCTGATATTCCTTCATATCCAGAAATAAACTGCATGCACCAGAAGAACTAAAGTGAAGAAACATACATGTTCAGTATTTTTATTTCCAGTGTTCCTTCACAGTTACTGGATTAACTCACCCTTCATCCCCTCTTTACTCATTCAGATCTTGACTCTTTTATCCTCTGCTGGCAAATTGAAGGTCTGCCTTGTGGTCAGAGGTCACTGAATTAATCACTTTAAACAAGAGATTTGCTGAGGTTTCAGAATTTCCAGTGTGACCTATTTCTCCTTTCTGTTTTCCACAGCTTTCCCCCTGTTGTTTGTAAAGGAAAAATCTGTGGAATAAGATCAAGAGTCAGAAAGTGCCAGGAAATGAGTGGTCCTGTGGCCCAGCTTACAGGAAAGTGAATGGCTCATATTCCCAAGCCAGGAGAGCTGGCTTGGTTGCTGACATCTTTCCAGTGCAGGACCTGGCTGAAACAGTAGAAGGAGGTAGTGATGTGGGCTCTGTGGCAAAGCACTGGAGGACAAGTTTCCTCCTGGTGTTAAAACTGACACCCTTTAGTCCCAGAGTCCTACCCAGTTCCATGGTTCAACCAACTGGAAATGCAGCCTTCTTAATGTTACACCAAGTATACTTTTCAAATTATCATTATACAAGCATTGGAGACTTTGGGATCTGGTGGGTTTTTTTGTCTGGTACCAGCTCTGCAGGGAAAAAAATCCCCAAAACATTTTGGAAACTTCAATTGTGACCAGACAAGCTGAATCAAGAAGAATTTATGCCCACTTTGCTACAGAAATTGAGCTGTGACACCTCACTGGTACAGCAGAACAGTTGGGAGGGGGGGATTTAGTGTCTTCTGTGCAGACACTGCAGCGGCAGCATATGTGCACAGGGATGAGTGTGAGCTAAACTATCACCGACCTCTTCTGTCCCCTTTTTTGCACTTTATCTATAATTTCTTTAGTTAAACAGTTACTCTGGTGACAAAACTGCCTTCCTGTGTGCCTGTACCATAAACAGTGTTCCAAATAGAAAAGTACTCTCTGTGCCTTATATAGAGACCAGGAAAAAGGAGAGTATATACACAAATATGTATGTGTGTATATATATATATTGGCAGCAATTTATGCCACATGGACAAGAATATGTCAGTTGTAAGAAAACCATCCTATTGCTTTCTTTCTCTGGTTGATTTTCCATCTGAATCCAGGTCCCCAGTGCAACCACCAATAAACATGTGCTTGGGCAGGGTGGAAGGAGAGGGTTAGCAAAAGTCCTGGAGTATTGTGGGCAGAACTGTCCTTGGATGCCAAAATACATCAAATACCTCTTTCACTGAGTTGTTTTTCTGTCCAGAGGTTTCCCCTTTTGCAGCCATCTTGTCTCTTGTAAGATAGAGGGGGCCAATTTCCATGTGCATTAATATTCCAGGGGCATCACAGGAGCAGCAAATCCTTTGAAGAGTAGAGAAGTTCTTTCTAGCTATTTCCCTTTGGAGCTGATTCCAATGCAAATCTGCATCTGAACAACTGTCCAGTGACTAATGCAAGAGCTGTATTGACCAGTTGCAATACTGTACTCAGGATTTCTTTATATGCTCAATTTCCACTGAACCAAATAGCATTTAAAGAAAGTGCTGTAAGGTTTAGTGAAATTAGGGTTGTGGTTGGGAGCCAGGGCTTAAGCATGTTTTGTCTTGTTTTATGTTTTATTTGGAAAAAGGAAATTTATTTTAAAACCCACCATTTTTCGCTCACACACACAGGAGAGTCAGTTTAGATGGGAAGAAAAGGGTGCTGCCTGCTCAGCCCTTGCCCCATCACAGCCTTTACCTGCTGACATTGCTCTCAGCCATTCCACAAGCATTAACTGCCTTCAACTGGATTACCCTTTTTTCTATTCCTTCGATCTCCACTACACCTTGAAATATTGCATTTAAAATGTAAAATAAAAAACCGAATAATTCCATTAACTCAAAATAGGTCTCTAATTGACCTCTTAATATGGTGTATTTAACGTGACACTGTACCATTTTCATATGTAAATGGAATGATTTTTAATAATTCAATGCTTCTATTTTCATTCTATAGAATACATCTTCCAAAGGAGTTGGGGAACATTGTGAATTCCTGTCATTTATCACTCTGCCACAAAAATGAAACTGCAGCTGCCACCGACATGAAACAGTATATTTTACACCTGCCTTGCCATGCCTTGCTCTTGCAGTGTACAACTCCAAAAACGTTATACATTTCTGATTAATAAACACACTGAAAACTTGAATGGGAACATACTTTTTCTTAACCTTTTCAGTAATAGGCAGGAGAAGGTGCAGACAAACAGCATTTCCCATCACAGGATTCAGCTCAGACTCACAGCTATTCCAAGGAATAAAATGTACACTGAGCAGAACTCGTTAATTTGATTCCATGTCAGGCTCACAGGCAGCATCTCCTTCTGTCACCTCCCTCTCCCCAGCCAGCCCACCCCCTCCACCCCCAGGATGACACTTCACATTTAATCTAAACCCTCTCAGATTAAGCGGGCGTGTAATTTACTCCCACAGTAAGGTCCATTGCAATTGGGGAGGTGATGTAAAAGGGGAGTTTGTTTAAACGATGTTAAGCCTGCAAACCTGCATGAAAAACCCTCTTGTTGGGGCTGTCAGCAAAGCCTTTAATGTGCATTCAGTCTTGCATTCATCTGGGATCTGTGTGTGGTATTGACTGATGTTTTATTATTGTTTGCTATATAAAAATATTTAACTTAAGAACAACTCAATTGCAGGAAGGGCTTTATATAGTCATCATAACATGCTTCTCCCATTGCTGTGAGTGTAGGAGGCAGGGTATTTTTCTACCACTTAACGTGTGAAGTCTGACATATTTTAAGAATATTATCAAAATGCAGCTTTAGAAATCACTTTAAACCTAAACCCAAAGAAATAAATCCATAGTCTTTTGACAATTTCCCTCAGCTAAACTATTTCAATATGCTATTTTTATTTTTATTACTCCTTTCTGCTTTTGGCAGCGCAGGTCTTTTCACCCAGATAGGGTATAATGGACCATGAAAGCGGGTTATATCCTTGGAACCCAAATGTCAGCTGCAGTTAAGGTGAACTGCTCTGTTTTAAGGCACAGCTTGTGCTTCATGGGAAACCTCAGCCCCAGTGAGAGAGAGGAACCGGCAAAGGAGGTGGGTCTTCCCTGAGATGGAGTGCGACAGTTCTCAGGCCACTGGTGGCTCCTCGTTCAGAATCACTGTGAAATAACAGCTTTTTTAGAGAAATACAAGTGAAAGCATTGTTGCCAGATTTGCTCTATTTCCTCTTCTCACAGACTGTGTATTTTACACAGCTGACAGCACGTTTGTTACAGCCTACCCTCAGATGCGTGCCAGCAGGACATGCTGGAGATTGTGCATCCAGACCAGAGGATTTCTTAACCATAGGCCTCTGACATCTGCTGCACACTTGTTACACGGTTGGAACATGAACAGAGCTTTTAATTTTGCTCTTTGATTTTTGCATTCCTGTTTTTTAATGCTGTTTGTGTAATTTATGCCTTGCAAGCCCACAGAAGACTGGTGGAAAGGAACCTCTTTATTTGAACTCTCTGAAGTGCAATATTTCTCTTGGCTTTACTTTTCCCTCCTTCTAAGCTTATGTATTATCATCTGACAAATTGGACCTGTTCTTTTCCAGCAAGTTATTTGAACACATACTTGTAGCTGCTTTTAAGAACAGTACATCTTTCAGATAATTTCATTGTTATTTTATGTGCCAGATGTGGTTTGTTTTCCGCAGCTGGAGAATTAGAAAAAATGTTGCATAACATCCAACTATTCTTTTACAAATAGAAATTAAAATCTACAGATAAAAGATAAGTGGGTCCTGCAGAAACCCATACTGCCTTATTTCACTTGTCTCTTTATGCTGAAATGAGTTCAGGCTTGCAGTCACCTCCCTGCCAAAATACAAGCTTGTCACTCATCTTCCCTCTCCCTGGGCTTCCCAGCTGTCCTCGGGAAGCCCAGGGACATTTGACTGCATTTGACTTATTAATTCATTGACTGCATGTAACTTAACGTGTCCATTGACCAGAAGCACCAAAAGAAATCCCTCTTTATTCAAACCTTCAAAGAGAGTTCAGTAAGCCTTTGAGTTCCTCTCCGTTGACTACATCACCCACAATAGCAGATTTACTTTTGATATTTAGAGATTCATTAAAAGCTAGGATGCACCCTGAATTTTATCCGTACTCTTGCAACCTCCTTTTATTTTTTTCTTCAAGAGATATTACACAGAGGAATAGCTGGTGTCTTTAATTTATTCTGAAATGCCCCGAATACCATCTATGAGGGCTGCGGGATGGACCCACGGAAGGATCTTTGCACAGAGAGAAGATACATTGTGGACTCTCTCTCCTTTCAAAGGAGATTAAATGCAAACAAACACATTTAGCTCAGAGGGGGTCAAACAGGGCAGCCAACACGTGCAGCCAGCTGAGAGCTCTGTGAGGTCTGGGTGACACTGACTTTCTTCAAAGGAAAAGACAGAAATAAACTGATTTTATGGATTCCATGAAAGTTGCCTCTGCAAATGATGACTAGAGAAATGGAGGTACCAGTTCGGCAGAAAGCTAAATTTACTCCCAAGCTCCACAGTAATAGCAATGCATCTTTCTTTGAGAATTGCTTGTCCGTGTGTATCTCTGTGTGCACTGCTTGAAATGTTCATGAGACAGCATTTGTCACTTGTGTGTTCCCTTTGAAAAGTGTCCTGTCTCCCTGGGGTAGGTTGCCATAGTCCTGAGGACAATAGCCCAGAACACCTTGCAAAGCCAGACAGTGCATAAATTACTGATGTGCCCAATCTGCAGAAAGCTACAAAGCAGCATCCTTGAAACATTCCACATATTTTAACATTTTAATTAAATAGATTTTTTATGTATTCATGAGTAAGTAGTTTATAATCACTGACTCTGCAGGTGCTCTGCAAGTACAAAAGGGAATATCCCACACATGGGAGAAGAGAAGATTTCTTAGGTGACAGGGCTCAATATCTTTCTGGTTTATTTTTATTTTTATAGATAGAGTTGGTCAGGAATTGACACACCAAGTCATTAGGGCTTCAAAAAGTTTAAATGTAAGCCACCTTGACTCTAGAAAAATACCTAAGTACACATGCAGCATTTTCTGTTTTCAAGGTGCCACAAATGTTAATTAACAAATGAATCTTGCTTGTCTTAGCTAAAAAAGTCCTCTGTCAGTCTTGGATTTCCCCCCAAAAGCCAACAGCAAAGGCCTTTATCGTAACTGCTGCAGCAGCACTGGGCACAGATCATGGCCTGACTAACGGGAAATGATGCAACAAAAAGCTTTATAGATAATGAAACCATCTCCTAAAAGCAGTGCACTGGGAGGAGGCTGGACTCCGTTACAGAAAGTTATGCATCACTGTGCCCATGCTCCCAGCAGGCAGGACCTTGTAGGCAGTTCTCTGCTCACTCCAGCACAAACCCACCAGTCAGTTTCCCCACTGCTCACGTGGGCCAAAAGGGATTTCACCATGTGGCCACCCTCCCTCAGAGGGCAGGCTACCCCAGGCCTGCAGGGTGGTGGTGGAAAGCCTTGCACGCTGCTTATTTCCTTAACCCAAATCTGTTTACACAGGCATATAAAGACATGAAGTGCTTCACAGCCAAGTGCCATAGGTGATCCTTCCTTGGGGAAGCCTGGACAATTCATGGATGGAGCTGCAATGAGGGTGGGTTCTCAACCAAACAGGTTCAATGTATTTTAGCTTGTCTGGGCAACATTCAAACCTAACAGCTCTCAGGTTTCTCAGTTTCCAAACTATATTTCATCCAGTAATTCTGAGGCAGCCCATGGGGGCAGCAAAGCAGAGGAATCAAGTCCTGAAAAGCAAAGAAAGCTGCAAGTCTATTTAGCAAATATTTTCATGGTGGCAATGTAATGAAAGTACCAGAAGGAATGGGGAGCACAAGAACATGGGCATCACATATGAGCAACAGAGGCCTGCCAAGGAGGATGGAGGGCACAGTCCATGGCCATACAGAACTCAAAAGTGAGGCTGGGAGCTGCAGAGATGCAGACCTAAGAAGGTGCATGACAAAGGCAGAATAGAGGACAATTATTTCAGGTGAACTAATTTGGGCAAGACAGGATTGGCAGACTCAAAGTGAGGCAGAGAAGAGAGAGGATGAAGAAACAGGTTGCACTAAATTGGATCACAGGGTAACGTTCTATAGGAAATTATTTTGTTTGTGCATTTCTGTATGTCTCCTTTTACAGTTCTGTTACAATATATCATATAGGTAAATCTTATTTTCCTAATTAAACCTGTTGGCTCTGCATCACTATAATTGAAAGGTTCTGCACTTTCCACAGCAGGAGCTTAACACCAAGTACAAATTGCTATTAAAGAGGAACCTTTGTGCAAGCACATACTGAGAGGAACCTGACAGCATGTTGTGCAGCTCAGCCACTGGCACAGAACCAGCTCTCAGCCGAGCACTGAGCGTGCACACCACTTCTAATTAAATATCTCTAGAAGAAAAATATGAATGTGACTTCGACAGGACATTTCTTTCCCTGATCTCAAAGCACACTCCAGAGGTGGTGGTATCTAATCACAGCTGGAACTGGACACTAAGAAATTCAGCATCCAGATCTGGATGAGTACAAACTTTTCAGGAAGGTTAGTTGGGAAGAGGAGAGATTCAACACGATATCACCCATTGCATCTGCCAAGAAATGTGCTTCTTGTTTTTACAGCCTCGTATTTGGGAAATCACCTTAACACCTGAATGCTGCCTCATTACATTGTGGAAAACATTTCTGAGATTCAATTTCCTGCATTATTCCAATTCATACCACTAACCTGCAATCACACTGGTCAATAAGTTCCTTGATTTTGATGTTAACTTTCCTTATCCCGCTAATTGACTCTTGAGAGAGTCAGTTAATGGTCACTGTAGTGGAACACTGAAGACTACAACCTATTGCAATATTTTCAATTCCAAATCACTTGAAAAGAATAAAGTTCGAAAGGAGCTGAGATAAAGCACAGGGTTAAAGGAACAGACTAATGAAATTATTATAGACAGCATTTCTATTTTCATTCTGACTGTCACTTTGCAATCAAACACAACACCTTATACGTGCTATATGACAACACATTTTAAAGAAAAGTTCCACTGGGCAGGTAGGCACTACACCAAATTAAAAGGTACCTCTCTATTTCCTATCAGATTTAAAATTAAGAACCTAGGGAAAATAATTGTCTGACTGCTGAGAAATGATACATGAAGCACAACCATAAATGTGTGATATACTCTGTGTATGTATTTAAATGTTCCCTAGTTACCCCTGATTACAGCTTGCCACATCAACAAAACACCTGGTCTGATATTTTTTGTTACATTGAAATCTCTTGGCCAAGCAGGAATTTTTTTTCAGGAGCAGCTGAAACCTTTGTTTACCATCTCATAAGACATGCTGTTAGACTCTTGTGCTGAAGATCTTTTTTAATGACGTGCTTGATGGGATTGAACGATGTATGTTCACGAGCTTTCACCTTCACTATTAATAACAGTGCAGTTCCTATCTGAAACGTCTTCTGTAATTGTGTAATTACACACCTCATTTATCCAATTGTTAAGCCAAGAGTCTGATTAAATATTAACAACTGCTTGGTTCTCCTAGTGTCATTAGTTAGAAAGCAACCCTGTAATCTCAGGTAACACATGATGGTAATTATCCTTCACAGTTCCCCTTAGCTGAAAATCCAGCACAATCAGAGCAGGTAAGGTTGCCCAGCAGAAGACACATTACCCCTCTGTTCCTCCTTACCTCAAAGCTGCCTGAGCCCTGTACCACGTGTATGGACTTCCCACAATAGAAAAGCAAACGTGTACAGAGCTCTGCAAAGGAGGGCACTGGCTGATTTGCCCCTCTAATCCCATGCTGCATTATGAGAGATTGCAGCCTGACTTCCAAAGTAGTTTTTTACTTTAAGTCAAAGAAGGGACAGTTTGGTTTGGCCCAAACATCCTTTCCCATAGAAAGCAAGGGGGAGAGCAGAGCAGCACAGCTTGTGACCAGCAACGTGAGACCTGGGAACGATGTATGTGGTCTTGCACCAGAGGGGCACATGCCCTGGGAACATCCCAAATTATAGGCGAATTTAGCTGAAATGTATAAACCAGGAGCCAGCTGCACTTCAGATGCACTTTACACGGGAGTACCACCAGGCCCTTTAAAATAAAATGTTGCAGAAGAGAGCATCAAAATGCTATAAACGACCCAAAGCAATGGCAAACAGATGTTTTGCTCAGCCCCCTGAGAAGTGCTGTGTGCTGCTGCCCACAGCCCTCACCAAAGACCTTGGGACCTGGGGGACCCTGCGCTGTGGGGAGGGACACGAGCAGGCATCCTCTGCCTCAGGAACTGGGACCACATCAGGGGGACATTTGGATGGGAAGCCCTGAGCCACGGGCACGTGGAATGCACGGATGTGGGCATTGCTGAAACCGATCCAGCAGATCCTTTTCCCAGCTGCTGCAGCAGCATTAATAGAGGACTGCCTGGAGCAGTGGGGCTTTCCCCCCCATTAACATCTTATTATGATGAAAGAAGCAGTTTATACCTCCCAGGGTTATTGCTTCCAGGCTGTCTGTAAACTCAGGTGAAACCTTGCATCTGGTTCAGGTTTTCAGGCTTTCTGTTGCAGTGGGGAGGACAGGAACATAATTTGTGTGTGAGGACAGCAGTGCTGGAGGTGGGCTGCGACAAGGGGGGCTTGCCACCCACCAAGCTGGGCCACCAACCCACTGCCTGACATCTGCTGTGCACAGCTCCTTGTCTCCCCTCTTGCATGGTGCAACACAACACAGCATGGCTGGTGCTGGCACACCAAGGTGTCAGGCACAGCCCTGCATGGGGCTGCAGGAGGGGAAGGGGTCAGGGTTTGCTCTGAGACCTCTTGGCATCAGAGTGGGCTTCTCCAGAGCAGGGCACACAGAGGGGCTTTACAGACACTAAAAGGCCCATGAGAGAGCTCTCTCATCTGTTGCATGTTGCAGTTCAGCTCAGGCTCCCAGTATGGCTCTGGCAGGTGATGAATTTGAAATAAGATTTGCAAGATCAGAGTCAGAAATCAATAAACTCCATCAGCTAGGATCTAGCAGCTGTCTGAAACAACAGGTTACAGCAGATGATAAACACTTTAGGGTGGGGGAAATGAATTAAAACTAAGACCAAAATATGATCATAAAGCATTCTCTCAAGCTGCTAACCCTATAGGGGAGCAAAACCTGAGAAATAACCACATTCAGGTATATCCCTTAAAAGACAGGTAGCACAGCCTCTTCAAGGATGGATAATATCTTCATAGGGAGGAGAAGTTGTGCCACAAGTTACCAAATAGCTCCTTGTTTAAGTTTTAGCTGCCAGGTTTTGTGATTCTGAAATCAAAACTGAGTTAAACTGAATTATCAATTCCTGTATTCTTTCTGAAATCCACTTTAAACAATCCATATCCACTCCTCTGCAATAATCTTTCCATGATGCTTACATCAGTTGTGTAAAAAAAGGCTTCAGTGAAGTACTGTAGATCCTCATGACTCTCAGCTCCAGCAGGGATTTTTTGGGAAGCTGAATAAATGCTCAAGCTCACCTTACCAGCATGCACCTTGCAGGTGGGACATGGAATAAGAGATGGTGTTGTCTGGGAAGCATTGGGAAACCCCATCATGGCCTGTAGCCTATCAGCATGTGGTGGAGGCTTCTCTCTTCATCTTTTTCCTTTGCAGCCAAAGCCACAAGAAATGGAATTTAAGCCAAAAATTATTAAATACAGACAAGAAACCAAGGCAGGACACCAACAAATCTGGGATGCAGGAGTGGCAACTGAGACAAGCCTGGGGAAATCAAAGCAACCTCTGATGCCTAGGATCAGAGTCAGTGTTTCCCAACTTCTCCAGCAAGGGCTGGGACACAGCACTGTGACCTGGTGCTGATGAGCCAGATGGGGGGAACACCAGGGACTTCGCTCTCACTGGAAATGTTGCCTCAAGGCCTTTGAGGGTAAGACCCAGCAGTCTGCGAGAAGAACTACATTTTTCATGAATTTATAACAGCATCCAGGTACTTGCATGGCTGTGTTTTCTCCTATGTGGAACAGGTTACCCACAGAGGGAAACTCTGCAGCCACCTGTGGAGAGCAAGTGTGGAGCTGCAGGCTCATGTGCCAATTTCCCACTGGAGTCACAGAGAGAGTCAAGAGTAGATGGGCAAATGAAGCCTCTGTGGTCAGTGGATGAAAAGCACACAAATTATTGGCAAGGACATCTGTTTCCAGATGTGCTCAATAGCTTAGCCAGCTTAGAAAGATCATCTCAAGAAAGGAGGCACTGACAGGGCCACCATTCCTGGAGAGGTTTCTGGGTTATTACAATCTTTGCACACTACACTAAATAAACCACTTAAAATTATGTTGTTGTTATTTAAAAGAATTTAAAAGAATTGTTACAATTGATCATCAGAAAAGATCTAATAGGCCTCTGATGAAAAGTCAAAGAGAACACATATAAAACTAGATTTTGCAGGACATCACTCACTATCTTCTATACTGCTGCAAGCAGTTCCACTGAAAATAAAACTACCTGGAGGAATAAAATTGTTCAGTTTAGGCTGACCAGAGTACAAGGCTTTTTTTTTTTTTTTACAAACAGCTGTTTTCCAAAACAGCATGTCAGTCTTCACTGATACTGGTACTGCATGCCAAGAGCCTGCCTGTCCTCCTGGTGATGCAGAGCATCTGAAAACAGGATTGCTGCTCTGCAGCAGAGTTGCACATTTCCCCAGAAGGACATGACTTGCCATTCAGAAACTCAAAGCAGCAGCAGTTCCAGCAACACAGTAATTCCAGCCAACAGAGATGTATGATCTCGGGGAACCACCTGCAAAAGCCCACACAAAACTGCTCCCCAGAAACCTTCCGGCCTCGTAAACCTCTCATAGGCCCCTGAAGGCCATAAATTCTGCAGGGCCTCTCACAACTGTTTCAAAACACTTAATGTTTTCCTTCTGCTTTGCGGTTTCCCTGCCCGCAGTGGGGATCTCTGCACCCACCTGATACTGAGCCTGAAAGAGTTTTGCTCCATATGTTAAAAACTGCTGTGGAATTGAGCTAAATTGTCTTAGCTAATGCCTGCCTAGGTAAGACATTGATGCCACTTCCTTACAACCTCATTTACTCTAACTTAGAAGGGGAAAAAAAGTAATTGAATTAAGTATTTGAATCAGATTTTCAGTTTCTAATGTCAAGCTTTAAGAAATTCATGAAACAGTTTAAAACATAATCAGTTCAACTAAAGAACTCAAGCGTGGGACAAGCATGACATTTCTCTCCATAAACATAAAATGTCTGTTTAAAAACCATCATCCCCAAACAAGGAAAAAAACCTTGTAAAGAGGATGTCTTGTCTGTCACTTCAGCAGGAATAATCACTGGATGAGTTACTGAAAACAAACTTGATTGAAAAAGCGAAGTTCACTCTTACAGGTAAGAAGGTGTAGGGATGTGAACAAACCCAGTTAGACCATGAAAAAAAATTGTGAAATGGGAATATGAATGCAAAACTGGAAGTGCCCATATTCCACCTGAAAAAAAGATTTTGTTGCACGGAAACTGGGAATGACCAGCCTGTCTCTTCTGCCAAACATCTATCAAATGAAGAGAATCAATATGTGAGCAAAACCTACATAATAAAGAGGGAAACCCAAGCAACCTCAACTATTGTAGCCATTTTAGTCCATCCTCAATATTATTTGGAAGCATTTATGAAGTCAAAAGATAAAGAAAGACATGAAGGTTGGTATACACTCCCCAAAGTTGTCTATCCTCAACCTCATCTCACACCATTCCTCAGTAAGAGGAGTGACCTTTTGCAAGGGAGGTGCGTTGGATGTAAACTACCTTCACCTCACTGAGGAAGTTCCATACAGAAACAGGTTGCTTAACCAAGTACTTCTGTTGTGGGCAGAAACAGGCCAAGAGGAAGACAACCGTGGGCTGTGCTGAGAGAAGGGCCATCAGGAAAGATGGGTACCACCATTTTTGAAGGCTCAGCATTTCAAGTTATCTTATTTAATACCTTTTATTAACCAGGTGGGAGAATCCTAATGAAATCTGTGGATGTTACAGAGTTAATCGGTACTGTGAGGGTGATGGGATTACCAAAATACTATGTATGAGACTTTGTAGGCTGGAATATTAGAAATGTATTAAACTTGATTGCATCAACTCTACATCAACCACCTGGAGACACCCTAAGTGGAACTGTAGGTTTTGCATGGGGACTTATTTGGTTTTGACATTGAAAGAGGAGAGCTATTAGCTCACAAGATGACTAAAAGCTACCAGCACAGTGAGTCAGTAAGGAAGGAGATCAAACTTTATGACCTGAGAAGTTTATTCCTATTGCTCTGAGCTTCATGCATAGCCACTTAGGCTTTCTTCTACTGGGGCTGGAACAGCCTCATAGTTCCCTGCTGCCTGCAGCCATTGTGGGAGCTGCCATAGCAGCTGTTTGCAGGGGCAGCTGGTTTCTCCTTGAGTACCAGCTCAGGGCACTCACACCTAACCTGGTGCATGAGAGACAACAAAATAAAACCATGTGAACCCTTGCACTGTCTCTGAAATCTGGACAAGATTGTAAGTCATACTTGCAGCTGGGCAGTGAAAGAGATGCTCTGCTCTTCCCAGCCTGCCCCCATCTCCAAAACCTTTCCCCCTTTGCTGCTGGTGCCCCAGGGCTCAGGGGTGAAGGAGAGGGCTGTGAGATCCCTGCTCCTGCTTCTTAACCAAAGTGCTTTGAGGGTTGAAGTATCATAATGCAGTAAGCTGAACTTTATATCAATTATTTCAACATAAAGCCTGTACCAGATTTCACTAGCAAAGCATTTCTTATGGGACAAAAAGTATTCTGTTTCCAGCAATGAGTCATGTTTTTCTTTTTTGGGCACTGATGGAGCCTGTGATGAGAAGCATGAAAATAAGAGTGTGAGGCTTGGTGTGCTTGTATCTCTCCACTTCCCTGGACACGTTTCCCGAAAGGAAAAGGGATTTTACTTTATGTCCACGGGTGCACTTCAGTCAGCTTTGATGCTCAGCTTCACTACTTGACAAAAAAAGGTCCAGGTTTTTGTTCAATAATTTCTAATATTTTTAAAAGTTTCTTATATAATGAATGAATAAAAGGGATTTTGCTGGAAGAGACTGCTGTATGCAGAGAGGAGCAGGATAAAGCTAGAACAACAGCAAAAAATACCATTTGCCACCACACACCTGAGGAAACCAAACTGCTATTACATCTTCAAAGATATTTCTCAAAGTACGCTACAATCTTTTTCTATTTGAAGTCTTAATTATTTTTCCCAGACTGTCTACAAAACCAGTCAATAATCAGTGCTACAGATAGGAAAACTCTGAATACCCTCTATGTGTGAGGGAAAAAAAACCCACAAAGCAAACCATGTATTCTTTGAGTCTCTGAGAAATAATTTTGTGGCCATCCATGGCTACTCAGTCTTCAGGCAGTAATTTCTACTTAGCATTAGGTGCTGCTGTTTGCAGAGATGGAGATTTTTTTACAAGTTATAGTAAGAAAAATGGCAATAAGGAAATTTTTGTGCTTTCTGCCTGAGCAGCCACCCCCCATTGCAGTCAGGAGTGCAGTGAACCCATATGCCATGGAAGTGCACAGGGTCTTTGAATGAGGGAGGAAATTCTACCCAGTGAATTTAACCTGAGATGAGGAACCAAATACTCCTTTATTTTAATCCCTTGCACTGACTTTGGCAGATATAAAATATATACACTTTTTCAGTTACCTTGCCTTCGTTCTTACCAAATATCCAGTTCTGGAAATACTTTTAAACTTCTCCAGCTCCTCTCATGCTTTTATTGCCCTGGTTTGGTACCTTCTGCAAAATGCAATTGGGTGTGTGAGTTCAGACCAGTTTATTCTAATTTAGATTGTAATTGTATACAGTAATTAATATCTTTCTTTGTAACTAAGTAAAACTATTCCTCGTATTTCCTCTGTCTTAGTTTAGATTTCTTGTCAGACTCCCTCTTTGTCCAGTAATTACTAATAACCTACCAGTGAGGTCATTCACTGAAGTCCAAGTCAGGTTCTTGTGCTGAGATTTCTTGTCTTGCTGTTTGAATTGCTGTAATCAGCATGAAGAACAGGATTTTTCTTCATACAGACACAATTTTCTCATAAATTAATTAGAAGAAATATGATATGCTGCCTCTTAATTCAAATTAATTCTCCCTTTCCATCATATTCTTGCATACACTCGCTCCTGGCCAACAGGCAACCCACACGTGCCAGGAGGGGCTGGTTGCCACTGATGTCACATCATGGGTGCCCACCCCACAGAGGCTTGCAGAGAATACTATTGACCGCCACAGAAATTTCCAAAATATCTAAAACTTAGGTGTTTGCAGGTCTGCTGGGCCCCTGCTGCAGGGCACCCCTCCACAGGCAGCTCCTCTGGCTGGAGGCAGCACTGCCCCCTCTGCCCAGGCTGCCACCCCGAGCTGGCTGAACAGCAGAGATCGAGTCTGGAGCAGCTCCAGCACTCTGCTCCCAGGGACACACGGAGGCTGGGACAGGGGACCATAAGGCACAGGTTACACCCCGTGCCTGGCTCACCTGGGAGCAGGCAAGCTGAGAGGCACGGTGACCTTCCTGAATGAATCTCGCTCCTGAGACACATTAGCCTTTTGTGGTCTGTGAAAATGTTTCCAATATATAACATTAATACTCCACTGGCTGAATTATGGAGCAGCTCAAAGTTCTCCCACCCAATTACAGTTCTGATCATTAGTGCAGCAAGCTATTAAAACCAAGTTAAAGAAGGAAGGTGGCCTCATTTACCATGCTGCTTTATTTCTCAGAAGCTTGGTGTTTAGAAATAAACTAATCATTTCCACTTGACAGCAAGCAAAGCACTATTTGCTGTGTTGTCTGAAAGTCTTCAGAAGGATTTGGATACATTTAGAGGTTTATTAGAATAGTGACAGGGTTTGCCTGTACAGAGCAGGAGGTTGGATGGCTGTGCTGAACTGATACTTATGTGTATTAAATCTAACACTGATATAACAGGGCCAGAAAACTTGAAAGGTGAAAAGACTTAGCAGTGATTAAAGTTCTACCATTTATTCTCCACTGACAAGCACTACCATGGCATTATGGCAAAGAGAAGAACATTGCAAACAAATGCTGCACAGGGAACTGAGCAATGACTCCAAGTTAACTTCATACCTGCACCTCTCCCCTAGCTCAGGGAGAATTTCTCAGTCCTCCAAAATGAAAAGATCTAATGTTGTCTTCTGGTTCAAAAGTTGTTCTCAATCATATTGCTATTTCATGAGAGCAACTGAACAGCAAGACCACTCTAATGAGAATTTTATCTGAAAGGAGTTATTTACACTCAAAGACCCTGCATATGTTGGGGATTTTTGCTGAGTTTTTCTTGAGGGCTGTTACTCTGAGTTTACAGTTTAGTTTCTTTTTCCTAGTGTTTTTTTTGTCCAGCCTGCTGTTTTTCAAAACCACTGCCACATTTCAGGGACTCTGAAAAGATTTTTACTAACAAACCCCTAAATTTTCTTCCAAGTGAGAATGAATCCTAAAAACTTCATGAGTTAGAAAGCTTTAAACTGGAGAAGGCTTCCCATGCCCTGCATTAACCATATCTCCTGGAACAAAACCTTATTCAGTGCTGAGCAAACAATAATGTATGTCACCCCTTAAATCTAACTTTTGGATTTATCATCTTCCTTTCCTTGGACACAACTGAAAAAAGGGGAATTATTTTTCACAGCTGACAGTGGGAATGTGGAGCCCAGGAGGCAAAGAGCCCTGGAAACCTGACAGTCTGCTTGAACTGTGCCTGAAAAATGCAATTCATCTGAATGCTGCACAGACAAAGGGGGAAAAAGGATGAGTCTAATTGGTTCTGACTATAAAAGTCAGATCTGAAGTTTTCTCTAGAGATGTGCATTACAGGAAACACTATTAGTGAACCCGGATCCCTTTTAAAAGGGCTAATTTAATTAAGCGCTAGAATTGAAGAATGTGAACTGTGAGGAGATTTGCATATGATACTTGACAGTAAAAACCATCAAATGTTTGTCATTGACACCAAATGACTCATTTGGGAGGAAGACACTAGATATTAGAGGTAACCAAAGGGAGAGGTCTGGCACACGTTGCAGCTTCAGGACAGACAAGTTGCTGAGTACTAACTCAAACCCAGATCCTGTCTATGATGCACAAAATGGAAACACAAGACAGAAGCTCAAAGGATAAAGGACTCCTACTGTGAAGATTTGGGAAATTTTATTAAATGAAATGAGTTTGGTGTCAGCACACCCTCTTGTGCTGCACATGATGGTCACTGTTTCCAAACTCAGACTCTTGGCTGCAGTGAGGAGCTTTTGCTGAGCCGTGTTCCCAGGCTGGCACAAACATCACCCAGGGCTCTCACCACGCGTGAGGTGAGCAGGTACAGAATCAGACTTTTCCTGCACTCCTCTGCCTGCATGTGGAGATGAATCCTCCAAGGGCTGAAGGCTTCTCATTTTTTTTCAATCTCTCACCGTACATAAGCACTTCATTCATCAGAAAGAAAGGGGAAAAAATCCATTCCATGTTGAAATAGACTGCCACCTGCATTGCTTCCTAATGTAAGCAAATCCCAGTGGAAAGGTTTATCACCAGACTTTTATGCTGGACCAGTAAATCACTCTCAGAAATATCATTTAAGCCTTACACGTGGTGTTACCCAGCAGGAGTAGCATGTTTTTTAAAAGAAATTCCAACAATGTGACAATTAATCCAATTTCCTGGAAGAACTCATGTGACCACTGTGTATTTCAGGCTTTAGATCAGCCATCGATATATTAGCAATATAATATTAACACTGTTACTGCATTTTAATAAAATAAAAATAACTAGGATACACTGTTCAATGAGACACTAACACAAAAGTTAAAAATGTTCCAGAGACTCAATCCTTTTATAATTTTGTGTGTGATTTTGTGTGCATGCCTGTATAAAGACACTGGAAATGCTGCTCTTGAAAGACATGAGACTATTAACCTGTGCAGACACTGTGGTTGTCTCCTGGAGTGCCAGTATCCCATTTATTTATCAGCCCAGCTGTCTCACAAGGTAAAAATAAAATGGTGCTTTAACAGACTGCAATCAACTTAGGAAGCAGGGCTGGGCTCTGCCATGCTGGGCTTGGGAGTCTAAAACATGGATTAGGAGAGTAGCGCATAAAACAGCATAAACCTCAGAAGTCTTCCCTGGAAAACTTGCTCTCCAAATATTCATAAAAGATATGTGAGCTTTCTAATAGTCTATACCATTTATTTATTTAATAGTTAGCTGCAATTTCTTTTAATTACCTTGCACAATTTAGATGGCTTGAATCCTAGAGCTGGTTCCCTTTAAAAAATGTCTTCTTGCAACCTTTGATTAGCTCTAGAAAAGAAAACAGCAGATGACTTTAAATGGCATGGAGGTGGATTTATTGGCAAGCGTGTTGGGTTTGCACTTAGGAAGGAATTGGCAGATAGCAGAAAATGGCTGGATGGGATTCAAACTCCAAGGACTCAGAGCTGAAAAAGGATTTATTTGAATAGCGAAGTATTGCAGTGTACTTAGTGCAGCTGAAGTTATCACATGCTTTTAACTAAAAACATGAAGAAATTAAACTTCTAGTGAAAGGCAAGCAACTGCATTGCTTCAAAGGTATGGTCGTGGGGATATTTATTGCTTTCCTCCCTCACTGTGTCACTCACTGCTTCTAGCACTAGGAAGGTGTATTGATCTTCTTGATTGGGTATGTGTTCAAAAGCCAGATCAAACCTGAAGCTGCACAAAATTACTCAGCATTCAGGAAATAAAATGCTTTAGTTTGCCCCGAATCAGCTGTAGAAAAAAAGGAGTCTATTCACTGCATGTGAAAGGGAGGGAGCCTGAAGTCACAGAAAAAACAAGAGTAGCTAAAGGAGCGTGAGCTGCTTTGTGTGGGTGAAGAGGCTTGGCCATGGTCTGCAGCAACAAAACTGGGGGTTGTGCTAAGAGATATTCTCACTACTGAAGGATTGCCAGCTGAAACTGTAACTTTATTTGGGTTTGGGGAGATTTTTTTTGACCTCCAACCTCAGCCTCACCCCAGCTGTGACTCAGGTGCTACTGCAGCCTCTCCCCACTCTGCTGTCTGTTCTATTCCCATCACCTGGGAGAGCAGCAGCAGCCCATGGGACTCACAGAGGGACTGCAGAGCCCTTGTGCTGGATCCCACTGGTTCAGGCGGAACAGCAACAGGAACAGGGCAGCTGGCTGGAGCAGGGGGTGGGACAAGGAGCCAGGAATGTCAGGAGATGATATTTCCTGTTCTGCGATACCAGAAAGCTTGTGAGAGCTGCTGTGCTTGTCTGAACTACTGTGTGATGTCGTCACACCGGGTATTGCTTTTCAAGACCTAGAATGGTATTCCGGGCCGTTGCATGGGGCACTGAATAAGTCTCTAGCCATCCGGTGGTTGCTTCCACCATGGTAAGCACATAGCGTTTACCTTGGCGGGTCTGTGGCAACGTGATGTAGTCAACCTGCCATGCTTCCCCATATTTATACTTGTCCCAGCGTCCACCATACCACAGGGGTTTCAATCTTTTTGCCTGCTTAATAGCGGCACAGGTTTCACAGTCATGGATAACCTGGGAAATAGTGTCCATGGTTAAATCCACCCCTCGGTCTCGTGCCCATCTATAGATGGCATCTCGGCCCTGATGGCCTGAAGCATCATGTGCCCAAGAGTCGAGCTAATGAAGAACATGATAATTTATAAATGGCTAGGAAGACAAAAAGGAAAAGGGGAAAAAAGGAAAAGAGGGGAAAAAATGAAAAGAGGGGAGGGGAGACACTTTTATGGAACTTCTCTGATTCTATTATTTGATTCTAACTAGGTAATGGAACATTCTAGTCTTTTACAATGGTACCTAACCACGCCAAATCATCTTTAGCAGCTGCTTTTTCTTATACCAACACAAAACTTCTTTGTCCTACTACTTATCAGTTTTGCATCTGCGGGAAATTGAGTAAGCCATTTTCTTATTTTGTTAAGAACAGCTTTTAATTTTTACGTACTAAACCTAAAAGATGCTTTCCTCAGAAAACGGAATGACCACATTTCAAGTCTGGCAGCAGCTGCTCTCAGCAGCCAGCATGAGGCTCACCTAACTACAAGTGTGTAACCAAGATACCAAAAGAGGAGGAGATCTGCAAAGTCAGCTATGCCACTTGGGAAAGCTTGGGTCCAAAGAAGCTGAGGGTGGTCCAAACTGATATACCTTAAATGAGAGCATAATCTGGAACAATGTAACCACAGGGGGTGGAAGGGAGAAGTTTAAGGCTCCAGGACTCTTCCATCAAAGGGCAGTCATACTGAAGCTTGAACCTGTATTCAATAAAAACTCCATCATTACTACTTTCCCTCACATATTTCTTCCCTTTCCTCCACTGAATTATGCTGTAAGTCCCTTAGAAAGTGTTTGAGAATATACAGGCCTTCGAACACAATCTGTCATGGTAAAACAACAGAAATATTTAACAAAATTCAAGCTAAATAGAAGATAGGGATAGTTTTTTAATTCTTCCCTTGGCCTCTTTAAGTACCTCTGGATAAGAATAAAGTGTTTGCACATATCAGTAGAAGACCTATCATCTATAAACTTCATCTACAGTAGTGTAACTATGCAGAGAAATCCAGATATGGAACAGTTTGCTCATATATCTTTCAAATAGAATTTGCTTCTCGCTGATTTCACCTGTTATTCTAGACTAAAATGGGAATTTTCTGCAAAGTAAACTCAGAATAATGTTTCCAGATTTGTCAGCAGCAGAAATCACAATTCATCGTAACTTATCCCAGGATTTCCAATGCTTACATAGAAAGGCCAATAAAATGA
Source organism: Empidonax traillii (assembly GCF_003031625.1). Classification (NCBI taxonomy): domain Eukaryota; kingdom Metazoa; phylum Chordata; class Aves; order Passeriformes; family Tyrannidae; genus Empidonax; species Empidonax traillii. The sequence continues at coordinate 609,641 of NW_020955473.1, read as the reverse complement.
AGAAGAAAAAGAAACAAAACAAACCAGCCAACCAACCAAAAACAGACGAACAAACAAACAAAAAGAGAAAGCTTTTTCTTTGTACTCCACAGCACCAGCCATATCATATTTCAGAACACCTCTGGTACTAATATGTCAACAAAATTGCCAAACACAGCACAAGTAGAGAAGTATGCTCTTCTAATTTTTCAGGATTTCTTGAAGGTTTGTCAGTAAGGTATTAGGAATTAACTCAACTCTGAAAACTAAGTTATTTTTACACTCAAGTTTCTAGTTTCTACTTTGCAGCTGCAGAATGGTCAGCCTCATGAAGTCACACTCCAAAGCCCAAACCTTGCATGTTTCCCCATGTTGTGCATGTGCATCCAAGGCCACCAAGACTATTTCAAGTTCATGGACGTGTCTGCTTGTACAGAAAAAAGAAGTAAGCACATTTTTTCTGGAAACCTGCTTGCAGACTCAGATCTTCCTTTTTATTCCTAACCAAGGAAATTTATGGCAATTTAATAAATGTGGAGAAATCCTGCAATGTGACAGATCAGCTGAAAAGCACACACTGAAATGAGGACAACCTTTAAGCCATTCGAATTTTCTTCACAAAACCAGATTTTTTCTGTGTCATCCTCAGCACACAGAGATTTTCATTTTTCTGAGCTATAAGAAATTTGACAAGTAAACCTACTACAGTTAATAGCATTTTAATCTTTATGCATAATAACCTACATTGTACAGGTTTGGTAATAATAACTGACAGCTGAATTTGAAGTATACATTTCGTTCCAAAATAGATGCTTATGTAGGTGGATGTGTTGTAGAAATATAATATACTACGCAGCTGAGCCCAGATAAGCTGGTGATTCTCAAACATCAGTATCATCTGCATAAAGTGAGGGTAGAAGTCTGCTCCCTTAAATACCTGTTCATCCTTCTTATGATACTTTCTTTAAAGGGCTCCATGAATAGTAGATAAAATAAGTATCTAATGAGGTATGACAGAAACTCTGATCGAGCTAAACAGCAGAGATTTGAATTCTAATAAATAAATAAATGAAGTAAAACATTTACTGCCAGCAACTATGTCAAGTTAGCCATAGGAAATTGTAGCTCTGCAGCTGGAGAAGGGCAATACTCTGCAAGCCAGAAAAGCGATGGAACTCCTCCAGCTTTGATTATTTATGGTGTGATGATGAAGGAACAACTTTCCATGTGAGGAACAGCTTTAAAGTTGAACAGTGAAGCTGAAACAGAGATTTAATGAAAAATCAGAGCGAACAAAACTACAGCTACAAAAACAATAACATTCGGTTTAACAATTTAAAAACATAATTTATGTGCAAAACCAGATGTTAACTTGTCCAGCTTCAAGGTAAACAGCAAACTGCATTCATAACAACCCTTCTGCTGAGCAGCAAACACGCACTACTTAATGTTGCTCCCTATAAAGGCTCACTTCCTAACTCCAAATGTTATCAAAATGAACAAAAATGCAAAACAAACACGTCTTAAACAAAGGACACATCTGTATTTAATGCAAAGCTATTTTCAAAAATCCCAACCTTTCATAATCTACCATAATCGTAATAGCCTGAAACATAAGAATGCTTTCAGGCTCAGAAAAAAGGCTTCTAATTTTAAACATTTATGAGGACACTGAGAAGTGGCTTAGAACCATGCTTTAAAATATGTTTTCAGGCTTTAAACTGCTGAAAGCTGAGACCTTTACCACTTTGCCTGGACTACAGAAAGGGAAGGAAGCACAAAACCATGATGAAAAGAACTGTACACGAAAATTTCTATTAAAAAAAATGCAACTGACTCTCTCATCCCAAAGCCCTTCCTCCCCTCACCACTGCACCTCCTCCTCACTGAAAGGCACTGATGGCCACGACCAAACAACTCATCTACATCACTGGCTCTGATGCACCACTGTTTTTAACAAATACTTTTTGAAAATATTTTTAAAGGACAACTCTGCCATCGCTGGTGCTGTTCCTGAACAGGAGGGACTCAGTCCCGCATTCACATCAGCTCATTTTAAACTATACCATGGGACATGTGATTTTGCAAGAAGGGTGATTTGATGTTAATTCTAAATAAAGAACATGATCAAATTTTTTAAATGTTTTTTTTTTTTCCTAACTCTTAAAATGCATGTTGAGGGAATGAACTTCCCTTTGATATATTATAACTATGGGAAGGAGGCATTGTTCTCACATTTCTGTTTCAGGGAAAACACCATGCTATTGGATTTTTAAAGTTAAAGGATTTAACTTCAATTTGATTTTAAAGTTGGGGGAGGTAAAAAATGCTTCTAAATGCAACACACTCTACTATGTTAAATACGGCTTCAGTTTGATATCAAACACTGACTTTAAAATTAAGTATTCCTTTCCAAATGTGCTCATGAAAATAAATATGAATATATTGTAGCCATTAAAGATGTGTGTGTCAAGAATAAGTAGTATTTTATAGTAATTCAGCACAAAAACCCCAAATCTACAAAAGCAAAGAAACAGTACAAATATGTAATAAAACAAAAGACAGTAGGAAGGAAGTTTTGAGAATCCACAGGGATTCTTCTACCTTACCAAGCACCTGTATAGTTCTGTGAGCATTTTCTTTTTGTCTTTTACTATACTTGGCTCCTGCCCTACAATTCATCTCCAGGGCAAAGCACCACACAACAAGAAATTGTATTCAAAACTATTAGCTCATCAAAATTGCCTTTACTGTTTAAAACCAAAACACACACACAAAGTATTGCAACAGCTTCTGGAATCCCACTCAGAAAACCCAACATTTTTAGATCTCTTCTCATGTTCTCATCACCATAATTTTTGCAAAACAGTGAGAGGGGACCCAGGACATTTTAAGAATGGCTCTTTCATAGTTGCAAACCCTCAATTACAGTTGACCACAGAAATGAATAGAGGAGCACTGTAGGGACAGTACTGGTGTATTTTTCAGCTTGCCCTCTGATGTGCTCTGACTTCCATTGAACAGCGATGTAAGTGATTTCTTAGACTGCCTCCTTTATTACTCCCAAAATAATTCAGTGGTACGTAAGGCTTTGAGTAACAGCAGTTCAAACATCAATTTTAAACTAGATTCAATGGTTTCAATGACCTTTTTGTCAAAGCTGAGCTCCAGAACTCCATCCCTTACAGCCTGACCAGACTTGCCCCCTTGGAGATGTGCTGCAAAGTTCCCCACCCTTGCCTGCCCTGCTGATCACAGGATGCACTGCTCCTGCACCACAGGCTGCTCCCTGCTATGGGAATGGTTACCAGCTCCTAATATTGGAAGGTTAAGGTGTTGCACCCAGTTCCTCTAGTACAGCAAATCTGGCAACACAAGTGAAAACAACTCATTCCCTATACCACAGATTTACAAGTGCAGGAACAATTCCTCTTTAGAGCCAGAGACTGTCTCAGCTGTAGCGGTACAAAAGTGATACACCAAGAGTGTTGAAGGCAGAGTGCTAACAGTGTTGGCAGTGGTGCTGCTGTGACTGGAGGTACAAGGAATACACTAAAAGTGCACTGTGAGATGTGCAGTCTACTGCACAATGTCAGACTTCCCACATGTAACCAACTCAGATCACTATTTTTAAAACAAACTTGTTCTTTTTCATAAAGCAGTCAAGCCTGGAGGGCTTCATCTTTGTGGCCGGCAAATAATTCATCTTCAACCCAAAAAGCCACAGGCAAATAAATATATGTAGAGTTTTTATTTATAAAATACAAAATCTTTGCTATTGCCAGGACAGAATTTAACACCAAAAAGGCCTGCAAGCAATAAATATGGTTGAAGACACTAAAATCAAGGAAACCAGAATGAAACGTTCTGAAATTACAGATTATAAAGCTCCTGAATGCCGGCTGCAGGTATGCACAAGTGATCAACAGAACTGCGTGGAAACATGTATTTACCACAGAATTTGGAAGTACGATTGGGACTGAAATAACACTTCCACTAGGCTTTGTCATTTCATTTAAGATTGAGATTGCTTCATATAAATTGATTTATTTCTGTGTGCACAGTATAATTTAACTCAAAAATCTTTTTCTTTGATGTTAACCATTAGTATTGGGTATTTGCTGCTATAAAGTTCCTTAAACACAAATTTTAAGTACAGTTTTTTAATCGACTTCCAAGTACCCATCTGGAATGACACTGAATAAATAAACTTTCTATTCACCAAAATAAAGATTAGTATAACTTAAAAAAAAAAAAACCACAACAAAACAACAAACCCACCCAATAAAACTTTGAAGTGATACTTCTATTGAATTAGTTTAGGAAGACAGTGAAAACACCTAAAAAATTTGGTAAGGTAGTTAATGTTTTTCATAGCATTGTAGAACTGAGCTTCAATATTCCCCATTTTTAGAAAATTCAGTAATCCCTTGTTTTGATACTAAACTAAAAATTGTCCATAAAGTGGAAGGATCTTCGCAGTTATGATGACTCTGCCAGTGACTGAAAAGATCCTCTTTTTTTCCAAATAACTGTTTGCATAAAATGCAGTTATAGCCTACTTTAGACCAAAATTCCATTTTTTTGCTTGCTGTGCCAAACCCCATGTTTTGCATCTCCTTGCTGGTTTCACCACTTCTTGCCTGAGTCCCTTCGCCTTTAGATAAAATAGTGGCATTATTTTGATGTTGAAAGTATATCTGTCTTTTCAGTTTTGGGAAAGTATAAAGCTCCTCCTCACAGGCACTGCATTTTGCTAAATGTCTTCTCTCATTGTGCTGTTTCCAGAAGTGGGTTGTATGTTTGATCGGTTCCCCTTTCGCTCCTCTATTTCCTTGCAAACCCCCTTCCGTAACTCTTCCTTGAATCTCTTCTCCATGACAGCACAGTAAATGGAACTTCATTTCAGCAAAAGACTGTGCAATAAACTGGCATCGACCACATTTGACCTGCATTTTCACTCCTCCTGGGTTATGGAATAGGTCCTCAAGATTGCACTTATTTCCCCTGTTAAAAAAAGAAAAAAGGAAATACAAACTATTTCAGTATTAGCCAGGCACAGAAGAGGGATGGCAATTTCTGTCATAAGTTCCAAGAATAGATGACAGTCATGAAACACTTTTAATTAAAAATAAGAATTGTCTTTACAGTACCTAATTCATTTGGAAGAGGGAAAAAAAAAAAAAAGAAAGAAAATAATTGTAAGGTTGTTTAGGAAGCAACTGAAACCAAATGTTATTTGACACTTCTGAATTTATGAATTGCCTTGGTAGGAATAACCTTTTGACAACACTAGCCTTTTAATAAAAGGTTGATAATATTTTTTAAGGTTCCTGATTCAGTGAGATCGATTCAAATACTTCTAGTGCTCTGCTAAAAAAGCAAAAAAAGACTATTATCTGTAGTGTACTACTAAGAGAAACTTCTTTGTTTACAGTGAGTGATCTAAGGTCAATTTAAGGTCACACCACATGTCCCACCTCCCTTTCCAAGATGGAAACAATGAAACTTCAAAGTTTCTTGGGTTTTTTTCCCCTAAAAGTCTGTAACATGGTTTAGAAAAGTCTGAATACCTAATTCACAATTAGACAGCCCCTCTCCCTGATTTAGGACAGTTCTGCAGTATAAAGAATACACAGTCCCTGGTAACCGAAGCCAATCAAAACAGTATCTCCTCAGAAATCTTCTCAGAACATCTAGGAAAAGGATAATACTGTATTTACACATATTAGACAGATTACCCAGCAAAACGGATAAACTGAATGATTCACTTTGTGACGACTAGTAAGACTGACAGAAAAGTGCTGGTATTTCTTAGGCTCAAGACCTTAAAAATTTCTAACTGATGCCCCAGAGAGTGAAGCTACGCAAAGTAAAATGAGTAAAATTGCACGGTAGTGTTGCAGTGAGGAGTCACATTAAAGACCTGAATGTTCTTCAGTGAAACAAACAAAAAAGCCAACATTTATATTGCATCAAGAGATTTCACCCCAAAATCACAATGCAGAGGTAAAAGAAGGTTTTATTCATCCTAATATGGTAAATGTTAACTTTTCTGCGTGGCTGAGTGATGGCAAAAGCAGTAGTAATCACCACACAAGATGGATTAGCTCACAACACTCCATAGAAGGAAATGGGATAATGATATTTAACAGGGAAAACAAACTGTAAGCTAATAATGAAATATGACTTACTTCTTGCTTATTGCAGTTGGTTCACTTATCTTTTAGAGAAACCCCCAAAACAGGTAGGACAAAAGACAGTGCAGATTAACAGAGTATTAACTAACTGATCCAAATAGCTCCAATGGCAATATATTGGATGTTACTAGAATATATGCAAAATTACTTTGGACACTCAAGTGTCAGTAATGATTTATAGTCAATAAATCAGCTAAAATATAATGGATGGTCTAATGGATTGACTAGAATCAAGAACAATATTTAAACCATTAGGAATCTCACTTGGCAGGAGGGGAAGCAATAATCTTCCTAATGGTGATGTTTATGAATTTCCACTGACAACTTGAAATCCCATTTCCACTAGCATTTAATTAGTGAAAATGCTCACCTCTCTGTAGTTTCTTCTGTCTCTTTTATATTCGTGTCTCTCTTCTTTAAAGCGTCTTGCATCTGTTGCTCGCTAGGAGAGGGCTCTGTGCTGATAACAACCCTGTGGACTTCTCTGAGGTGGCCAAAATACACTTTTGCATGGCCAAAAACTTTGGCACAGAATTCACAGCACACCAGCTTTTTGGGTTTGCCTTCATTGTGGTGAAGCTTCATATGCGTGCTGAGCCTCCCAGAATGGATGTATGCCTTCCGGCAAATCCAACAGATGTAGGGCCGTTTCTTGGTGTGGGAGTTCATGTGGTCCTGGAGATGGTGCTTGAACTGGAAGGTATGGTTACAAACAGGGCATCTGTGCAGTGTCTTAGGTGTGGCTGAACATGCATTTCTACTCGAATCGCTTGATTTAGCTGATGTAGAGTCACTTTGCTTGTAACTGGTGGCGAGTGAACCATTTAAAGGAATTGCATGCTCTGAATGGACACGAGGTGGTGTCTCTACTACTGCTGCAGAAGTCAGTGGAGTGAAGGCCTGCACAACTACCACTGGCTTTGGTCTGATACTACGGTATTTCTTCACTGCTTCTGCTTTTTTGTCTTCAGGTGTCAGAATATCAACCTTCGCTCTCTCTCTTCCTTCTCTAAACTTGTTAATGATGTACTTCCTTCGCTTGGTCTGAAAAGCCAGTAAATCATCCGGGGCTCTTCTTTTCCTGCCTCTTTTTTTAGAGGCTGCACTGTTCAATTTTTTAAGACTGTCGACATCCACTTCACTGGATGGAGAGAAGACATTTTCTGGAATGGTTTGTTTGGGGACTTGTGTAGATGATACAGCTAATTCCTTATCAAATGCTTTGTTTTTTGTCAATGCTGGTGTCTTCTCACATTCAGATCTTAGTGAAGGACCAGATACATCCACAACATTAATATTCTGCTTAGATTTACTGAACACTGAATTTTTCGTCCTTGAGTAAGGCAAAATAGGAAGTTTTCCTTTTGGTGATGATGGAGTCATCTGTATTGTACTGCCAAGAATTGCTGGTGACAAGACAGCAAAAGGATTTGCAGAATTTGTGGGTTTTTCCTTTAGTTTCTCAGATGTCATGACTGACTTTCTTGTGGTTTCTGATGCTGTCTTCACAGAGCGTAGACTTAGTTTCGGGGGATTAATTGTACTTGCTGGCTTGGATAAAGCGTCTTTAACTAGAGATGGTACAGAAATCTTACTGTTAACAATTTCAGCTTTGTTCATTAAAGGAAGTCCAGATTCCACACAGTTGCTTTTATTTACTACTGTGCCAACTGCAATTTCAGATGAGTCACAGTCTGTTAGAGTCACTTGCTCAGTTGAATCTGAACTAGAATGAGCTTCAGGACAGTCTTCAGTTACAGTAGACACAGGGGAAGTCTGTGATGAGACCAGCGCTTTGGTAGGAATCTTCTTACATGCACCCAAACCAGAGATTTTTGCCATTTCTTTGTCACCCAGCAATTTATTCCTTACATACCGGTACCTAGGGATAGGCAGCTTTAGGTTGTCAGAGGGGGCCACATTTGACTGCTGGGCTTGCTGTGTTAGGGCAGGGGCAACATATGGCACAGCCAGCAGGGAAAACGTCCCCTCCTGACCAGCCACCTGCATGACAGCGTAGTTCTGAGCTGGCACCACCAGTGGTTTAGAACCTGCAGCTGAAATCGGTGTGTTTGGCTCAGGCAAAGATGACTGAAGACAAGGAACCGCTCCAGATGTTAAAATTTTTGGTACCATTTTTGGAGCAATGGTCCTAAACTGACTTTTCTTCTGAAAACTTTGTATAATGTCCGAAGGGGGGTTGTGTTTATCTGTAAGACAAACATAACAAAGTCGTAATATGAAATATAGTATTTCTTTTTAAAAAATTACTGTCTCAAAACGAAACTGCTTACAAAGGATACTATAACACACAAACATATTAAAAATATTTTGGCATTTAAATGAACACCAAATAAATTTAGAATTGAAAAACTTCCATGGACAAAACAAAAGCATTGCCTGAAGCAATGTGCTTGAACACAGATATGCAAAAAAAAACCTCTCTTAAATGGATGTTTCCTTCTAGGTTACAAACTATGTGGCATTTCAGAACAAATACACCCATAAGCCTCTTCAGCCCTGGAAAAGCTGGACTAGCACGCTGGCAATATTCAGCTGGAAGAACAGGGCCAGGACACAGACCTTTTCTGAGCACCTACTCTGATCATATCTCTCAAACAGAATCATTCTATCTTTCAAAATTTCTGTAACATTTAGAATTTGTGGGTTTTATCAGATAAAGACCAAAGTTTGCCTGATGAAGTCTTAAAAAATAACTGCTAAAAACCAGTCAAATAGTGTATAATAAAATCAAAGAGGAGTTGAAAGAAGATGTATTATTGTTAAATACCCAATCACACATATTGCTTATTTGCCATTAATGCTCAATAAAACTACTGCAGTAAGTTATTCAAACATTTTCTTGAAAGATCCCAACAATCACAACTGTTGAAAATTCAGCTACAAAGATCCCAAGCAGTAAGGCACCTTGGGAAGGCAAAAATCACTCTGGGGAAGGAATCACATTAGAATAAAATACATAAAAGTAAATGCAATATAACAGTAAAGCAATTCCTTGCAATACTGCAATACCTTGCAATATTGCAGTAAGGTAATTCCATAGGAAAGTTTCTATTCCTTGCCATTTTAAAGACTTATATTACAAATGCATTTATATATGGTTCTGGACTTAAAAGGTAACTGTGAATTACTAAAAAGCACTAGAAACTCCAGTAAGTTTATCATCTTAATCCTGGATGCTCTTCTCAGAGGTCACACACTTTGCAACATGCACTGTAAGTTACAGACCTATCCTATTTCATGACCAGAACTCCTGGACAGATAGACATGCACACTCATGGTATGCACATGTGCAGTAAATCCACTGCCCTCAGGACATGTAGGATTCACTGAACAATCAAATATAAACTGTACAGTTCATACACAGTAGGTCTGATGCTTATCAAAACTCTTTGATCCACAGCAGATTCATAGAGCAATAACTATGCAGGGCATAATCCTTTGATCCTTTTATTGCCATCTACAGCATCCAACCCCAAGTCCATTATGTACCTTCCTTATCCTCCAATTAAGTGAAACTACTGGGCACCACCAAAACTTTCTGCTCAATGTCTGTAGAGATATTCTAAATGTCTAGACATCCTGTGCAGACTGGGTTACTGTACATACAGAAATCCTACACAGATATAGAGATCCCTGTACACAGGGATAAGTCCAAGCCTACAGAGTTTGTTTCCTCACAGCTCTTTTTTTATTCTCTTTTTTTTTTTTTTTAACAATCTACAATCACTAAGTATATAGAAACCTTTACGTTTTCAGCTGGCTAAGACTGCTATTGCTATTCAGGTGATTGTTTGATTCCTGCAGCGTATCTTCTAGTTGCTGCTTTGGAGTAAACACTTTTAAGAACCTCTGAGAAGAACAATAAAATAATGTAAAGTATTGCAATCACTAACCAAAGTAGCCCTGAACTTCAATGCTAGTTACAAGTCAAATAGTATAGCTTAAATACAGCAGATGACAGAACAAATATCCATTCTTTTTAGGGACAGAGTCAGCTCTTATTTTTCCAGATTATGCTTGCCACGCACTGATAATAAAGACTTTCTCCAAACCAGCAGCTATTCAGCTTGCCACTGTATTCAAAATGAAGCTGTTTCCATTCTCTCTCCCATTTGGCTTTTTCCTCTCTCTTTGTATTTCAGAATTTCATTCACTGATTTACATAAAAGTTTTAGGAAAGCTAGCACACCTGCGCTACTCAAAGTTACAGGGCATCTGCTCCCCAACCTGGTAACAGGAAAAGGCAGATGTTTTGCTGCGGACATGCCACTTCTACAAAGGTGCCGAAAGGGCAGTCAAAGAACCACAAAATAAAGGTTAATTTGAGGTTAGGAGGAAATATTCGTAGAAATAATGCATGGCACTAGCTTTAAAAAGAACCACATGATTCTCAAATGCCTTGATTTGCCTACTGTAAAACTAAGCAGTAAAATCACTTCTCTATAAAGAGAGTATCTCGAGATATTTTCTCAGTATTCCACAAGAAACTACTGCTCTAGAAGCCAAGATCTTCATGAATATAAAAAACGCTCTTTGAAACAAGGTCTGTTTAGATCAATATCCTTTTTATGCAGTTAACACAATACTAAGCATTGACATAACTGTTTGAGAAGGGGTTTTATACACCCTTTTTTCAACTAGTGTAATTTTATCACAAATACATCTTCCAGGCAAGTTGTTTCAATATAACTTTTCAATATGACTTTTTTTTTGGTTTTTTTCCCAAGTTTACATTAGACAGTTTAGTGCAGAATATTCATTGCAGTGCTTCTAGTAAGCAAAGGATACTCAACACTTTGAGTTAATTTCCCTCTCGTCCAACACAGCTACTGCAGTTAAGCTGCTTAGCCAGTGCCTAAATATAAGGAAGGGCTAGATGTCTGGATGTCTGATATGCTTCAGACTTGGGTAAGGTTGTGCTAGCAGGCTAGGAAAGCTAACTGGAAGAACTGGTGGAAGACTATTTAGTATCTTGGATCACAAAAAAGCAGTCAGTTAATTCACAGACTCACAGCCAGTTAATTCACAGGTTCTGCTGATCCCACCCAAGGCGAGCAAGTATCATTAATGACCAAAATTATGTTTTCCATTTAGAACTGGTGAAAAGATTCAACAATTTCCTTTGCACAAAGACAGCCCTACAGTAACTCATGTCTTCACCACACTGAAGGACTTGGATATGTTCTGGCTGTCTGGCTAGTGGAAAGGCTGTTTGGAAACTTCATGTGCATTTTTCAGGGACATTCCACATCTCCCAAAGTTTTTCTGACTCTGATTCAAAGGACTCTGACTTGACAGTTGTGACCTGAGGAAAGGCCTTCGTGCCTATGCAATCCCACAAAGTCTTGCACCCAAGAAGGGGAAGTTTCAGTTAAGGGAGGTTCTACAACGGCATTTGTGAAGATGGCCCTTGGTTTTGGACAACATTCTTTCTTCAAGTCAGTCTACAGGTCCTTCACTGAAAAGAAATTATTTTTATACCTTCTCTAAAATGAAAAGATTAGAGTTAATATCTGAAGCACATGAAGCTTATTTTTAACTCAGCCTTTCAGATGGGTGTGGACTTGGGGCAACAGGTACACACTTTTAAATAATTAAGCACAAGGCTAAATCAAATGCAATTCAACCCATTTACTTTAAAAATCTCCGTTAAAAGATTAATGGTTACTATGATAGGACCCGCAAGTTTCAAATCACTCAGAAACTTGCAGCATCTCATAAGCTTTCATCCCTTCTAAATAACCTTAAAATTGTATAGGAGTGGACAGTGACACATCAATAGAAAAATCAATGATGCATCAAATTTTCTGATATAGCCATGCTGGGAAGAGTCTGCCAGAGGAATGGGAGTCTTCCATGAGGCTACTCTTCCTCGATGGTTCCCCTTCCTTCCTAACTCATCCAAGTCTACTCTACTCCAGTCTGATCTGCCTTACTTCCGTCCTTCCTTCAGTTTGTTTTCTCTGTAAAGCAAGTAACATTGCTGAACTCAGACACTCTAGAAAGCATCAGAAGAAATTTAATTTTCGCCACTATCTGATCTATTTTAAACATAACCACCAAAATGCCACAAGCCATTGTGTAACAGTGTTAATTTTTTTAATAATCCTTGTAGGTCCACCTCAGTAGTGCACGTATGTGTTTAATTTGTGTATGAATGGACAGATGAGAGGAAAAAAAAGCACACAAAAAAAATCTTAAAGGAAGACAGAATATAGATGAAGATGATTAATGAAATATTTTATTAAATGCACATTTACATTGAGTCTTTTGCTGACTTTGAAAGGAAGAATCTGTTCTACGGGAAAGAAAAAAAATTCACAACTTTTTAACAGACAACACTAGATCTTTTTTTGCCAATGACAGTTAATCATTCGTTTTGCCAAATCTCCATACACACTAAATACCTGTGGATACTGTCTTTCCAGCACAAGTTTCTTGCTTTTGCTGACCCAGCATACTTTGTTGGACACAATGTTTCTCTGCAGGATTAGCATGCAAAAAACCACCACCTGCAAAAGTGCTTCAGTCAGTTATAAATAGATTCCAGGGAAAAAAAAAACAACCAAACAACCAAACAACCCCCAAAACCAACAAACTCCAGAAAAAGACGATATAAAATGACAATATGAAACATTAACTTTCAGTTAATTCATTAGGAAAGCTACTGCTTCTTTCTCTTTGCCATTTTTCTCTCCTCAAATAAGTTCTAAAATCCAATATATTACATGCCAAATACAAGGTGATAGCTTAATAATTGAGTAAAGCTGGTTAATGTGGCAAACAGATGGGATGGTTTAGTTTCAGTGTCATGGCAGACAGTCAACAGCAGCAAAATAAAAAGCTCAGAAAAGTGATGGTTCAGTAGCTTTAGTGAGGCTTTTAAATACAGGGGTTAAATTCTATGCTGATTTACACTTGCCATAATTCCACATAAATCAATGGAACTACAGATATTCTAGAAAACAGAATTTGGCCTTCTAGGTTCAACACTAGCTTTGCCACACACCTATACAAAATAAGACTGGCAATAAAGCCTATAAACCATGAATGTCCAACTCCATACATTATAGCAATTAATTTGCAGTTCTACCTTTTCTAATAATAACTACTTGGGTGGAATGCTTTGTTCTGGGTATTTGCTTCAGATAATTTTTGTAAAATTAATTTCAGCAGGGAATGCCAGCCATTCTCAGGTATGTATGTATTTAAAAAAAAAAAAAAAAAAGAATCTAGTAACACTTCTGTGCATTAGGTAAAGACCTTGATATGTGACACAGCAATGTCTCTTTGGTCTGTGAAAAGCTGCCAACATTTGGCAAAGTTGTAAGCTCTGGGCATGTGTTCAATAGACATTTTAAGCAGCTAATTTTTCCAATGATTACATTCTATTGACTGTGCCCCGCTTCAGGCTGGGCTGGATTTTCCCTGGGCTATAGCTTGGGGTCCAAACACCCAATCTGGAACAAGAAAATGGCAGCTCCTTATCTCTGAACTGCAGAGATAATAGTGTGGAAGAGAAACATGGATATATACAGGACAGGCAGAAAAAGGACAAGAGGACTAGAAATGACACCTGAAAAGTGCCTAGGCCAAACAGTTGGGGTGGGATATGGGAATTACACACACGCTTAAGATAGGTAACCAACATTACCATTACATGTGATTTGGAGAGAAGCATTCAAGCCAAAGGGAGAATCTCACATTTTTTACCTTTTTATTACTTGATTTTTCAAAGAGTAATATAATTATGTTTACATAAGAGTGCTTTTGTACAATTTAAAGTAGTTTAGAAAAATAAACATAACAAAGTATTCTAATGTGAGACTGGAAAAATTACAGTACATCGTTCACACAAACACTAAGATACAGAATGTGCAAATACACTTAGAAAATTTATTCTTGTATACTACAGGAGGAACGAGATCAGTTCTAGAAAGGAACATTAGAACTCTCTGAAGTTATAGATAATTAATTCTGATTTGAACATAAATGCGATTTTCTAGTTGTGCACTAAGCATTTTATAATTTAGAAAGGTCTTCTCTACAGTCTGTACAAGTTTATTATCTTCAGGGATTAGGGTTATAGTGCATTTCAAGAAACTCTGTGAGGAGTAGGATGCTTCCTGGATTCCTTAAATGGTCTCCAAAAGACTACTCTTAGCAGAAGAACACATTACAATAACAAAGGTACACAATAAAAATGGGGGTTTTTTGACATTAACTGAACTAGACTGAAGCAGATGTTCAACATTAAAATTTCTAGTGACATTTTTTAGTGTGGGAATAAGCGAAAACTATTTTTGGCATAAACTGTCACCTTGCAGAGATAAGTCATACAGTAATCCAAGACCATGGGTACATAGTTCGTATTTCACAGAATCACAGAATATGCCAAGTTGGAAGGGACCCACAAGGATCATTTAAGGAAGTTCATAATTTTCCTGTCTAATTCAGTCTTCTGTTTTTGCTAGAAACATCCCTAATGCACTATTGATCATATATTGATATATGCCAAAGTTTGTACAGATCTAACACAACTTATGAAAAAAAAAAAGATGACGCCAATTTATCAATTTCCAGAATTGCTTTCCTCTGTTGTTTGAAAGTATACATAGCAGATGCTTCATTATCATACTGTCATCTATCTAGACTTCAGTAAAGCCCTTTATGCATCCTGTTCTCTGAATTGGAGAGATATGGATTTGATAGATGGTCTGTGGGATAGATAAGGAATAGGTTGGCTGGTTGCAGCCGGAGGGTAGTGGTGAACAGCTCAGTGTCTGTATGGAGATCAGTGACAAGTGGTGTCCCTCAGGGGTGTGTACTGGGACCAGTGCTGTTTAATATCTTCCTCAATGACAGAGACAATGGGATTGGATTGAGTGCACCCTCAGCACGTTTGCAGGCAAAACCAAGCTGAGAGGTGCAACTGACACGCCTGAAGGGGGGGATGCCTGAGGGACCGGAACAAGATCAATAAGCGGGCCCATGGGAATCTCATGAGTTCCTGCACATGGATCAGGACAATTCCTGGTATCAATAAAGGCTGGGGGATAAAGTGATTCAGAGCAGCTCTGCCAAAACCTTGGGGGTACTGGTGGATGAAAAACTGAGTATGAGCTGGCAATGAGCACTCTCAGTCCAGAAAGTCAATCGTGTCCTGGGCCACATCAAAAGCAGTGTGGGCAGCAGGTTGAGGGGGGGATTCTTCCCCTCTACTCTGCTCTCTTGAGACCCCACCTGTAGTACTGTATCCAGCTCTAGGGTCCTCAGCACATGAAAGACATGGACCTGTTGGAGCAGGCCCAGAGGAGGGCCACAAAAATGATTGGAAGGATGGAACATCTCTTCTATGAGGAAAGGTTGAGAGAGAGATGGGGTGGTTTAGCCTGGAGGAGGCTACAAGAAGACCTTATTGTGGCTTTTCAGTACTTGAAGGGGGTTTAAGAGAAAGACGGTGACAGACTTTCTTAAAGTGCCTGTAGAAATAGGACAAAGCACAGTGGTTTTAAACTAAAAGAAGGCAGATTCAGACTAGATACAAGGAAGCATTTTTTACTATGATCTGCCAATCAATCTGGTTGGCATTTTTGTTTCAGTATCTCTGCACTGGGAGAAAAGTGTAACACAAAACAACACCCAGAAAAAAGGAGACTTCTTAAACAAAAGTTAACCCATCAAGATATCAATGCATTTAGTCACTATATTATCAGCATTAGCAACAATAATACACAAGGAGGTAATTTTTGATTTCTCATAGATTTAGATTTCATTGATCTCTTCACTAGCCTGACACAAGTAACTTTTAAAATATGTATGAAATATTATTTCTATGGGGAATAACATCTTTGAGGTAACCTTTCTGAGTTGTAACATCAGATGTATTAGCCACACAAGTAAATCAATATTCAAAAATAACATCTTATATAAAATGTAGGCAATGGAAGGCTTAACATAACCTCCTGTTAAAAAAGCCTTTTTTGTGCTACTGTATAAAGGAAGAAAGTCTTCAAAGTCCTTCCTAAGAGACAGAACATATATACATAAGAGATTTTTAGACACTTTTGCTATGGATTTAAAATACATTTATTAGCAGATCTACATGCTCTCTTGACACCTCTAATGCAGTGTTTGTGAACTTTAAAAGCTTTCCATTTTTTTTGAAGGCACAGCCTTTCAAGTCATAAGCTACTCATTTCTTGTTAAGGTCAACAAAATTAATAGGTCTTAAGAGATCAAAATATTTTCATATCAAGAAAACTGACACAAAGAGAGCTAGACATAAAGCATCTGTAATTACTAATAACTTTTTCCACCTTTATAGCTGAAATCACACACAGACTTTTCCCACTATGGCAATAAGAGAAGTTAGGAATGAGGTTTATGCAGATAAATCTATGGGCACAAGATGGGTCCTGGCCTCTGCAACCACGCAAATCACTATTAAATTTAATTTCTATCTAAGAATGGAACCTCTGTCCGAGAGACATTGTCATCAAAGAATATGTTTCAGCTTCTATAGATTCTATAGCTTCTCTGCTAGTTTCAGCAACCAAACATGTCAGCTTTCAAGTGGGCATTATCTAGAAACCATGCTGCTCTGACAGAATGCAATGGAGAAGATTGGAAATTATTTTGGTATCACTGCAAATCGGGTGTTAATCTTTTTTGGTTTTGGTTTTGCCCAGTCATTCTGTTCCACAGAGGACACCATCCCCGAAGACTTGCAAAGCAAGGCTGCAGTGATGCAGCCACTTGGGGGAACTAATTGTTCAGAAAATAGCTGAAAGGAGGTGATGGAAGCATTGGTCATAAACTCGTAATTCATAACCCTCCAATGGCATTGCAAATATAAATTAGGTACTTTAGAAGGTGGGGATAAACACTTGTAATTGGATTTTTAAAATTATTTCCTGGGAGAGTTGCCAGTCGAAATTTCTTTCACTGAGCTTCAGGAAAGATATGGACCTAAACAGTAATTCATCCACTGTAAAGTCAGTGTCAATGTAAAGTAATTTCTAAAGGGTCTATCAAGATCAAATCAACCTGGACAGTATCTCGATATGCCTAATGTAAGTGGTAATTAATAGACTTATTTTTTTCTTAAGTGCAGGAAACAATAATGACCAAGTCTGATAAAAAAATTATGGCAGAATACTTCAGAAACTGTGCAGCACAAAAAGGTCAAGTAGAAACATTTTATGAATAAATCATAAAATATTTTCTGATTAGATTTTTGCTCTCCTTTCAAAGAAGAGAACGTATCTATATCTCTACCCTCCTCAGGACAGAAAACACGTTATGTCTGACTGCAGTAAGGAAATTATGCTTTTTACTCTCAAAATTTTTTAATTTTTTTTTGCGAATACTGATGTGCAATTAGAGAGCACGACAGAAGAGCAGAAGTGTTATTCCTTCAATAGAGCACCACTTTCTGGTTTTGGAGGAAAATCAGAGCACTTCTTTCTAAAGAAAGACTGTATGCAAGAGAAAACAAATAATTTGCCACTTTGGCTAAATAGAGCAAATATATTTTACCTGAGGCATTAAAAACCTGTACTACAAACCTCAGAAAGTGCTCTCTCATTCAAAATGAGCAGAGGATCAGAAGATCGACTGGCTTGGCTTGGCCTATTTTTAGAGTCTTCTGTTATAACTATATGCAAAGTTTATCACTCTCCAAAGAAAGGCCGGAACAATTGTTGAACTTCAAGGATAGTTGGTGAGTATTTCCTGAGGGATTTTGTAAATAGCTCATTTCTTTTGAAAATTACCTAAGTGGTGTAAGTTTTCAATGGGGAATCTCTGTCCAAGGTTTCTGTTTGCTCTAGCTGTGCCCCCTTTTCTTTCCTCATGACCCAGATTTCTTCAGAAAAAGACTCTTCAGCTCTGGCTGAGATATGCAAAACATTACCACCTGTAGTTAATTCCACTAAAGATTAAAACAAAAATAAAGATTAGAGAATCTCTACAGTACTTCCAATAGGTATATATATTTTTTCAAATACAGACACAGTCCTGTATAGCATAGGAAAACTAAAACATCTTCTGTAATACATCCCATAGCTAGGCAGACACTGGTTTTCAGAACATATAAAATTATCACTTGCTGCTGAACCCAAACATAGGTAGGCCTTACTGACAGTAGGATGTCGCAGAAAACAATTTAAATTACACTATCTGACTGGTTTTCCTCCCCCTGTGCATAATTACAATTATTTGCAATGCTTATTGGCATTGCTAAGCTTGCTAGTCACTGTGCTGTTTCAAGGCAGCACTGGTTCTCCAAAAAGGTACTAGATGTGCTGTAAAGGAACCACCGAATATACTGCTGAGAGGTGATACCGTATCAGCAAACACTGGCAATGGTGCCAACATACTAGGCAGTGGAAACAGGAACGCAATCCACAGGAATGTAGGCCAAAGATTACATCCTTAGCTTGATGTGTGCCGAAATATCAGTCCCTTTCTAATTAAATTCACGTGTGTCTGGCGGGTGCTGGCAGACAAAGGAGCCCCTCGGTGCCGAGTCCAGCAGGGGGAGTTGGGCGCCCATGGCCGCAGCCTCCGGCCAGCGCGGCGCCAGGCGAGCCCTGCTGCCGCCGGGAAGCCACTCCCGGGCACCTCCTGTTCCCCTAGCGCCAGCTCCCTTTGGATCTGCAACTCACGTCGACGACCCTACAGTAATTTTCAAACAACAGACAAGGGGAACTATTCTTTAATGGTTTTGCAACGCTAAACATGGCTTGTCCTGAAAAATCCCCAAAGTCATGAAAACTTGTGCAGCGCTGCACACAACCTCCAAACAACTCTGTGGTATTTCAAATTCTACCTCTGCAAACTTTTCAGTCAATTCAATGGTTTGTATAACTTCAGAACATCTTGAAGCAAAGCAGTTGAGCTGTTGAGTAATTACTCCTATTAAACTATTTAGTATCTTCTATCAGTGCAGGAGATTAAAAAAAAACAAAAATCCTTTAGTGATTTTGTGTTAATCTAGCTGATGTCCTAAATGGTATGTCCACGTTACGAGAAGCACCAGTATTTATAATAGATGTTCTTCTTTCGGTAGACATATGAAAACAAAGCACTGTTACCAACATATTTTCCCATCCCACGGAATACCCTGGAATCTTTGTGAAACTTTCTCGCTTTCATCACTGCTCAGCTCATCACACAAACCATCTGCATAAATAAAGATGTAAGCATCTGCTGTATGGCAAATGGTCTCAGGGGCAGATGTTTTTATCCTTGCATTCATGTCACTGGCTTGGATACATTATTTGAACAGATGTACACAATCTGAAAGTGTCGTGTCCCACAGTGAAACGTCTCCAACTGCTTTCTATCAAAGTACATAAATGCTATTTGCACCTGCATTTATGTTAATGATATAAAGGCAGCAGGGGTTCCAGCAACGTGAGAGCTGATGCTAAGAAACACATTTACATGGCTAATTGAAGTTTGAGATCTCCCAGCACCAAGTGACCATACTAGCATGGATATAAAATGTACTGAACTATACATTAACTTCAAAAAAAAGCCTATGGATTTAAAAAAAAAAAAAGAAAATAAACATACTCAAGGAGCAAAACCATTACTTCTTCTGGTGATATCCTTTTCCAATGTATATTTTAAAAAGACAAATGTTCTAAATAAATTCCTAGGAAAATCACAATAGCTTTATATTTTGCAAAATATTTGTATAAGATACGCAATTATTTCATGTCAGAGTCGTTTAAAAAAACATTTTATAAATCTGACAATGCCAAAGGTTTTTCAGTTCACTGAGGCACACTGGTATTTTATGTCATTATTGAGCATTGTAAAAAGAACTCATCACTTGCTCAGTGATAAATATTTAACATGAGTGTGAATGACAGAACATGATGCTTCAATGATAATTTCATAATTCCTAGGAAAAAATAAAATCTGAGAAGTTAGATATTTATCATTATTCAAAAAAGTGCATCTATTTGAACACGGAGTTACGATTGCTTGTTATATAAAAGATACTCACCTTTCTCATAAAATATTTTAAATTGAGAAAAATACAGATGTCCTGAAGGAGTACAGATCCAATTACAGAACTCCTGCTATTACATGACAAATCACAGCAGTGAAGGGTTTATGCTGTCACTCAAAGAATTTGCACTAATCATTACTTCCACACTTCACTGAAAAATAACATGCACTTTTGAAGTATGGAAACACTGACAAAAATGCTATACTGAATGTAACTGATGGATAGGTTCTACTATGAATATCATTTATTTTCAAACCTTTTATTTGTAAGAAATGTACCAATGTTAGACATGTACTTAAATCATTATAAATTGCTAATAGCCTCCATATTTTCAAAGTGCCACATTTAAGAAACAAGTGGTGTTTGATGCAAAGACAAAAAAGTTTGAGAATAAAAGAGTAAAAAAATTAGAGAAAGTAATATATTTGTAGAACATCATCGTTTCACATTGATACAGTTCCTGGTCACGATCTAGTTATGACTCCTAAAATGAATGCTCACTTCCGAAGTCTACCATTCACTCTGGGTGAAGGTTGATAACACTGGATAATACTGACTGGAATGGATTATGGTTTAGGGGAAAAAAAAAAAAAAGCCTTCAAAAAAATCTCAAAGCAAATGATTATTCAGTTTCAAGCTTGCAAACAGCTTCACAGCCTATATTCTCCTCCTCTTACCCAGAAATGGCTTTAACATAAGATTGTAACCGGGGTGAAATTCCTGTTACTTAAAGGAAAAATTAAATTCAGGCTTTTAAGTGTTCAAAGTAAGTACTTCAGTCACAAGCATACAGATGTAGAGTATACTGAGGGGTGGACAGCTTTACCCAACAGTAAGTACTATCTCCCTTGAAAGAAACCCATCAACTAACATCAATTTGCATGACATGCTTCAGGAACCACTTCCTCAGAATTATTACAGCATTGTAAAAATACTCAGTCTTCACAAAACAGGCAAAGTATAAACTTACATGACAGTAAAAGCTCAAGGCTTCAAGTTAAGTAATATATAGTGCTTTTCTTAATTAACATAAGTACTAACAGTGGAAACTTAACTGACAACCAGCAATGGTTCTGAAAGGTCCATTAGAGCAGATGTCATATCCATCAAACGTTCACTCACATTTAAGAAGCATCATTAAAAATGACACTTGTGTTAAAAATCATATTTAAATGTCAGCATTGTGACGTATCAAAAGGGAAAGGAAACTGAAGTTACAGCTACACATTTAGAGGCTTGGGAATACACATTTCAGCATAAGGATCCTTTCTAATAATAGAAGGAAAAAATCAAGACACGAACCCCACTGAAAACTATGTAAAACAAAAGTTGACTTCTGAAGTGACAAAACATGGAATAAAGAGTTAAACACAAAAAATGTTAGTAAGGATAGGAGTGCTGGAGAAAAGGCATTCAAAATTAAAAAAAAAAAAAAAATCTAAGTTAATGTTTATTTTCTTGTTTCTCCTAGTCTTGTAGCCTAAGTTGGAGATACATTTGACTCCATATTATATGGGGATCAAATATAGCAATGATTTTCAAATATATGAGAATTAAAAAAAATGTAATAAAACCTGAACACTTAATTCTGCTGAATCAAACAAGAAGTAGACTCATGCTTTTCAAGCTTCACCTACAGGTGGTAACAGTAATTAGCAATGCCCTCAAGAAGAAAACAATTCTAGCTATTGCAACTGTTTAAAGTGATCAAAGCTGCAGTATAAGAGCTTTTTTTTTTTTAAACCATACTACAGTAGAATAGTAGACAAGAGTCATACAGCAATTAATAAGGATGAAATTTCTTCCACATTTTGAATCACAAGCATCTAATTTCTAAAAGAAGTATAGAAAGCATACTATACCTGCAGAAATTGTTAATGGATTCTGCATTTTGCCCTCTAATAGTTACGGCAATGTTCCTGGAAAGAAATACAGATACTTAGAGGCTCTGATAATCTTTCAGAAACTAACCAAAAAATTATTAGGACAATGGCAACAGTTTCCAGACCTGTATTTCAGAATGGATACCAGTATGTCCATACCTCATGCAAAAACACCACCAGAGTTTTAAAGCAAGTGTTTCTTTGGACCTTTATATGTGCTCTCCATATTTCAACACTGTGCACTACTAACTTAGGCTTCTTGTAATTGAAACCCCCTGTTAAAGCCAGGAAAGAGGGAATGTAATGAATTCCGTTGGGACAATGAATTCTTAAGAATCACAGAAAATGTATGGTCATTTTCCTTTAAACACCTGTTGGAGTTGTTGGAAAGGCTCCCAGAGGAGAACCACTATGCTGATTACAGGGCTGGAACACCTCTCCTATGAAGACAGGCTGAGAGAGCTGGGGATCCAAAGAAAAGAAGGCTCCAGAGAGACCTTAGAACACCTTCCAGTACCTAAATGTAGCCTGCAGGAAAGCTGGAGAGGGACTTTTAACAAGGGCACATGCAGATAGGACAAGGGATAATGGCTTTAAAGTGAAAGAAGGTAGGTTTAGATTAGATATTAGGAAGAAATTTTTTACTATAAGGGTGTTGAGGCACTAGAACTGGTTTCCCAGAGAAGCTGTGAATGCCCAATCCCTGGAAGTGTTTAAGGCCAAGCTGGACACAGCTTTGAGCAGCCTGGTCTAGTGGAAGGTGTCCCTGACCATGGCAGGAGGGTTGGAACTAGATGGCCTTTCATGTCCCTTCAAACTCAAACCATTCTGTGATTTTATGTGACTGCATGGATCCCACAGAACTGACTGACCAGCAGAGTCTTCTGTGGGTACTACAATGAAGATATTAACTTGTTCTTGTGAATCAAATATTACACTGCCATTTCTCCTGAATTTGACGTTGGTACTTAGAACAAGATCTGATGCACTACATTTGACAAAATGGCATTACATCAAATGGCCACCCAGTAACTCAAGAATTGGCTATTTCTCTCCATGGCAGTCAAGTGTGTTCTTCAAGCTTTGGTGAAGTGTGACTCAGCAGCCAGGTAAGAAAGACATAGTATAATATAATGACAATATAAAAACTGTGTTATTATCCACTTAGATTTTCTTTTTCATAAAATGGCCTAGCTTTTGGAATGGCTGCATAACAGTTTGGGGTTCAACTGACCACCACTAACATGTTTGAAGTCACAAAGGATATAAAGCTCTTGTTTCCTGATGCAGCTGGAGGCTTTGGGAAGGTAACAGATATGTCGTCCATGGACTGACACAGATGGAACTACAACTTCTTGGGGGTTTACCCAGATCCAGGCCTTCATACCATACCATACAACATTCCCACAAACAAATCCAGCTGCGTAGATGTGGTAATTGCTCACTTTCCCAGTTAATTTAACAGCCAAGAGGATCTTACATAAAGAACATGCCAAACATGCACTCAAGACCTGCACGAAGTACCAAAAGATCGCTCTTGGTTAAATACAGAAATAGTCAGGACAAATTCTGATGCACTTCCCAAACAAAGTAAGTCTTGAATATATTTCTGTACCATCATGCAATTGACTCTCGAACAGCCTGGGTGACGTTTTGGGAAGGAGATGGCTCTGTAGCAGTGAAGTAAAAAGAGGCAAAGCCAATTCCATTTTCAGGAAGTTCAACACCAAAGCATAGAAGAACATTAAGTGTGGTTGCTGTGAGGAGACCTCTCAGTGAATCTCTTTGGTACCTGTATCTACTCTGGTGAACCATACACATAATAAGCAGCTCTGGTACATCAACCAGCACCTACTGGCAGAGGTTTGCTGATGAGTATCAGCAGATCCCAGGCTCCCCCAAAGAGCCTCTGTCCATGGTACTTAACTAGCCAACCTCTGGGCTGTTAGACCCAGCACAAAAAACACATCAGCTCATCCAGATGTAGCTTAATGTCGTGGGAACACATAGACAACTTCCTTAACATACAAGAATGGAACAGACCACTTCAATGTAATTTTGGAATGGCAAAACACTTCTAGAAACTAGTGTGGGGTTACAACTTCTGTGTCACCCACACTGTAAGACATCCTTTTTTAAGACTACATTGATCAATAACATCTTTTAAGAGAATCAAAGTCAGAAGTTTTTCATCCACTTTAGTATTTCCAGCACTTCAAAATGTACTGAAGTAGTTAAAGAAACACATATTCTTGTAAAAACAATGTAAGAAATTATGTTCAAATGAAGATTCTCAAAATTACTATTCTGAAGTCACACTTTTTAGGTTTTCATGGTCCTTCCCTGTGCATGGGAGCATTAAATTATGTAAGAGTGCCCCACCTGTTTTACAGTCTTACACTCAGAACAAATTTTAGGTCACCAACTAATAATTCAGGATATCCAATTGTTTATACTGAATACCGAGGAGGCAAATGTTCTTACAGTTTTCCCTGGTTACATTTGAGTCCAATACTGGCTTTTTCCAAATACTGGTGATGACATCAATTATTTCTATCTTATATTCTCATAAATTCTTCTCCACTTGAGAGCCTATCCCAATGACAAAACTTTCAAAATTCTACATCATCTTAAAATGTTTTATTTACTTTGTAACCCTACCATAGGACACTAAGTAAAATCATTCAAGCCACAGTACTCCAGAACTCAAAACAGTTCTCTAGAAATCTGGTGCTGACTACTCAAAGATGAAAAGAAATCTATTACAAGAATTTCAAGTGAAGTGGAGCTGAACAGACTTAGAAAGTAAAATCTATCTTAATGACATAAAATAAGCTCTGTCATGCCTATACTATTCCTTATGCTACCACAGAATGAAAGGATAAATTAATTTTCAACCAGAATAGGCAAAAATAGCAAATAAACTGGAAAAAAATCCTACACTGTAACTTGGTCTCTAACAACCAAAGCAAGCAGAGCATATACATGTAATAATTTAAAAGTAATTTTCACAGGAAGATACCCACAGGTCTTTTATATGAAACAGGTGTCCTGATAGACACACCGAATCTGAATATCAGTTGAACCCAATTAACCTAATTTGATGCTTGTCCATACTAAGACATTTATCTTAGGTGTTACACAAAATCCTTTAGGATATTACAGAGAAAGCGATAAATAGGCTGTAAAGGTTATGACATTAATTTTACTGTCATTCTCATGCTTTAAGCAGACATCAAAACTAAAAACCTCGTCCTCTGGGGAGGAAGAACTATCTGAAAGTAATTATAGGACTTATTATCATAACAGTATTAAACTAAACCACTATGACCCTAACTGAATTTATTTTTGGTACCTTTTGTTAAAAGAACAAAGCTTCTCAATGACGACTGCGCCTTCTAACGCAGTGAACATTAGTTCGGGTACCGGAAGAAAGCATTAAATCAAATCTTATAATTTCATACTAAGCTTAATTATGAATTTTAATTTAAAACTAAGCATGCAAAGAAGTGTTAGTCAAATATTATGTAATTTAATTTCAGAAACACTCAGCTAAAAGGAAAAATTAAATACTTAGAACAGTTAAGAAAAGACATTCTCCCGACAGAAGACCATGAAATGTCCATTTGTGTTTCAAAAGCAAATTTATTCACTTCATTTTTCACACCTGTTCTTTCACATACTGTGCCACCTTGTAAATGAATGCCATGCAAACGTTATTTCCCTTAATTTAG
The DNA here is from genome assembly GCF_003031625.1 of Empidonax traillii. Lineage (NCBI taxonomy): Eukaryota > Metazoa > Chordata > Aves > Passeriformes > Tyrannidae > Empidonax > Empidonax traillii. Next base: position 583,792 of record NW_020955473.1, on the reverse strand, counting down.
AAACTTTTCAACTGAAAAAAGGTTCCACAAGAAGTGTGAATGTATTGAATCAACACAGCTTTCAGGAAAGTTAGCAAAATCCACTGGTATACAAAGGCCAAGTTAGACTTGAAATGAAAGATTAACACACTGAAGCTATGCAAAAATACTAAGGAAGACAAAAATGACAAAGACTGACTAGTGTAACACACAAAAGCATTTGTTCAAGCAAATGTATTTGCCAAAAGCCTGCAGTGCTTGGCTACTTTATAAAATCAAGCACAAGGCATTAAGCGAATGTGTTTAAAAAATGAAAACCCCCTCCAAAATCCCAAAGCCCAATAACCAAGCAATAGCTGATTTGTATTTCCAAAAACCTGCAAAAATATTCTGCATTTTGCTACCCTCATCTTCAGTCTCAAATGCCTGATTTATTCAAAGTTTTCTATTTTACATCATATTTTTGCACCAGGATTTCATCCTGTATCAGTAGATCCTTGTCTTCCTGTTCTATACCCAAAGAGATATGGATGTAGTCACAAAGAATGGTTCTCTTACAATTGAAATTATACAGTGCTCACAGTTCCGTACTTAGATAATTAACCAGGGAGAAACGTGTGTCCATGGCAGAATTCTTTTGGCTGAGCCCATTAGATGACTTCAGCAGAACCACAAAAAGAAACAGAACAGCACAAACCCAGCAGACCCTAAAACTCAGGCTATTTTTAAACTTTTGGTCATCCTGGGAGATGGACCAGTCCAAGTGCATTTCCTGAAGTTCAAGCCTTGCATGCACTGAATGCCTGGACAAAAATGCTTCCCTTCATACTCTGTGGGGTGAAATGGGGAAGGGTTGGCTGGCATGCCTACACCAAGCCCATCTGTCAGAGTGGAACTGTGCCTACACGACAGGTTCTATGCTACTTTCAGTAACATGTTGCTGAGAATAAAAGCTTATTTATGAAACAACATAGGGCAACTTCAATGTGCAGCTTAAAATAGCAAGCAAATGAAAAGCGATTGCTTTTCTTCAGGAGATAAGTCTTTTGAAATCAACTTCTAAGGTTTTTCAATTGTATGGATAAAGACTAGCACACACACTGCAAGAAATGAGGCTTTTCCACACATTCTCTACTTTTGCATCCAGCCCAGCACAGTCTTAATAATTCTTATTTTACAACTATAACTATCTCCAAGAGGGCAAATTCAAGGAGATGTGAAAAAATGTATAGAAGTGAAATTTCTCAAAAGGATGCTGGGAGAAGGCTAAAGAAGGAGCAATATTGATTCTCCATTCTATGAAATGTATGTGTATTAAATAAATTGCGGTTAAACAATTTTTATGACTATAAATAACTCTTATGAAAACAACTCCATTCTGAAAAACTAAAAAAAGAGCAAGGAACAGCACAGCCACTATTATGCCTAATATAAGACAATGCAGCGAATGCCAAAAAAACCCCATTTTTTTTTCCAAATTTCCAATTTAAAAGGAAATATTATCATGTTATGCTTTCCTTAGTAAATACCTTCTCCATAGTGTCCTTTAAATGCCACAAACTGGAGACTTGCACAAGTTCCACATCTGTATTAGACATCTTTGCCATTACTCTGCATTAAAAGGTCAAAGCTTCTGATTTAAAATACAGTCTTGGATATTACTGCTGTGAAAGTAACTGTGAAATGATGAACCAGTACAAATTGCTACATTTTGTTCTTGATTCTGGGGGCAGCTAGAAACAATACTTCTGGAAAATACAAAGTAATTTCATTTTTATAACATACTGCATTAAATCTATGCTGTCCACAGTTCTTACAATTTCAAATTAACTCAGTGTTTTTTAAAAGAAACCCTAGAAGGAAAAACATCTAGCATTCTTATTTGGTAATGACTAATCTAGAATTTACTTTAAAATTCAAACTGTGCAATTCCTTCTACTCCTGTTTCTCCCCCAGCCACATTGCCCTGGTCCTTAATCAAGCATTAATTTATTGCTTGGGTCCAAACTGCTTCAAAGCTCTGCCAGGATTCTCAACAATAAGAGAATAAGTTTCATGAGACACAATCTATGTACCTTACACTTCTGTGAGGAATATCCTATGTCATTTATAGTGGAATTGCAGTACACCATTATGATTTTCAGTTGCAATGCCTGATTAAATTGGGAGACTTTCTGACTTTTTTTTCATAATTAATTACTGCTTTGGTCTAATAAGAACAGACTACATAATGTATCTTTATGTATCAGCTGCAGTGCATTAGCTTTCTTTCAGAAGACAAAGAGATATCATTCAAATAAACAATATCCCAAACACTAAAGAGCAATTTCAGTGGAGTTAAAATAAAACTTCATAGAACTAGACAGACATCTACTGTTGTGTATACAGCTTCCCACACAATCACTCAGGTTGGCAGGGACCGAGGATGACCAACCAAGGTCATCCTGTCCAACTTCCCTGCTCAAAAAAGGGTCAACACTGGGCTTACAGCTTTGTCCAGATGGGTCTTGAAAACCTCAACAACTGCCTTTCAGAAATCAAATTATATTTACTGACAGCAAAGGATAGCCTGAAAATCACAGAAAAATTGGGTCTACTTATATAGGACAGATTGCTCCAATCCCTGTTACAATGCTCCTACCATACCTCAGAATTAGCTAAGCCTCCCCATGTTTCATGTTATGTTGAAGGATTAAAGAGAATTTCAAAGACTGGCACAGAACAAAGGTATTTGTAATAAATTGCTATATATACCTTTTATTTACCTGTTCTTACACTACAGAAAAACAGGTTATTTCAAAGAGCAGGATGAGGTTAATGTACAAAGGAACCAACAAAATAATTAAAGATGACTAAAGGAATACCAAAAAACCCCACATTACTTGTATATTACTTTGGTTTTTTCATCTTCCTCAACTTTGACATTTGAGGAATAAGCTATTACATGTGGTGTAACAACAACTTCCAGTGAAAATTTTAGGATTCTGTTAATTAGTAATTTAGACTACAGAAATAACCAGCCAGGACTGCAATGCTGAAAGGAGAGCAAGTTCTGTTTTCTTAATTTGGTAGTCCTAACATATTTTGGAGATACTTGATACCTCAGAACTTAATCACACGTACTCAAAATGTATTTGAATATGTCAGATAACACATCCATAATAAAAAATCCATTAATAATTTATTGATTAAGACAAGAGTACAACACATCACCCGTACAATTTGACTGATTTAAGTTTGAAACATGGCACTGACTTCTTCACAGAATCACAGCTGGCCCTTAAATTCTGGAAAGACTAAACAAGAAACAATCAAACACTTCTTCTATTTTGACTAAAATATTTCAGGTTATTCGACCCTACTCTGAATCCCTCTGATAAAACTTCGTCTGTCATTCAGGAAGGATTTTGTACAGGGTTTCATCTTTTTTATATAGTCTGGGTATGTTGTTAACGTTCTACTTAGAAGAAAGGTAATCAACAGCTCACAAAAAGCAAAAAAACACTCCAAGCTTTGCAAGGCGAATTGCTTTTGCAATTCTGACTAAAATATTGGAATTATTTTTGATCTTATACCTGCAAACTTGAGCATAGTGCTAAATTTTGCTACGGTACCAAATAAGTAAAGTGAGCATCATCTACTGCTGTTTCTATAAGAATTTTCATCACAGAGTTTCTTAAAAGGTCATCAAGAAAGCTACATTTTGACATTTATAAAGTTTGTGCAAGTATCCTCCATAATTTATAAAATGCAGTGTATATTTTGTAACTTCAATGTATCTTATTCAATGTACTTTTCTCTACGGGCCTCCAGATCCAAGAAAAAAAGCATTCAAGAACTGAAAAAATAAAAAAATTTAAAAAAAAAATAAAACAATCTTACTAATTATTATGACTAGGCCTGATCAAGCAATACATGAGCTAGGCCAAGATGGTATGTATTTCCAAGATGTTAAAATCCAAACTGCCTACCAACTAACAACTTTCTCTTAAAAGCTCCCCTCAGAAGGACTCATCTGTAACACACACACAAGCTTCAAAAGACAGAAGTTAAAGAAACAAAGAACAGAAAAATAGTATTGGTGCCAAAAAAACCCAAACACTGCCACATGCCTAAGACTACTGAAAGAATCCTACATTCTAAGGTCTAATTTCTCTCTACCAAAAAAGCTCTTAATGTGAATTATACACTAAAATATTTAGTTACTTATGTTGAAAGGAAAAGCCTATTTTCTGCATTTGAACTCAAAATAACCTCTAAATTCTACTGAAGAAGTAGAATTCATTTGAGCATGCGTAACCATTGTGAGGGGTCCTTCCAAATATCCCTGTAGTAAAAAATACACCAGGTAACTAATCAGATGTTGTACTAAGAACTGCTCTGATTAGTTTTATGCTGCATGGATTCTGCCCCGAAACTTTGCCTTTAATGCTGCTAGCCCTGACTGTTTCAGGGCTAAGGACACCTTTTTTCTGGATAGCTTAGTGCCCAGTACCCTTCAAGAACACATACACTTTTAAATCCAGAGAAGTAAATGCAATAGTTGGATTTTTTTTTTTTTTTAATGATGTTGAACATTGAAAACATTGACCAACTATGAATTATATCCTATGTTTCCCAAACATGATCCCACTCACCAGAAAGGAATATGTATTTAACAGGTCACATTTAAAAAACTTGTAAAAATCTAATGACTGGCAGAAGCAACTTCAGTCTTACATTGAAGTCAATCTTATATTGACTTTCACCTTTACTGCCTCCTAATCACATAATAAACTATTCTACACTGGAAGAATCATCAAATAGTAAGTTTACAAATTAGAACATAATCTCACTGAAGCACCCTCATAAAACTCAGAGCTCCAAATTGAGCACAAAAATTAAAAGGTCACATTTTATATAAGTTCTCTCATAGCAGGTGTCTTAAGTGTTAAAGAATACTGCACAAATTTTATGCTTTTAGATAGAAAGAATTCCCAACAAAAAACTGACACAGTCAAAATTATCTTGCACAGTTAAGGGCTGTTCAATTCCCACAGCTGAAGAAGTGAACTACAGCTGTAGAGCCCTTGTGAGAACTGCAGCAAGAGAAGTGACATCCCAGTTGTGCACTGAGCACACGCAGGAGAGGCAGCATCTGCCCTCCCTGCTGCTGCTGTGTCCACACTATTTCATACAGATCCCGGCAGAGAAGTTCAGCTGTTTGTCGGCATTCTTTGCTCGGTCATAGCCCTCTCATTTTCTGGGAAAGGACTGTCACCACTTCAATGGATACTCTTGCATGGAATGCCCCAATTCCCTGTTTGGGAACTCCTGGAGGTCTGACCCAACAGACGTAGCAACTGGTCAGTGGAAGTGACCAATATATAGTTTATTTTAGAACAATCAGGACATAGCAGGATATATTTTCTAGTCAATCTGGTATAAACACATTTTTTAATGCTAATAGTAAAATTTAGTAGACAAAAGTATTCCATAGGTTTATCTAGTTTTAGTGACAATGGATTACCATCAAGAAGCACACAAAATATCAGCAGTTGTTCAAACTGGTACACCATACAATTATTTATTCACCATACATATTTATTCACCATACAGACATTTACAAGACAAAGTGTATATTCATATTCTATGATTTGCTTAATGATTCCTTTTTTGGGGGATTTATTATTGTCTTTCAGCATACTGTTACTGATGAAACATACGTGCTTATTAAAAAAACCCTTCACACAGTTAAACATACAAAAAAGGAATAAATCAAAGTCTAATCTGTCTTAGTACACTGCCTTCACTCACTTAGCTTATGTTGTTCTCATTGTGCAAATAGTCCTTGCCAGTATAATTTTCATTTTTGTATCCATCACCCTGTTTGCTGTTTGAAAAACGTTGAAGGCACAGAGCTTCAAAGACTATCGGACATATTTAATGAAGTGTCCTCAAAACATGTTCACAGAGAAAAAAATGTGAAATAAACATGTCAAAATTATTCCTGGACACTGTCCAGCAACCAGCTGTGGTGTGCAGACTATGCTAACCCTGGGAACATTCTTCTTTCTCTACGGGCCTCCAGCTTTGTCTTCTGTTCCTAGGGATATTTGTATTCCTAATGCATTCAGTTAATTCTCAAACTAGGCAAGACCAAACTGAATTAGTACTTCAAGAGAAAAACAATTAAGCATGTCCAAGCTTTTAGAGCAACTAAGTGTTTTTTTTTTGTTTGACACACAGTATCTTTTCATTAATTGCCTATAAAAACCATGGGACATCTACACTGTTTGAGTCATGTCAAGCCTTCAAATCCTAACACTGAAGTGCTGCTCACTTAGGGTAATTAAATAACCAAACATCTATTTTTTTGAATAGTGGCACTAATTCCAAACTTTGCTAGTCGTGTTCAGTGTCTCTAGATTTCAGCAGAGTTTTAATTATTTTAAGACATTGCTCAAGCATGCACAGAGAGTGTGAAGAAAGCAAAGGTCACCTGGCATTGTAAATGACGAGGGATGGGAAAGGTGACAGAGTTCTGATTGTACACTGGCAACAAAATAAAGGCGAAGGACAAAGTGGGCCAAATGCCTAGCAAAGAAGGGGAAAGAAGCCACGGAAAAGGCTGAGGTACTAATATAGAATCATAGAATATAATATTACCAACAGTAGATAAAGTTATACAAATCCATAGGATCAGAAGGATGTATGTATCCCTGAGTGCTGAGAGAGTTGATCAGTGTCACTACAAGCATGCACTCTATCATCTTTTTAAAGTCATGGCACCAAGAGAGATTCTCAAAGACTGGAAAAGCACACAGCACACCCATCCTCACGAAAGGCAAGAAAGAGGATTTGGAAAACTACAGGCCAGTCAATCTAATCTCAGTTCACAGAAAGGAGTAACCCCATGCAGCAGTACAAGGTAGGTTCTGGCTTGCCCATTCTGATCTGCATTAATTATGCCAATCTCCTTTAAATCTTCACTGGCAGTATACTACTACTGGACTTTCCAAGGTGCACATATTATACTTTCTAAATTTGGGCACATTAGTTCCCCTTCTCCTCCAGCCTTCCAGAATTTCTCCACTGTTCCATGAGTTGTTAAAACTCAAAATGAATAATTCATATGGCTTCTAAGCTTTTTTTCTTTTTTAGTATCTGTAGGTGTCAGTGCAGTAGATTTAAAAACATTTAACATTAATAGTTGCTGGTACAGTGATAATACATTCTTCCCATCACTAATGATGGAGGTGGTGAGATGTAAAAGCATCATCCAGTCTCTTTCTGAATACAGAACATAATATTTATTGAATATTTATGCCTTTTTCTGCACAGCAGAAATTTATCATCCTTGCCTGTTATTGGACTTCTATCATTACTGAGCTTTTGTATCCTTCAAGAACACCCTCTATATTTAAAGAACTCCATTGTACTCTACTGCCCACAGATTTTTATTAATAACTTTACCTCCTTAACCACCTGTCTCCAAGCCATATAGTGCTTGCCATCATCAGCTCCCCATTCTTTAAAACTGTATTGCTAACTTCACTCCCCTTCTTACCTTGTTTTAACCAAACAAATCATGTTTCCTGAGAGAAGAATTGCTCTGGGAGTAACTAAATGAGCAAGCAGTTATCAAGTTAGTCACATTTTTATGCTCAAGTACTCTTTGCTTTTTAAGTTTGCTTTTCTTTTAAAGACTAAAGTAGGAGATACATGCATGCAGAACTTGTTCTTGGCTCTCAACATGAGAAGTTAGGGCCACAGTTCTTAACACATCTGCACTATTTATTCTACATGCATCAGAAAGAAAAACTTGTACAGAATTCAGCAGAATAATGTGGATTTTATTTGATAGAAAACTTTCATGTATATAAGTATGCACATGTATATATATGTGTATATATAGATATGTGTGTGCATATATTTGTGGAGATATATACATATATATATATATATATACATAAAGAACTATTTTGGTAGCCTCAGAAATTGATCAGTGGCCAACTGATATATCAGCACAAGCTTCCAGTACCTGCAACAAGCTGAATTCTCATAATTTTCCCTTATTGAATACAGAAAGAGTTTTCAGAAACTACTCATGTTTCTAGGATCTGAATTACATTTACAAAAAGCCTGTAATTTTATTTTTTTTTTTCAGATAAAAAACCCTGGCATAGTACTACTCGTCTTCTGAATGGTGAGAACTATACAAGGAGACAATGTAGAATGTTTAATATACAAGACCACAGAAAAGTCCATACAGTTTTGATAAGACATGTTAGTTTTCACACAGTTTCTCTACTAAACACTCATTAAACATGTTTTAACATATAAGTTATTTGGGTCTGCTATCATTTTTATGCCACATCTGTGATTTGTTTTTTTTTTAATTCATCATTTTGCTTTATCTCAAAAACTAGCACTAAATAGCAGAAATATACAAGTCTGGACAAAGAACACAGTACCCTGTAAGATTTAGATAAGAGTTTTAATATGGAAAGAACTACCAAATGCATTTCTGTAAAAATAAAAATCAATGCTTCCCTTGCAGCAAAACAGAAAACCCTGCATATTATTTCTACCATGTTCATTTTCTCTCTGTAAAGTCCACTCACCTCTCACCAATAGTGAAATAACATAAGATCTGTGCTGTAAACTTTGCTGTTTTGACATGTGTGCTGGGTGGATGCCCACAACCTGCATCGTCTTCTGTATCAAACATTCACCCATCCAGCTCTACCACTTTTTTGTAGAATACTGGCAGAGAGGAGAGAAAAAATAATGGTGATAACTGCCAAAGACATTCTGCACTTTCCTTCTAAGGTATTTCTGATCTGTGTGAATTCACTTGCTGCGTGCAGGCCCCATGACCTATAGCATGTAAATGTCAATGACCATGATACAAGTTGGAACTGAATTAACCTTAAAAAAGAAACATGAAACGGTGATGACAGAAAGTTCCCTTCAAACCCACAGTCTTTCGATAAATCTAAAAAAAGCTTTTCCACTGATGCCAGTCATCTTTAAAGATAATTAGGTAACTCCTTTTTTCATCAATTTTGGTTACATACATATACAATTTGAAAGTATTTGCAAAGCTGCCCACTGCAATAGCTGCAACATCTCTAGCATTTAAAGGTCATGAAAATCCACAGACTGGAAACCAAATTCATTTTATACAGATGGAAGAACAGGGCTTTAAAGTTTTGCAATGCAAAGTTTTGGATAGGATTTTTTAAAGAAATCTCTAATAAGCAACAAATTTAGGCAATATATATACATTCAGCAGATTGCACAGAGAGCTTAGAACTGCTTCAGGCATCAGACCAGATGACAAGAATAGAACTCTTCCTATACAGGAGAAACACAGGTATAATAAGGATACACCATATTCTGTTTCCTAACATGTTCCAAACTGTTAATACCTTATAAGGTTCTCTCCTTCCATGACCGTTCATCTAAACCCATACAATTAAAAAGCCTTAAAAATATAGACAGAGCTTCAAAAAACTCTGGGGAGTATCACATCTCAAGTGCTAAAAATGTCATGATACTTCATTTTCTCTTGGCACAGAAAAAAAATGCCAATGCCTCTATCACTATATTTAATCTCCTTTTCTTCATTTGCTGTATAGTAGTCTCTGAATGTGGCAAACTGGGCAGTGAAACTTAATATTCACAAAGGCTATCAGGTATCTTTTGTTCCTTTATTTATCTGTAGAACACAGAAAATATTTTAACTAGCCAGTAAGAGCTGCAAATAAGCTATTTCCATCACTGAAGATGCATGCTTTCTGTAAATGACCAGAAGTAACAGATACCTCAGTTCTTGTTTGCACTACTGTAAACACCACTGAATTCCAGAGAGTTTGGGTGCTCAGTTTTTTTCCCTTAAAAAATTACCATCTATTTTATTCAGTAAAAATCCAGTGAATAAATACAAGCTGGATTCATGGATAGTGAACTTTGAAAAGAGATACTATCAAAAATATGTTAACCATCTAAAAACAAAAAAATAGAACTGTTAAGCATTAGATGTAATTGGGAAAATTATCACCCCAGTACCCCAATCCTTGTGTTTCCTATTTCACAACAAAGCAATGCCACCTGAAATCCACTTACTAATACGAACACATACACCAGTTTCAATTATTTCAGAAAAAAACAACAACATTCTTTTTCTCAATGGGTGTGATTCAGAACTCAAATGAGTTTGAGCAGATCACCAGGTCCAAGACAACAGCTCACCAACTAACTTATTAAAGTGGTAGGGATTCTCACTTAATCTGAAATTACTGGTTTCACTGCCAAGTCTTTAATGCACAGTTAATTTTGTCAGATGATTATTATCTAATTTTAAGCTACAGAAATCATGCCCATTTCAGCTTTCAAACGAAAGATGGCAGTTTTACCCAGAATACTTGTTATTTCTCCTTACAAGCAGTGCTCAAATCAAGAAATTCTGAGTGGGCAGTGTAGTAGAAGATGAGTTTTTATCTCATGTAGCAACTATACAGTCTGAAACTGTTCTATTTCTCTTTTCTTCCTCATACACATTTTTGACAAACTAAGAAATGTGTTTCCATTAGCATTTCAAGAACATTTTCAAGACTTTATGCCAAACATTTTCCCTTTCAGACCACAACAGACAGAAAGTAATTAATTCTTCTAACATTTGGGTTGTAAAAGTCTTATTTCCTACCAAGAACAGGATATTGTAGCTGCACTATTTTTTCAACATTGTATCCCTACTTTATGTTACCAGTATTTTATAATAAGGCTTAAATGTTTTTAGACAGAAAATATGGTGATGATTTAACAGTCTTCCAAAGCAATGGAATAATCTTCCAAAGTGATGGGGGAAGCTAAAGAGAACTGGCCAGGAATGTGAAAGTCAATGGCAGCCTTAGATGTAGGAGATGTTGAACCTTAAGATCCTTAAACCTTAAATCAAAGGCCAACTGCAAAATTGCAGCTCTGAATGTGAGGAAACATTTCTGTTTTTTCAGAAAGTTCCTTGGTATGTCCCCTTTGAAAGGGCCACCACAAAGCAGAAGGGATTCCTGGAGAACTGGTTGATATTCAAGGTGAACTTCTTCAAAGCGCAGTGACATGCCACAGGTAGGGTAGAAGCTGACACAGACAGAGTACTCCTAACTGATCTTCAAGACAAAAGAAGCTTACCAAAGGTAGAGGAGGAAGAAGCAAACAGGAAGATTACAGAAACATTGCCTGGGGTCATGTACACAGCATTAGCGAACTAAAGATCACTTGGAATAACTACTATCAAGGGATGTGAAATGCCAGACCACCCTTCAGGCCGCATAAGAGAAGGACAGAAGGCTACAAGCAAGTTGTCATGTGAGAAATCTAGACATTAGAAAAAAAAGTTTCCAGTGAAAGCAATGAAACACCCAAAAAGGGCTTCCAGAGACTGCGTAGTACTCATTTATAAACAAGACTCAACTAGATAAGACCTTGGACAACCTCCCCTAAATACGAAGGTATCCCTGTTCTGAGCCGGGCATTTGAGCCCATGGCTCCAGTAGTCCCTTCCAAAATAAATTTTTCTGATTCCATAATGCATACCCACAAGAGCACATTCCTTTTGGCACATCCTTTTCCAATTTACTAGTTTTCCTTTCCAACATCTGTGTCTGTTAAATAATTAACCTTTCAAAATAAATGATGATTCAAATTAACTTTGATAATACTGACTTCTAAAACGTCTTACTTTGCTACCACCATATACTCACACCTTCTCCTCTCTTGTCACGGGGATCTCTTCTCCATGTTTCACCTCTCATCCTCCTTAAAGCATCAATATAGATCTCTAGGAATGAAAATACTAAAGATATTATAAAATTAATGAGAGCATTACTAAACACACAGGAATTAAAATGCAGTATGTATCCAGTCAGGGTACAAAGGAATGCCATAATTTAAAGATCTTATGCACGCGTAGTACTTATCTAAGAGTGAAGGCTATAGAAAAACATCATAGAAAAACATCAGGGTTAAGATATTTACACATAAATATATATGTGTGTAATGTGTGTTTAAATGCAAAGAACCAAAGATGAAATGTAGCTGATGTGCAACACAAATCTATTTTGAAGTCATATTCTGAAGCTGTGGAACTCTCATGTAAGTGGATACATGACATCTTCTGAACTAGGACAAATCCAAGAAAACTCAGAGAGTCAATCATTCAACATCTTAACAAATTACCTGGGTGCAGGACTCAAAGGTATATTAAGTAAATTTACTGATGACACTAAACTGGGAGGAGCTATTGATTCCCTCAAAGGCCAAGAGAGATCAAAACTAGAGGGCTGGGCCAACACCCAACTAAAATGGTGAAATTTAACAAACACAGTGGGGCAACCCTGCATGCATGCACAGACTGGGGAAAGAGATGCTGGAGAGAAGCCCTGTGGAAAGAGGCCTGAGGGTCCTAGTCAATGGCAAGCGGAATAGGAGACAGCAGTGCTGTGGCAGCCAGGAGGGCCAACCGTGTTGAGGGGGCATCAGGCAAAGTATCGCCAGTTGGTGGAGGGAGGGGATTATCCCGCTCTGCTCCGCACTGGGGTGGCCTCACCTTGGATATTGTGTGCAGTTTTGGGCACCACAACATAAGAAGGATATAAAGCTACTAGAGAGTGTCCAAAGGAGGGCAACTAAGTGAAGGGCCTAGAGATGAAGCGTTTGAGGAGCGGCTGAGGGCACTTGGCTTTTTCAGCCTGGAGAAGATCAAAGGGAAACCTCATTGAAATCTGCAGCTTCCTCACAGGGGGAAGTGGAGGGAAGGCACTGATCTCTTCTGTGTGGTGATCAGTGATAGGACCCAAGGCAATGGTCTGAAGCTGTGTCAGAGGAGATTTAGGCTGGGTATTAGGAAAAAATTCTTCACCCAGATGGTGGTTGGGCACTGCAATAGGCTCCCCAGGGAAGGGGTCACAGCACTAAGCCTGACAGAGCTCAAGAAGTGTTTGGACAACGCTCTCAGGCACATGGTGTGATTCTTGGGGTTGCCCTCCGCAGGACCAGGATTTGGACTTCGATGATCCTTGTGTGTCCCTTCCAACTTAGGATATTCTGTTATTCTGTGACTCTTTTTGCACACCAGTGGCAAACAAAATAACTCTATCAGAGTGCTAATCAACATTTTAGCAGTACTTAAGACTCTGTTATCTACAGTTCAAGTAACTCAAGAAAGCCATGGAGATAAAAACTGTACTTAAAAATCAAGTCAAGAGGTGCTCTGTAACTAAACAGTTTGTGAACACTGAAAGTGGGAAACCACTGCATTTAAATACAAAGTGCCTGCAGTTCTACGAAATGTGCTATTACACCGGATGTGTTAAATTTGTTTACATGTTACTTTTTATAGCTAGTTTTAAACTGAGGCACTTAATCTTTCCTTAGATAAGTGAAATGAATTAATTAGTATCAAACCCTAGACATATTTGTGCCTTTTGTCACAACAGTAATTTACACATTTTCTCTAAAAGAAAACTTGTGCAACTCTGAATACAAAAATACAGTTGACTACATTGTCTGAAAGCTTAAAAGCTCACCTAATTCAAATTATTCCTTACTTCTATAGCAGTTTGTTAAAAGTGAACAGCTTCTTTCTCTGCATTAAGGTTAGGTCAAGTTCTTTCCTGCATCACAGCTACATGCATCACCTTGCCTCTAGTATAATAGAGACACCTAAGTCCAGAAGAGTTTTAAGTTAAGGCATTGGAAGATCAACCTGCACATACACAAGATCAACAGAACCAGCTTACATCCTGTAACATGATTTCTACACAAAAAGCAAGAGGCAATTCACATAGACCCTGAAACCACAGATTTTTCATAAAAGAAAATTCATTACCACTCAGGGTACTTTCCACTGCAAAGGTGAAATTTATAATGGAAAGTCTGGTCAGTTGCATTCTAAGCATTTTACGAAGTAAATTCAAAACAGGTTACCTTTAATTACAATATAACATGTAATTCTTCTCTGTCTTCAATTGAGCAGAAGCAAAATTAAACAGGTAAAGAAAAAGGCAAGATGATCTATAAATTCTATTAGATGGAAAACAGGCTTCAATACAGTTTTCCTCTCAACTAAGTCTAAATTCATCAGTGTTTCATTAACAAAAAGTCAAAAGTAAGTGGTTCTGAAAAAAAAGCTTTACCCAAAGCACCACCCTGCTGCAATTTGTTGCACAAGAAGCCTATCATGCTTGCAACACATTCAAACACATACCCAAGTGGATGTGCTCAGGTAAACTCTCTTCATATGAAGTTTCCTACAAAATCTCAGATACCTGGAGATCACATGCAGGTCACAATACAATGACTAAGGAACAGTCTAATTCAGATTATCAGCAGTATCTTCTTCTGTCCAGTTATACTGACTTGGTGCTTCATGGTTTTTTTTCAAATGATACTTTATGCCAGGACTGGACTTTTGTGCGTTGAATATTCTAATAAGAACACCTGGGTCCAAAAACAAAAATAGGCATATCTGATAGCCATGTTCCCAATTACATGATGGAGTATGCAATTAAGAACTGGGCAGCATACTGACTGCATTCCAATTATAACTAAGCCATCAAATTTGAGAATGCTTCCTGAAAAGATTAAAAAGACATTTTCATTAAAATATATTCTTCCTATCCTTCACTAGTATAGCAGCACAGTTAACAACAGCCACACCAACTGCTCTAACTTCTATTTATATAGTAAAGTACAGGCATTGGTATGCGTGAGAATTAAACTAAGAAAAGGGCTCAAACTGTTACAGTTTATTACCTACAATCTGTTTTCTTCCAGGTATAACTGTATAAGCTCACTGAGCTCAAAGTTATGCATTCACAAGACTTCAGCCAGTCATTTACTGGGAAGACTTCTGAGTATTGGTGTTGCAAGTACAATAACCTAGCTGAACAAAATAGAATTACTTGCAGCCTGAGAATTTCACAAAGCAGCCAATTAAATGCACAAGGTAATAAGACTAGGATTATGACCACAATAACTATCTATAACAGGATAATAATATGAGATTGCTCTTGAATGAAGAATCAAAATCTGGGCTACTTCTTGACCCAGTAGTACACAGAACCTCCAACTACTTCTTCTGACATTGTCAGAATCAAAACTACACCCACCAATGTCAATGTATCAGAGCATTACAACTCCTCACACCCTAAAAAAACCTGCCATCACAATCTTGCATCTTTCTTGACACTGCGAAAAAAACGGCATAAAGGTCACGGAAAACAAACTTCACTCGCGTCCTTACAGGTGTCTCCTCCACATGAAAGCTGAAGAGCAGCTGAGCAGTGACACACAGCACCTTTCAGTGCCCTTGCATAACAGAACACTTCAGTTCCCACACCTCTGAAGTCAACATTTTTCAGTAGTATACAGTCACTTCTATTTAAAAACAAAATAATACCTTGGGCTTACTGTTTATATCCCAAAACTGAAAATCAGAAGAAATACAGGATAACTGAACTACGTGGGAAAGACAGACTTGAGTAAGATCCTTTCTCTTTTTTTTTTTTTTAGATATTTAAAAGAAAAAAGAATCCTGAAGGCTCAGCTAAGTAGTTCCACATTCAAACAAGCTTAAAAAGATTTGCCAATTACATGGTCAAAAGTAAGAAGCTACAGTCAAAATCTGTCTTTTTTATATCATAACCTATTTTCCAAATGTATTAAGAAAAAATAATCTTTCATGTGAACTCACAGTCATTTAACCAAGATTCAGCAAATTCTAAACCCACACACTTGATTTGTCATCTATTTGGCTGCTAAAGCTGACTCTAAAAGAGTGATGTGTTACCTTATTATTATTTTTTAAAAGATCTCTCTTGGGATTGCACAGCAAAGGAATGAGTATGTAGCCTATCTTACACAGGAAGGAGAGATTTTTATCCTTAAAAACAGGAGGTTCGCCCACATGATCACCTGGGACAAACTTGGCCAGTGCAGGCAGGCTAGAAGGTTATAGGAGCCTGGGAATGTTTAACATCAAGAAAGTAATTACAGCCCAGAAAGATCAGAAGGAATTACACAGGAAATGTGAACAGTAACCCTTTCATGCCAAAAAAAATCATGAAAAAGTAAGCTCTCAGCTGCCAAACTATGAGGCTGTACAAACCAATTGCAAAATGCAGGAATGGAAAAAACACTACATATTACTAGCTATAAATTTCCAACGATGTGATAAAGCTACACCTCCACAAAAAGAAAAAAAACTCTGGTCTTTCTTCTTGCCATGTATATGCAGTATAATTAAAGCCCAGAAGAAACATCAAAAAGTTGCAAACGCCACCCAAGAATGGTCAGTTGTTTCTTCCAGACTTTTTAACTTTATGTTGACCAGTGTCTCCTCTCCAGAAGATGGTCAAACATCTTGTTCTCGTTTAATCACAGGAAACATCCTTCCAAAATATATAGTACATTATTCAAGCAAGAATGCTAACTCTCTCAGTTACCTATTCCACAACAATGAATCTCCCAAATTCTGAAATAAACCCCATAGCTCAGCAGAATGGGCTCAAGCTACCCTATGTATTTGCTGGTGAAGCAATTTCTGTTCTCTAGGGACATGGAGGAATTTGAGTAATCTGACTGGACTTCAATCTAGTTCCAAAGCCTTCAAGTGCCATTTTGCAAAGTGAACAGTGATCACATACACATGCTCCTCACACAGAACTGGGAACCATTTTGGTAATACATGCAACGTTTTTTAAGCTCCTCACTAAGGAAAACTGTATTCCTTTGTATCTACCAAGACACAATGCTGCACATAACCCCAATCAGACAAGAGACGAGCAATAATGAAACCAAGCACTAGTGTTTTTATTAATTTACTGATGAAAAATACCACGAATATACTCTCATTAAACAAAAATAAGCTCCCCTAAAAATTGGTGTATGTTTGATCTACTGAAAAATGAGATAGATACTTTTACAATTAAAAGTCAGTAAATTATCTTATTTAAGCACCATGCTTCTTTAGTTGTTCTTAAAATTACAAATCAGAACAGCATCATCACATATTGCATTGCCAAAACCAGCAGACCATACTAGCACTTTAGCTTCTTTTCTTCCACCTTGTCACTCAGGTCTTTCCCTCTGCCCTCCTTTACTACCAGTGTCTTCCTATTCTCATCTCTTCTGTTGGATTCTGTTTTGTTTCCTTTTCCTTGCCCTCACATCTACAGTGAGCGGGCCTTTGCCATCGCTAAAGCCACATGCGTAAGCAGCTCCTGCATGACTGAAGTTTACTCAGCTACCTGCTCACTGGAACCTCTAAATAAATAAAATTGAGGGGGAGAAAAGGAAAATACAAAATCAGGACATGAGAATTTCGAGCACAGGCATGCAAACAGGGCAGCTATGGTGTGGTAAAGAAGTAACAACCAAAACGGCCAAAAAGGCATTGCTGACATTATGGCCTGCACAAGTAACTGTAACTCTCATTCTTCAGGAGATAAAACTGAAACTTGAAACAATTACATTTTCTATTATTTTACTGAGACGGAGGCTGAAAAGAGACAAGCACCATGACCTTGTTCTGGAGACAACAGGAAGGTTCCATTTTCTCCTGCACTAAACTTAATCCCCCTTCTAAGGGTTGGTGACTTGCAAAAACAAACTAAACTAACTCTCCCAGTCAATACAGGTTCTTCAAAGATTAAAGTCACTTCTCCTAAATTTGTCTGTCTCCACAGGAGATTAAAGATTCAGCAGTACAATATCCATACAAGATGTTGGTCAAAAAAACCCACAACAGCAGACGAGCCACTAAATTTTTGATGGCTATAAACGCAATACAAATCTACTCACAGCATATAACAGTGTTTGCTGATTGGTCAGAAAAATATTTTAATATTGCTGCAAGATATTCTGTCTTCAAAGGACTTGTACATGTAAAGCATGAATACTCCAAGGATACTGCTATGGCTTTTTCAATTCAATGTGCTTAAAACCACAGTCTTTTTTCAGCAAGAGAACTGACTCAAGTCTGCTAGAAGCTAAGAGCTCACTACAAGGACTATGACCATGCAGCTGAACAGGTGGTTACAGTAACTGGGAAGTGTTTCCTGTACCTCCCAAGTGCAGGTAACATCTCAGAAACTGTTTATGCCATTCAATACATGAATTAGTAACTGATTCATCTGCTGAGCCCTGAAGCAGCGCTGTGGCTCACAACATTGTGCACTGCTAACACAGGATTCCTTTGCAAATCAACACTTTCTACCTGACCACATCTGCTCTTTGCAAAACCTCTTTAGAATTTAAATCTGAAAATCAGTAGGATTTGAACTCAATTATCCTTGTGGGTTCCTTTCAACTCGGGGTATTCCAGGATTCTAGCATACCAATACGAGTAAGGTTTCTTAATTGAGAGGTTACTAGCATTCACCTTATTTCCAGAAAGAAATTTAATAGCTTTAAAAAACTGAAAGTAAAAAATATCATTCTGGGCCTGTGAAACCACTTTATAATGAAAAAAATAAATTCCAAAGATACTAGCTTTGAAAATTATTAAGCTTCTAAGTACAGTTATTTGACTGTGTGACTAGAATTCAAGAGAAATTTAAAACTTCCTCTTTTGGGGAAATCTACAGTCAGTCTTAACATTTAACATGTGTGTTAATATTCCCACCCAGTGTCTTCCTCGCTGCAAGGATATACACTAAATATTTTCTCCTTACCAATACAGAGCAGCTTTCTAAAGATAATTGCCAAAGACTGAATTATCAGGTAACTTGCCACAGGCAAGTACTGGAGAGAGGGAGGTCACTAAAGAAAACCTGAAATTCTTCTTTGTAAATATCCTCCAAGAAAGCAAGCATGGTTATTCTCTGTCTCACAGTTTCAGCATCTCACCTTAAGCAGAAGAAGAAGCCCTAAATTGGTCAGAGGTAGAAAACCTGCACTGGATTGGACTAATTCATTGTCTGAATAACCCTCCCAGCAGCTGTTGATCAAACCTGGCTTCCTTTACATTTAGGAAATCAAAAAGGTTTCACTCAGTCCTCTTGGAGCAGCTCTAGCCACAATTATTTCCAGTCTTGTCACTTTAAAGTCACTGAAATTAGCTACCTAACCAAGAACTCAACATGCTTCAGCCAACAGGGAAGCTAGTTTGTTCTGTTTTCTTTTAGCAGTGCCTTTACACTGTTCATTAGCACAAGAGATGGAAGATTTTTTTCTCAAATCTGAATAGCACACTCCACTCCTACTTTGTAAGAGAAGAACAAAGCACGTACATTACGTACCTTGCACATATGATGCTTTTGTCAATTCACACCATTATACTAATTGCTTCTTTAAAAAAAAGTCAGACTTTATATTCCTATGAAGTGCACAGTAGCATACATTCCCTCTGTTTCAAATCCCATCTCCCCAGAAAATGATAACCGGTACAATTTTCAAATACAGCAACATGCAATCAAAATTACATAAATGTAAATATGATGTAAATTACAAAATATTTACATTTCTATAAACTATACTGTGGCAACATATACTCTGGTAGTGCAAGTAGATGATGAATGAAAAAGAAGATGTCAGAAAGATAATCATTCTACTAACTAACAAACTACACCAGGTGTTTCAGAAATGGCCCCTTAATCAAAGCAAAGATAAGATTTAAAAATAAAAATAAAAAAGGCTCCACTGACTTTTGGAGCATTCTGCTCATTACAAAAGTGAAAAGAAATAATCCAAA
Organism: Empidonax traillii; assembly: GCF_003031625.1. Taxonomy (NCBI): domain Eukaryota; kingdom Metazoa; phylum Chordata; class Aves; order Passeriformes; family Tyrannidae; genus Empidonax; species Empidonax traillii. The sequence continues at coordinate 564,075 of NW_020955473.1, read as the reverse complement.
GTAACAAATTTCGCCAGGATCCCACATACATCTGGCACCCACCTGCTTACGTAAAGACTGGCATAATGTAGTGGTGGCTCTTAAATGTATATTTTTCAAATAGTGACAATCCCCAAACAGCACAGCTTACTTTTGAGATGTTCCAAGCCTAAATAATGTTTAAAAGTTGACCATTATTTTAGGCTTATCATCCCTGACAGAGTACCTCTCAGTTACTGAAGTTTTTCTGCCCTGACATGGGAATTCCATTTCTAAGATTCATACAGAGAAAACGTTCCGGTGTAAATCGTGGCTATTCTAAGCCAGGAAAATGTCCCACAGCTCGCTAAGTTACCATCTTTCAAGCAAGTTCTCCATAATTAAGGTATCAATTATAATTTCACAGGCATATTTTATTTTATAAATAAACTCTGTTTCCATAATTTGAACTGTGGGAAAGAATGTCTGCGTCAGTGCAGCAACCCTTACAGTACAGCAAGTTTTGAACTGAATGCCAGCTCTAAATGTTATAATATGGATTCTAGCATGGAAAAACTAGGAAGAAGACTTCCCCCTCACCCCCAAATTCCCACAAGCCTTCTGAACTTTTTTATTCCTGTCACGGCACCTCCCTGACATCTGCTCTTTGCTACTCTAGAGCCAAATACAACAAATTTAAGTCAATCTGCTGCTAAACACACCAAAAGTAAAAACTGCAGCCTCCATTAAATGGAGAGAAAAGGACATTTCAGTGGGAATGTGCAAAAGCTGATTCTGTAGTCTTTTCCTGCTGAACACTGCTTTTGATGTTTTTATCACAGAGTTTTATAATTGAGTTTGATAGAGACTGAAAGCAAACAGTTTCTAGGACCTGAACCATGCCAAGAGAAAAGGTTGGCAGAGCGACAAGCATGCTCATTTAATTAAGATACCCCCACTGCTATTTTTATGACTTTTTACATACTTGCTGGGAGTTGGCTGGGTGACACAGAAGGCCAGCGTTAGCTCATCTCACCCTCCCTAAATATTCCATCACTCTAGGTACAGAGCAAACTTGTGTACTGATTTGGATTAAATGACTGCAGGAACACCTACCTAATGCGTGAGCCCAGGCAACAGAAAAATGAAAGCTGAACAGAAAAATGAAAGCTGAACAGAACAGTGTCTCACTAGTGGCAAGTCACAAAAGCAGCTGCCCTATATAAGTTCTTTCCAAGTTAACAAGGATCCTGATGTTAATCCCCAAAACCTCTTCTTCAATGCCCCCATCTACCACAAAAACAAAGTAAATCAGTGGATATTACCGAGGGAACTAGACATAGTTCCTAGTGGGTATCTCACCTGGATATAACCTAACACAGGGAAAGAGAGAAAACAAATTAGTGAGACACCATAACCTTTTCTCCCATAAACAAACTAGGGATAGACTTAATTCCTTTATTCCCACCATCAATATATAGTTTTTAGATAAGCTTTATTAAAAATCATGATAGAAATAATCTTGCAACTAAGAAAAAGATGAGGGATTATATTCTTTCACGAGAAAAGGTAATCTGAGCCTGTGTAAATATTCTTGCACTCTAATTTATCCAATTTCTTTTACAATTTTCCTAAATTAAAATTATCCCTAGACCGCAGAACTCACTGTCTTATCAATTTATTAAGAAATATATCCTTTCTCAAGTGTCTTTCTCAGTTTGCACCCTAATTTCACAGAATGTCCCCTTACTCTTATAACATGAGCCAACAAAACAAGAGCTTTTGAATTACTTCTTTCAAACCATTCATCATTCTGTGTACTTGTGTTATCCTTCTCCCTATTCACTGCCTTTCAAAGGGTAAACAATTTTTTTTCTCTATTTCTCTTTATAAAAACAAAGTCAAGACATCATTTGGGGCCAGGCAGTCTTTGCTTTTTTGTTCTTCAGCTTAATTTCTTCTTTGTATCTTGCCCATTAAAGTCTGCAAATCATTGTCATATGCCACTCATAAACATATACCTTCCCAAAAAGAAAATCACTGGTTTACAGGAGAACATAAACACACACTAAGCAAAGGTAACTAACCATGACTTTTCAGCTTTAGGCATTCAATGAGGCACCAAATACGTCTGGCACAAGAGCAAGTTAGTAAAGTAATACAGCAGACCCGCCCTTTGAAAAATTAAGACTGTAAAAAAGATAACTCACAATATATGGAAGACAAGAACATTCTGCATCCTGCTTACTCTACCAGAACTACAGAAATCACATAACATCTCTGAATCAACTTACTAAAGTACCATAAAATGTAACAGATACTATATTGGCCCTTAGGATGTACATATCCAGCCAAAACCAGAAAGAGGTTTCCAAGAACATGGTGCATAGAAAGATTTGAAATCACAACAGCCTATTTCTTTTCTCTGGAAATTACTTTTCTCTGGAAGCTAAAAAAACCAAGAGAATCTAAAGCCTAAGACTTTTTTTCTTGATGCCAAACAGCATTGCAAAGTTTACTTAATATTGCCATTTAGGGAAAAACATAGTAGAGCGATTGATTCAACTCTCTGTTCTTAAACACTCTGCTAAAAGAACAAACTATTTGTGAAAATAACAAAAAGCAGCTGAAAGCATTTGGGTGGTCTCCGTTTGAGTCTTGTAATACAGAACAGTTCCTTCTTTCTAAATCCAATACCAATTTACGTTCCTTCTTCAGTAAAGCCTTAAAATCTGTTGATGACAAAAGCAATACAACCCCTTGAACATCCATATTATTAATTTAGGACATTTTACTAGCAGGCCAGTAACTTCTTAGTTCTTGATTCATCATACCCTGGTCATGCTTACACACAGAACTATGCAGGTTTCCACAGACTGATCATTTCTGATTCTCTTACAGTATCTTGGGGGTTCATATAGTTTTACCTTTAGGACAATGTATATAATTAGAAGTTGAAGTTGGATATTTCAACTTTACAGCCTTGCTTCCTAAAATCATGGATCTACCTTATTTCTTCACCAGCAGCTCCACCTGTATTGAGTTGACCAAAAGCAGGAATTGTCAGCAGCTCATATTTTGGTGTATGTAGCACTACTTCTTTGAGATGGGGGACTGATATAAATCTGAGATTACATGTACTCACAAACAATTGGCAGACTATAACCTCACTTAGGGAGGCTAACCAGTCAAGGATGGTCAAAAAACCCACCAAAATTAAGTTCTGCATCATTCAACAGAAGACCGAAGCGTGCTCAAAACTACAAAAATGAGTAACACAAATATCCTTATTTTCTATGGTTCATCCAAAATAACCATAAATATATCTATAAGAAAAGCAAAGTGGCAAAGAAGCACAGGCACAACAAAAATTACAACGGTCTAAGCTGTAATTTGTCACTGTGATATTTTCAGAGAGTTGGCCTTCAGGAAAGATCCTTCGAAGAACAGATAGAGCCCCTTGCAATTGTCCCTTACAACAGTTGAATAATGCATTGAAAAGTAAAAAACACACCTTTAAGGTTTTTTTTTTTTGTTGTTGTTGTTTGGTTTCTGCTTTTGAGTCACATTAATATTACAATACATTTGAGTCACATTAAATACTTCCTACAGACATTTCAATGTTCATTTACTGGTACCATAGTGCTTCATGAGGAATACTGAGTAGGGACACATTGCTCTGACTGATCTGCAACCCAAACTCAACCAAAGAGCAAAAATTCTCCCAGTAAGTCTGGCAGAAGTAGTTTCTTTCCCTCACAACTCCCTTACCTATCAAACAAATTTCCCAAGCTGTTTTTTCCATCTCTTTTGCACCTGCTCCTCCTGGCAAATACCCAAGTGAGCCAAAGAACACTCCCGCCTCCCCAGTGACTTGCTGTGACAGAGGCTCTTCAGCAAGGCTGAGACAGTGCTGCTTTAAAGCTCACCTCATCACATGACTTCTTGGCATTAAACATGATATTTTTTCTAAACCAACAATCCCGGGCTTAGATTTTCTGAAAAACAATGAAGAGCTATGCCACAGACTGAAACAACACTACACATATGCACGAATTAATATCTTATATCAGCCTCTAAAAGTCACTTTAATCTTTATATGATCCCACAAAAAAAACCCCTCAGCACTCTGCAGGAAAAAAAAAAAAAATTATCCACAAACAAAGTGACCACAAGGCATCACAATTCTGAAAGATGCACGGAGCTACTTATTACATTCTTTCCTTTCCACTTGTACAACAGTTCTAGATACAGTTCTAGTTCTATGATTGCTTAAGCTTGTTGGTATCAGGACACCAGCCAGTCTCTCTTCAGGCAAGGCTTTCATTACTGCATGGCCTTCAAAAAGATGGAAGAAAAAACAACAACAAAGGGAATAATTTGCCTTTTAGTGAGGAAAGGACTCTTTCCTAAAATGGTAAAAGACTCAAGTGACAAACCAAGGATAGTCTCTCCTTAATTTATGCACTTTCATTCACTTGTTCAATACACAGTACAGTTCTACCACAGTTAGGTTTATGGTGTTTTGATTACATTCTTGATATTAATTAGGAAGAATTATCAGATTACAACATATTGCTACACAAACCATGATAACACTTCCTACAACATTTAATTACGCTATAAATACCCATTAAATCAGTCCTTTAAAAAAAGTAATGCTTGACTATTACTTACACTATGTTTAATCAGCTTATAAAGGACCAACTCAAACCTGCAAATACAGTATTATAACATAGTAAGTCAAAGACACGTTTAATTAGGAAATATCACACGAAGAATAGCATGGTTTCTACCCAGCTGTTCTGTGTTTTCATGAAAGGTGACAAGACCAACAGTAATACAAAGCAAAAACAATATAAAGACTACAGCATTCTCCAAATGCCATTTTAAGCTGACAGTAAGAATCTCTTTATTTCACTGGCAAAAGAAAGAATGAAATAAAAGAACCCACAATTTTTTATTTCTAAAATTAAAAAAAAAATCTATATTATGTATTATTTTTTAATGGTTACATTGTGAAAAAGTCTGCAATTCATTCAACTTTGATAACAAGAATATGTAAATAAACTTCATGAGAAAGGGCTCAACTATTACTCAAGCATCACTGTTCTTTATTTGCCAATGTTTGTCCTGTAAAAATATATGTTCACATTTTAAATTTTTGTTTAAAAAATCTTTTTAAGTAAAAGCATGTTCTGGATCTTTTAAGCAAATTATAATGACAACATGAAGCACTAAGTCTAAGCAAATAAAGACAATGTCTTGATTGCAGATGAGGATCAAAACATCTTTTCTTGCTGCTGAACCACTAATACGGAAATTTTGAAAACAAGTTTCATTGGAGGACAAACGCAGTGGAGTACACCCTCAGTGATGCTAAAGAATTTAAAATTAACAAACAAATGGCAATTCAAGCACAAAGACAAAAACCACCTTTGTGTTCCGATAGACACAGAATCAAAAACTGAAGTTCTCTAAAAGGACATTAACTGTAATCTTTCAACATACCCACCTTATGCATCCTGCTGCTCCTACAGCCAATGAAACACTTCATCCATCTTAATTCCTATTTCAAGGAAATAAAAAAGGAAAACAACAACAGATAGTTCCAGTATCTCAGGAAATGTGTATAGCAAAGGACAGAAAATCATATTAAATAAAACAGAAAACATCTTAGAAAGTGGTATATAAACAAGAATTCTACTAAAACATATGTACATTCAATACAACAGTAAATCCTCTGAGTACATTACAGTACTTCATATTAGAAATTGTAATAATAAATATTTGAATAAACATTGCTAAAATAACTGATAAAGTTCACACATTTCTGATTTTACTATGTACTTCTAAAACTTTTAAGTTTCTATAATTGTAACTGCAGTAATATTTTCAGTTAACTTCAGATCAAAGCTCTATGTTCAACATTTGGCCATTTCACTTTGACCTGACAACACTGCCTCATTAGGTGCAAATAAATACATAAAACCATCACCAGTTTCATAGACACTTCAAGCATTAAACCACTTCTATAAATAATGTATTACCTCCGCACATACAAATCTTCGAAACAGCTCAAGTCGCCAATGAAGAACACTCTTTCCATCTAACACAACACAATCCTTGGGCCTGTACATCAAGAACAGGCATGTATGAGAGTCACTACATGTATCTAAGGTTCCATGTGAGAAAGTCAGAAATATCTTACAATATGCTGTCACTGTCATTACTAGTTCTGATATTTTCCCAGATGACACATAGGAAACATAGGAAACCAGTTTTTCCTTCATTAAATGCTTGGAAATATATTTTAATTACAAAATTTTAGTAACTCCACAATATACTTCTTTAACAGCCTGCCCAAAAGCTAAAAACATTTGAACTCTAAAATAGTGCTGGTTTTCTTCTGATCCTCCAGTTATCATTACCCAAGAATATTTTGTAATTAAATGCTAAGAGCATTAGATCATTACAAAAAAATATTTAAAACGTATAATATAATTGTCATAAGCTTTTTTCCTTCCTTTTCTTTTCTGACTTTTGACAAACTGTAAGCTTGAAAGAATCCAATTCATCTTGCTCCTGAAGCAGAAAAAAATATGCACTCATCCCCAAAATACATATATTTTGCTTTGCATAAAAACAGCTTCTAAAAAGATAAACTAGTGCTAAAAATAACAAGCTACGATAAGGTTATAAAAATAAACCCAAAACAAAACAAAAAACAGCTTAGTATTTTGGTTGCTGAATAGCTCTGTGGGCAGAAAAAACTGCATACAAACTACTGTGATCCAAGGGAACTGTGCATTTATCCTGTTATCCTCCTCTTTCCTTTTTATTAATGAATAACAGGAAAGATCACTTTTAATGGTATATTACAGATTCAAATAAATACGTACAAGCAAATTCAAGACTCTAATCAGTTTAACTATATAGCATTTAAGGACTAGACTGTTCACTGATACTTCAACACACATTAAACAGTTTCAACAAGATAAGAGTTAACTTGGAGAAGAAGAAAGGAATTGAGCACAGGATGTATCATGTCAATTTTAATTCAGGCATAGAACTAGGTAAATCTTTTAATAAAGCATGACGTCGGGGCAAAATAAATTTAAACAACCCAATCTTTCCCATTGTTTCAAATCTGGCACACTGCAGACATTACCACAGTCTTTCCAAAACTCTCTTACGCTGCTTTCAAGTGCTTCCCTCCTTATGCTATCTATGCCAGACACATCAGATCACTGGGAACCTGGGATATGTTCCTTATGCCACTAGCAATACAAAAAAATTCTAATGGATTCATAAGCTGGCAGGCCCCAGCCCCAGTTACATACAAACACTAACACCCATTTACTGCACCCATTTCTGCAACCACAGGATAAAAACCCTTCGGCTCTCAGTTCCTCCCAAACCGTGAGGAGCCTGGGAGGACTGCACATCGTATTTGTACTTTTATGGAAGCAGCAGCAAGGTTATGAAACATCGCTCAGGTCTCTGAGCCGAGAGCTCAGCACACAGCTCTGACTCACGCTGGGGCTGCACAGGAGCCAAACGCTGCCACAGAGCCACGAGGAACCTATGGCCACCCCTCAGAGATGACACGCTTTATGGCCACTGCTAAAAAAAGCGTGAGCTGGACAAGTAACTTTCGAGATTTGTAGGAACCTGTAATATGCAGCCCTTCTGCAGGTCTTTATTGTACCGTCAGAACTGGTAATTACAGTCACACCCTATCGCAGGAGTGACAACGCCTGGGGCCGGGCTGGCACTACCCGGGGCAGTGCTGTGACACCCCCCCAGGGCAGGGCTGTGAGAACCCCCAAAACCGGGCTGTGACACCCGCCGGGACAGGGCTCGTGTGCCCGCGCTGGCCCTGAGCTTCCACGGCCGCCCCGTCCGAGCGCCGCAGGCCCGGCAGCGCCGCTCCCCCGCCCCGGGACGGGAGCTGGGCGGGCCCCGCACGCAAATCGGCGGCCTGGGGGACACCGCCGAGCCCCTCCCGCCGCCTGGAGCCTCGGCTGAGCTGTGGGACCTACTCTGCCTCGGCGGGGCGAGAGCAGGGCCTCGCAGGGGAGGGATCCCTCGTGCTCTCCGGGGAAAAGGCGCCCGCCCCAGAGGCAGCCGCTGCCCCGCCGCCTCCTGCTCGCCGACCCCGCGGGCCGCGGGCGGGGCACAGAGCGGGGACAGCCGCGGCCCGGCGCCGCCCGCCCCCAGCCCGGGCCGCGGTCCCTCCGCCGCGGGGGGAAGGCACTTACACCGCGGGGGAAGGAACTCACACCGCGCCTCCGTGCCGGTCCCGCCTCCGCGCCGCGGCCGCCGCGTCACCCCCGCGGGAGGGCGCAGGCGCGGGGCCGCCGGGGAGGGGGCTGTGCCGCGCCCGGCCTTGGGCGCCGCTGCCCCGGGGAGAGGGGACCGCGGTGCCTCCCGGGCACTTGCTGTGCTTCCCTTCCCTTCCCTTCCCCTTCCCCTCCCCTCCCCTCCCCTCCCCTCCCCTCCCCTCTCAGCCGGCCGCTGGTGCGGGGGCAGCCGCGCTGCCAGCCGGCTCTAAAGCTGACCGTCGTCGTGCTGCGGTTGGGGGTGCTGGGATGGGGGTGTCCGGGGGGCAGGTTAGAAAAAGGAGCCTCTGGAAAGTAGAGGAATTATTCTGGAAAGTGAACCTAAGGGATTTGAAAGCACTGGGTCGGAGAGGAGGTGGCCAAGATGGCCAGTGGCATCCTGGCCTGGATCAGAAATAATGTGGCCAGCAGGACCAGGGCAGTGATCACCCCCCTCAGTAACCCACTTCATGGATGAAGGAAAGGCTGTGAATGTGTCTACCTGGACTTCAGTCCATCCGGCATCATTCTGGAGAAACTGGCTGCTCAAGGTTTGGCCAGGTGTGCTTTTCACTGGGTAGAAAGCCATCCGGATGGATGGGCACAGGGATTGTTGATGAATGGAGTTACATCCAGCTTGTGGCTGGTCACCAGTGTTGTTCCCCAGGGCTTAGAATTGGGGCCAGTTCTGTTTAATACTAATCTTTGTCAATTCTATGAACGAGGAGATCAAGGGCACCTTCAGTCAGCCTTAGACATACCAAGTTGGAAAGACTGCAAAAGCATGTGGGCAGGCTGGATCAATGGGCTGAGGGCAATGATACAAGGTTCAACAAGGCAAAGTGCCAGACCCTGCACTTGGGTCAAGACAACCCCATGTAGCGCTCCAGGTTTGGGGATGAGCAGCTGGAAAGCAGCCTGGAGGAAGAGGACCTGGGGGTATTGGTTGACAGCAGCTGAACATGAGCCGGCAGAGTGCCCAGGTGTGCGTCAGTCTCTTTTGCCAAGTAATGAACAACAGGATGGTTGCAGCAGGGGAGGTTTAGATTGGATATAAGGAAAGAATTTATTCACTGACAGGGTTGTCAAGATCTGGAACAGACTGCCCAGGGCAGTGATGGAGTCACCATCCCTGAAGGTATTTAAAAGATGTGTAGACACAGCACTTAGGGACATGGTTTAGTGGTGGACTTGGCAGTCCTGGGTTAACAGTTGGACTCAATGATCTTAAGGGTCTTTTCCAATCTAAATGTAATTCTATGGAAGGCAAAATGAAAGTATGACAGAAATAGGATAACATGGGATTTAAAGGAAGAATTGAAGGGAGAAGTGATTTGGGCAGGAGAGGGGTGGCAAGGTGCAGAAGAAAGAAGGGAGGTGTAGAATATGTAGATGAGAGAAGAGAAGGGAAACAACATTCAGGGGGGAAAAAAACTTTTTCCTTTCCTTCACCTGACTATCTCTTCTATCAGAGATGATCCCTGTGGGGAAGAAAAGGACTTCTGGCTGCACCACTTCAAATATTATTGGGCGTTGGGGCTGCCTCCTTCTCCATTTTCATCCTGTGATGCAGGGCTGTCTCCATCTTCCCAACTTCTATTTGTATGTGCTGTGTGAGGACACCGCCATATCCTGTGAGCCTGCATTTGGCACAGCTTTGTGTCATATCCCTTTTCTGGAAAAAGTGGGTAACAGGAGACTCTTTTAGAACTCAGGTTTCGTGAAACTAAATGTGTATTAGAATTAGTGATTCTGAACATAAACACAATTTTGTGAATACATTAACTGCATCTTGGCAAATGAAATTTGTGGTGTTAAAACAAGCAGACTGGCTCAAAGTCATTTCAGAACCAAGGTACGTTATGATACGATACTTTCCTTCAGTCATGTGTTCCACTTGCAAGCTCTGTATCTGAAATAATTGTTCCAGTGCTTCAGAATACTTCATTTAAAAGTCATTGAAAATTTCAACATGAACTGAAGTTTAAAAATAAACATACTTACTCGTTACCTTTTTGAACCTACTAAAGTTGAAGTGGTTTGCAATTAGAGAACTTATAAAATACAGGGAATTTGAAGGTGAGTGCTCCAAATGGTCTTAAACAATTATAATTCCTTTTGAAGTCATACAAGTCTTAACTGTTGCTTAAGCAAAACTATATTCTGTGTGTGTACTGCCTTTCTGAACCACAAATGTGGTTTAATTAGCATATGAAGATTCTTGATATGTTACATACTGCTTGGAGAGACACAAAATACTCATTCTGATGTGCTAATGTGTTTGTGCCTTTACCACATATTAGTTTTCATTTTAAAATAATATCAAATACTACAATGAATTTATATAAGTTTCCATTATAAGCTGGTTTCAGTATCCACAGAAAAGATCAGTCATTTCTAATAGGGAGCGTATTAATTTTCCTCAAGCCTCATGTCATGATAAACTGTCGAAATTTTGTACCAGTGGTAATTAATGTCAGTCTGGAATATCAGGTTTTAAAATAACACTGGGAAAAAATCCATTTTGACTTGTTGAAGAAAATACTTCTGTGGAGTAGCCCCTCAACATCCAAAGGTATGATATACTGAAGTACTTTTCTGGAATATCTTTCAGAACAGTATATCATTGATCTCTATTCTATTTACAGACTTCTGTGAAGAAGTTTTTCTTAAAAGCAAAGTAATAGAATGAGTTTCTGCTTAGAATTGAAAGTAAACAGAACTTAGTAACTAATGAACAATTAATACCATAGAAAAAAAATGAAAGCTGTGATATCGGATGAAGATATTATTTTCTTTTTTTATAACCTATTGTGGACGAAGAGCTACTATTTTCAAGATTACGTTGATAATAATTTAGAAGAGTCAGAATAAACTGAAGAGTATAAACTATCAGAATAAACTGAAGAGTATAAACTATCAGAATAAACTGAAGAGTATACCTACATTATTAGGAATTTTATGATGTACAGTATTAATGTGCATTACTTAGTATTTTAGGGTAATAAACTGGCTAAAAAAAAAAATCCAGAGTTGCAAAGCCCACATTATTTTTGTTTGTTTGTTTATTTAGCAGTGTGGTATATTTTCAGAATTAAATCAATAGAGGGGTTTGCACAGCCGGGCTTTTGCTGTATGTCAGCACAAGTGGAAATGCCAATACATGGTAATAAAGGGGTGAACCTCTGTCTTCTGTGGTGCTGTGAACTGGAGCCTTTATGGGGGAACAGTACCAACAGACAACTTTAATACTTCCCACCTTCCCATAATCTGTGAAGTTTTAGAACAGTTATTGCTAGGGTGCTATTATATTCTCTCTTGCACTTTAGCGTACATGGAGGAATTTTACATCACATCTAGAGAAAATCCACCTACATGCAGTAAGGTATTACTGCATAGTACTGGTTTGCTTTAGACTAGGCAGAGATTCATTTAGGTTAGTGTTGGTTTAGATACTTAAGTCTGGAGTATTTCAGCAGCCTTTGAGAAATACCATTGCATTTCAAAAATGATGAAGGTGTTCACTTCACTAGAGCACAGATTCAAAGAGGCTGGGGAACTTGGGCAAGTTTTGAAAAACCTCTTAGTACCAGACTTCTGCTTCCTACAGATTAGGCCTCCTGCTGACTATTTGTACCTGTTGAATATATAAGATGTTTAAACTTTAATGTCTGCACCTCAGTTCACCTACCTTTGAAACAGCAGTGGTAATTCTGACTTAAATATTGTGAAGATACATTAATAAATATGAGCAAAACTCTTTGAAGTTGGAAAATATAATGAGATTTAAGTACATTCCTTTTCGTCATGATTAACCTGTCAAACCTTTAAATGCTGAAACATTGCTCTTGGGGAAAAAAAAAAAGGAGAAATGCCAATTAAGATAATAAAGAAGCCAAGATCCAGATCAAATAAGCAGAACAAGCAAATAAAATAAATATGGGGAAAAAAATCCAAGGAACAGAGCACATCTAAAACATACAGCTCAGAAAACTGATAAGAAAATCTGAAACAAATGCTGTTGGCAATTGGAAGGGCAGTTAGTATGCTACTACACAACATCTTTGCATAAGATTTGGAATGAATGCATATTAAGACAATGTGCCAGAGAAGTCTGGGCAGCAGTTAATCTCCTGAAGTCTCAAACGGATCCATGGCACCCTATAAGTGCCTTTTTCTTCTCCTCTGACTGTAGGAGGAGCCTGTGGCAACTACCTCACATACACAAATCTCAGCCCTTCAGAGTTCAGGTACCTCCAGTGTTAGGGGATGGCCGAATGGAGGTTTTCAGGTAATGATTTTGATCTGATCTTGAAATGGACTGGACAAGAAGACTGAGTTTGGGCAGAGATCCATAAATGGGACAAGACAGACTTGCAGGAGTAGGTCAAAGGAGGGAGGATCAAATTAAGGACAACAAGCAGAATAATCTTGCACAAAAGAACACATCCTATTCCAAATCCTGGAATGGATCCAATATGCTTAATTTTAATATTTCCCCTTACAATAGTATATATTTGCAGATTAAAGGTCAAAAGCATGTAACTTCATTTGCACAGAGGGTGAGAATCCATGGTCAGCCCAGCAGTCAAAACAACTGCCCTCTGTATGGTGGATCGCCCAGCTGGCCATAAAGAAAGCAAATACAAAGTAATTGCTTATTTTGTGAATCTCTTGTTCTGGTTTGGTGGTTGTTTTTTTTTTAAAAGGTAAACCATGTAACTAAGAAGTGTATGTTCATCAAGAGCACAGAAGCCAAAATAATGCTGGTTGGTATTTCCTAACTTCTCAGGATGTGATTTCTCAACCTCCTAATATTCTTTCAACATAGCTTCTGTGTTGTGATATGTGGAAGGCCAGAATTTATGACCTTTATTATTGCATCATAGAAGAGATTAGGAACGTATTTTAAGTATTTATTATCCTTCTTTTGAGGTGACACTTTCAAAAGCTTCTAAGAAATCATAAAGTAAGAAAAATCTCTCTTTGAACTGATTTTTTACCAGCTTAGGATGACTGATTTTTCAAAGACAGCAATAGATTTCAGCAATATGAAAACCTTGACTGGTGATGCCAAATAAAAATTATTTTTAAAAACCCACAAGCTGCTTGTTCTAAAGTTTTCATTTTCTGCCCAACAAGTTGATCTCTGTCCTTCAAGGTAATAAAATACTATGGCAAGCCAAGAACACATAGTTCTTGTCTCTTTTTTTGTTTTTCTTAATGAGAAGCCAAGGAAATACACATGACTGAGAACCTGCAGGCTTGCGAGCAGGAAGAGCAAACTCCCTTTTTTTTAGTGTCACAAAATATGTTTTACTACTTATGTGGACTAAAAGCCGCTACAAAGACCTCTAGTATTGGGAAGCATTAAAAAAAAAAGCTGAATTTTTGAAAATGGAAATAGAAGTACATAAATAAAAGCTTTTTAAAATGAGAGGATAGGAAAAAATATTATACTTTAAAAGATGGGGAAATTAAGCTTTTGCAATCAGAATAAAGAGGGGGAAGAGAAACTGAACATAAGCACAAGATTAAATAGGAAGGACTGAAATTAGTATATCAGAAGTAATGAAGACACTGTTTCATATTCATTTGGAAAGAAATGTCCATGAAGGTTGGACAACTTAGAAGTAACAAAAGGTTTATAAAAATAGCTGTTCCTAAAAAGCAGTAAAGGAAACATTTGAAAAATGTGCAGAGTAGTAAGTCCATCAGCCAACCCAGCTGTATGCATCCTAGGGGAGAAAAGGTATTTGCTATGAAACTTCCTGTAGCACTGTCAATGAAACCTGAAAAGAGGGACAAACTCTAGAAGACTTAAAAAAAATCAAATATTGCCTCTTTTTTCAAAGAAAGCATAGAATGCCTTTTCTAACTGCAGTCCAGGAGATTAAACTTGACCACTATGTATCTGATTCTAGAAATGCTGTGTAGCCAGAGGAGGCTCAGTTTCAGAGACAAGGATGTAATTATTTTTACTTAGAGCTTTGAGTTAGTTCTCAAAGGTGCTCTGCTGACAATGAAAAGATGCTTCATAAAAATCTTTGAATGAAGACTACAGCTACAGAGAGACCTTTCAAGGCAGTGACTAGAGTAGGAACCCTGCACAGACAGCCCTTCTTTTAACACCTGATGATCTGTGGCACGGATACACTTTGGCTTTCTGGATGGTTTATTACATGCTCTCATAAAAACCTTTTTTTGTGTGTGCATTTTGCAATATGTCTGTGCTGTAATACAAGGAAATGCTTCTCTGTGTTTCAGTTTCATAATGCAGAAGACTTGCTCACTGGGTCGTCACTTGCAGATGATTGTCCTGGGATACAGTTTGCACAGGATATTCGAGGAGTGCAAAGGTGGCACACGTGCAGCACTATCTAGCAGAGCTGCAGAGTTGAGGGTGAGCAGACTGTTCTTGAATCACAAGATAGACCATTGGTTTTAATGAAAATTGTGATCTGGACTGCTTTTAAATCATCCAGTAGGTCTCTGCAAAATGTATGGGATGTGTAGGAGACTGGACTGCAAGGAATTTTCATCATTTCAATCTCAAGAAATTTAAAATAGTTCTTTAATACCTCGTAAAGCAGTTCTTACTTGCTGTTTCCTTTCTTTCATTTCAAAGAAATAATTTGAATACTTTGTCTGTCTGACACCCAGTGAGCAAAAAACTATACTCTCCTTTTCCAGTTAGGCACTGAGGCAAGGAAGCCTTAATGTTATTGCAAGGTTTCTCAGAGGACCCCAGCCAGTTTGTTCTGCCTACACTGCTAAATAAGATGGAGGTTCCTGTTGGAGGCAAACCTTGTAGGAAAAGGATTCTGCTGTGGAAAAGCTGAGAGTCACTGAGCTATTGGCAGTCTTCTCTGGAAAGTTTGTGGGTTTTTTTCTTGTCTGCTCTATATAATATATATTTAAAGTTGTGTTTGTTGTTGTTTTCTTTTAACATTACTGGTAATCTGTAATTCATACATCCCTTGTTTTTAGTGTACTTCATGACACAAGAGAGTTATAAATATATCTGAATTTATTTGGTCGACTTCTGTGTTTATACAGTTCCCACTGAAGTGAGGTCACTGAACTAGAGAACTGACTCTCCGACTGGTTCTCAAACCCCTGTAGCATCTTGCTGTCATTCTTGGCACGTGAAGCATGACCTTTTGTCCCACAGTGGCCAGGCATATTACCAAGAGGCTTTATCATAGTCACTTACTCCACATTTAATTAGTAATTTTTTTTTTCACAGCAGTTTTATTTTTCATTTCCCTGAATAACTCTACAGTGTACTGGTGGAAGTGAGAAATATAAGGTACTTGTAAATGCTTGCATTTCTGGAAAAATATAACATGGAATAAAAACCTGAAAATTACAGTCAGATTTCATGTACTCCTATTCCCCAAATGAATTTAAAAAATCATGGGAACCACCTTTGGTCACTATGAAGTATCATGTGCTGAAACCTCATCACATCGACACATCACCAGCTAGGTTTAGAGTAAACTTCTGGAGGCAATCAAGTGACCCATGGCCTTGGCAAAGATCTAACTTGAAGTCTTGTGGGAAAATAATTTCTGGCTCTTAATTTAGGACAAGGCCAAAGGAATTCAGCCCTGCAATTCCTACACTTAAAACCCAGAAATTCCATTTTGATTTGAATAGTGAGCCTCTCTGTTGCTAGCAGGTATGTGCATAAGAGTTAGTGAGGCACAGATCTCCTGCTATTTTGCCCTTAATGTGGAAAAATCAATCACCCTCTTTAAACGGCAGACTTCAGATAAAACATGCAGTGCTCAGTGGTTGTGAAAAGGCTCTCTTTTTCCAAGGCTTTGATAAGAAGAGGAAGTTAAACAGAATTTTAACCTTTTTTGTGAGTACTTTTGAAGTGACTGAGGACCTGATTTTCATTTGCATCAAGGCTTCTGCATTAAGCTTAAAAAACCTTAAATGGGCATAAACTGTAATTAGGACCTAGTCCCCTGTCTCTTCTAGCTTAAGGTATAACGACTCTGAATCTTTAATGTCTATAGATGCAGCTCCAGGGGAGAACCTCTGATGTCCGGAGATTCAGCTCTAGGGAATAGTGACAGCCTGGCAACAGCCCAGAAATACAATTAAAGGAAAGTCTGTCCTCTAAGAACCCCCAGAAAGTCAGTATGTTTAAAAGCATTAAAAAAATTATTATTATTCTTTATACTTGCTATTTTCAGGCTTTGTATCGTACATATAAATAAAATAAGTTAAAACTATTACAGGTTTTAATCAGTGGTGAAGAAGCCTAAAAATTTTCATAGTTTATTATCTGAGTATTTTACATAGTTGATACATTTATTTTATTTTTCATATGTATTATTTGTACATAGATGTATTGAAAATGTCTTAGTGAGTAAGGTCCACCAAGGAGAAGCTATAACTGTACTTTAAATTAGCAAATCCAGCTCATCAGCCAGCTGCTGTCACCTACAATATGGCACAGTTTATGCCCAATAATTCCCCACAGTGGAGTGATTTTGTCTCACTGTTCTCCCCTACCTTCTTATGGCTGCAAAACCAGTAAGAACATTGTTTGCTTTGAGACTCTTTTTACAGAGGTAGATTAAATTTCTCAGTGGATTCCTCTGTTACTACCAGGGAACTGGCAGACGGGGGAAAAAAAGCCTAACAGACCAAACCAGATAAAAAACAGCGTTACCTCATTTCTGTAGGCAGCCAGGTTAAGAAAAGAAGGTTATAAGGCCTGTGACAATCCAGCTCTTGGCCATGAGCAGTGTAGCAGTGAGAGGAAGGAAAAGACTGGTAATACTGAAGCTGTGATTCTTCAGTGCAAATCCTGTGCCAAAACATCTGTGTCCTGAACAGAAAGAAATGGAACCATTTTGGTAATTTGTCTCCTGGGTTAAGGGTAAAATGTGTCACAGAAAGGATGCAGGATATCCTAGGAAATTTTTACTAATTATAGTCCACATAGTAACGATAACACAAATGAAGGTGGATTAGGTATACTCAATGAATTACTTAGCAGATGTAAGAGAGAAGAAAAGAGGTGCCTGATGTCAGAAACCTTGTGATATCTCTGGTACAGGGGACAGCAAAAGAGTTACACAGACCCTGGTCATTATGTGATAGAGGTACCCAAGGTGCAAGAAGGATCCATTGAGTTTGAAAGCTACTGGGATGTTTTCCATGCCAAGGGCTTGTTGGAACATGAAGTTTCCTATGGCTTCTTTCCCCTACACCAGGTCCCAGAGCAGCAGGGCCTGTCCATATAAAAAGCAAGGAGACCACTGTTGTTTAGCACAAGAAATCAAGCAAGAGTTTCCCAGCTTGTGGAGTAAAGCTTAAGAAAGGTGTTAGTCTTATACAAGTATACAAGTACACAACATAAAAAGTTAATATCTTACTACATACTTTATTATTATATTTATTAAAAATATCATTTTGTTATAAGGAAAAAAGGTTTTTAAAAAAAGGTAATCCCAGGGTCACAAATTGTGGAAGGTGGCAGAGTATTCCAAAGAAATCCTGAAATATGCTTTTTTTGTAATACTCTTCCTGGCATATCTGCTAGGAGATAGGATACTGGAATAGATGAAACTTTGGTCAGGAAAGCATTTTATTAGTCCATTTGTTCATACTTCAGTTACTAAGATTTAAAGTTTCATACTGTAGTCGAAGGAATAATTCAGTAAGGCCCTCTGTGATAGCAGTGATAATATATACTCTGCTGTTTACTTTCTTTATAAAACACAGCAACTATATTTTAATTCATGAGAGTGCATATTACATAGTTTAAGTTACCTAAAACTGGGAGTTGGAGCATCATATCTAGAGATGAAATATAATGGATTTATAGTTACATATCTGAAAGACAGGCTGAGTGTGAAGTAGTCAAAGTTTGATTTACACTTGGAAGGAGAAAGCATGTGTTTTGCTATTACCAGGTTTTTCCCAAATGCCACACAAAAAAGTAATTTAAAACATCACTAACTAATTGATAACAAGCCTTTTATTGTAGTCATGTAGAGGTTCTGACATATACGAATGTCTGTTTAATATTTTTATGTTTTATATCCTTCGGGCTTGAAAACATAGTCAGAAATATGTTGAAATAAAATTTGAAATAAAAATAAAAAACAAACAACAAATACCCCGAAAAACCAAACAACAAACAAAAACAAAACAAAAAAGCAAACAAAAATCACAAACAAAAACAAACAAACCAAACAAAACAAAAACAAACAAACAAACAAAAAAAACAAACAAGCCAACTCTAGGAACAGGAGTCAAAAGCTGAAGTTTCCATATCAGATGCTTTCATGCATAGCCTCCTATGCCAAATGAAGGTGCATAATGAAAAATGTCACTGAATTGAGAATGTTAATTTTTCAGGAGATATTTTTGAGTTAGTAGTTGTCTTTTTTCATATATTTAGCTAGGAACACGTACCAAAGCATGTTCTGAGTTATGTATAAATAACTACATCTTTCCCCCATGCAGAGAGAATTTGCACTGGTAAAATTCAGGATATCAGAATATACACAGGAGCAGAATATGGGAGAAGAGTTGCTTTTATTTTCAACACAAAACCTTTTCTCTCTACAGAAGAGAGAACGAAACAAAGTTTTTTAGAGGTACTCTTAATTGGAATAGGCTGAATAATAAAGTTTACAGAAAAGTCCTTTTTACAAAGCCAGAGAGGAAAGATGCAAAAGGTGAGGACATGCCTTGTGGGACATCAGTGAGAATTTTTTGGATATGTCTACTTAAGGTTATTCCACTGGACTAGTTTATTCATTCATTGCACATGCACTAATTAAAACAACTAAACAGAAGTGCACCCATACTACCTTTTCTTTCCGCAGGCAAGGTGTTCTTCTTGTTAATCATATAGTCTCTACAGCTCTACGTCTATATATTAATAAATCCTTTAATATTCCATGAAGATATTCCAGGTTTGTTTTTTTAATGGTTAATTATAGGATGCCTACCAGAAGCTTCCAGGAATTCGGAAATTGGACTTAAAAGTGACAACTCCCATGATTCTTGTGCTGGCATCTACTGATTTTGCCAGCACCACTTTTGACCTGCTGACAGGCAGCGTAGGGTTGCTGCTGAGTGCCCTGAGCGTGTCTGTCAGTGTACACACATTGGCAGGTGGGCAGGCAGATTTATTTGGCAGTGCAGTGTCATAGGGCTTCTGGGGACATGGGAATATTCTTAACAGAGAAAGACAAAAAACGGTGAAGACCAAAAAGCTGTTTTTCTGAAATCACTGCACACAATATGAGACATGCGTGTAGACTCAGCCAGCTAGCAGGGCTCCTGGGATAGGTGGTGAAGCAAAACTCAGATGTCTGGGCCTCCTAGCAGATTGTCAGAAAAGCAAAGGACACTTCCTAGAAATCTGTGTCCTCAAAGTCACCTAAGAGTTGCAGCACTGGAGCAGCAGTGTGAAAGTTGTCCCCAGTGTAGAAGATATAGGCTGCTCTTGCTCTTTGGGAAGCTGGCTACCCCCACTTACTGCCTGCTAGTAGTTAACCAGGTTGGGGCTGGCAGATCAGCTTCTGGGCTTGTTGCCATGGAAGATTGAGATGTTTCTTTGAGCAGTGCTGCTCTACCAGGTGTATACACAGGAGGAACTGGCATATCTTCAGAAAGCAGAGGAGAGGTATTTGTGTCCACTGATTTTTGGGAGCACCTTTTCTGCTTCATTTGCTCTGACAGTGCCTTCTCAGTGTTTGTGTTCAGTGACTCTTGGATTGGAACTAAATATACCCCTTGTGAAGGGTGGGATGGACCTCTGCAGTAGTCCATGCACATGGATGAAAGAGCATTAATGATTGCTGTTAATTAATGAAAACATCTATGCCTAAATTTACCTCAGCAATAGAGGTCAAAAAAAAAAAAAAAAAAAGTGTATTCACATGTAGCTGGCAAAGATGCTACTTAAAAACATTACAGTGCTGCCTACCCTTTCAAGAGCTAAAAAGGAGTAGAAAACCTGCTTGGTGATATTCTCTGTGAGAAAGGTAACATAAGAAAAGGCAGGAAGTTCCTTGGTGAGGCTTTTGGAAATAAAGTATAAGGATGGCATGTGACTATACTGGCTGGCAGAGGCAGTGGCAACAGAATCTGCTCCCTAGTAGACTGGACACTTCAGAGAACTTCACTGTAGTCTTCCTTTCTCCTTTTTCAGCTGTAAATAAAAAAACCTTTAGTTACACTTCTTCCACTTGAATGAATGAAAAAAAAATCTTTAGACGAATTCTGATTCCAATCCCATATATGTAAAACAAGATTAACTTGGTTGACTTTAATGGCATCAGCTGGGGCGTACTTTACTGAAATTCATCAACAATTAGATCACTTGGCTTGGGTCAAATGTATAAATAACAAAGGTATTTCCATTGCTTTCTCTGTAAGGTGATTTCATTTGGCCATCCTTGGAGTCAGTCTTTGCTCTGAGTTCCAAAAGACCTAGATTTCACCCAGAGGTGTTCCATCAGCATAAATTTGGCCTAAATGATACCAGAATAAGCTCTACCAGCTTAGTGAACCATGCAAGCATCCCTTCAATGGCAAGTTTGGGGCTTTCAGTACACCTGCCCAGTACTCTGCTAAGGCTGAAAGGGAACACATTTCACCAGTGATGGGGAAACGAGAAGAGAAAAATATTTGCAATTCCAAAAGAACTAAATGGAAAAGCATTGCTTAGAAATAACTCCACACACAGCCTTGCATAAATATCCTTTGTCTGTGGATCAAGGCTAACTGTTACTGTACTCTTTGATGTGGGATTTTATTTTCAGACCACTGCAGACATAGATTTTTTTCAAAGCAACAACTGTACTATTTACTGCATGCCACAGCTATTTTTAGAAAGAATTGCCACAAAATATAGTTTAAATAGTACTTTCATGTAAGATCCACAAACTTCTAAGTCTCCTTACCAAATAGTACATATTTCTATCAAAAAATAAGCTCTATTTAATTTTTCTCAAATAATAACATAAAGTTGTTACATAATTCTTTACCCCAGTAGACATCAGTGCTCCATTCTTTTCCTGTCTGTTAAAGGGAGAGAACAAGAGTTTGCTTTGATTCTGTACTACCTTGTCTTCATGTATTATACTTACCATGCAAAATAGATGCAGGCTGCTATCAGGTACTTGAGCAGCTTTCTACACACAGTTTAAAACTGGTTTGCACAGGTAGCTGCATATGAAACAAGGTGTGGGAGAATCGGGGCCCCACACTCAACTGAAGACATTCATGAACCCTAGGCAATACTCCTATATGACATAAGTCAACACCATTCTATTCTAAATGGAGTAAATTTTCTGTAGATAAGGATGTGGCCATAGGGGTGCTCAAACTGGTAAAGAGAAATTTCATGGGGAAACTAGAATGGGGAAAATAGTCTAATATCCAACTTTGTATTTGATTATACTGAAAATTAATTGTCTCCATTAAATGTAAATTTAATTGATTAAAGGTATAAACCAGCTGACTTAAAAAAAAATAATACTGTGTCTCATTTCCTACTCATGAGCATCCCTTTTTCTGAATCCTGGGATAGAAAACTGTGTTTCCCAAGAAAGTTTTGCATGAGACCAACTCTGGTGGCAAGTCTCTACACTTGAACAAAATGTACTCTTCTTAATCTTTGTTTTGGCCATGAAGAAAAAAAGAAATTATGCATTTAGACATGCAGCATCATTTTTCACCCTCATCTAACTGGAATTCCTGCTTATTCAGTACCCTCAGATGTGTGCATACAGCTTCTAATGAGTAAATTTATACCAGTGCAACTGAGCAATACTGCATTACCCAGATGAATACCTATACCAGTTTGCAGCAGTTGAAAGGACAGACTTTGAGGTCAAGCATTTTCGGTGTCTGCCTATCTGGGATGCCCAGAAATACAGCTTTTCTAATGTGCTTTTCATGTTGAAATATGGGCAGGCCACGGAGTGTAACAAAGTCCCCTGATTTTGTTCTTCAGTGTGGTTGTATCCAAATCAGTGGCAAAACACAGAGAAGTAGAACTAAGTCAGATACCCCTGCTTTTAGTTAATCTAAGCTGTAGTGCAGGTAGACCTTGCAAAGGGTGAAAATAACTCCAGTATCTTCTCTTCTTTCATCTCATATTGTGCAGCTGTCCTTGTCACCTTTTTTTTTTTTGAGATAAATACACGCAAATATATGTGCATATTATCTACAATGTTATTTTATATAACTCAAGATTTACCTGCTATTTATATAAGCACACAGAGAATTTTCTAGCAGAAAATTTAAGATGACAATTGAAAAGCTACTTCTAGGAGAGATACATATTTTTAAAGATTTGAAAGCACTATCCGTTAAGGAGCAAAGCTCCAAGCAATATATGTCATTTTCTCCCAGACCCCTTTCCTTTTGTACTCCTTCCTTTGCCTTTATTGATGCTACTGCACTATAAAAAAACAGTGCTCTAGGGTAGACCTCAGAGCCCCAGTTCCTACCAACCTCTTCCTTCCTTATTCTCAGTAGCAGAAGCTACTGTAAGGTTACTTTGTGATCAAGAAAAGAAGTTTGTATAATGCCCCAACTCTGCAGCATTCAACTGTTCCTCATTTTTCCAGATTAGTGCCTTAATTAAGTCCAAATGTTTTTCATTTTCTCCCTTATGGTCCCTGCTCTGAAACCTGATGCTGGCCATGGACTCTGTCCTCTTGCGACCTTTTCTTTTCCTGTTCCTGCTGCTGGCTGGCTTTTAAATTGTGAGCAATTGCACGAGGGTGACAGTTACACACTTCTGGTCTCCACACACACCTCGGGGGCTGTTTACTCTGTTACTGAAGTCAGAACTAGTCAGGAATCCACTTTGCTTTTCCCCTTCTGTGTAAGGTAGAAGTGAGGCAGAAGAGAACAGATTTTTAGCTGGTGGAGAAAGCAGTTCATACCATACACCTGAGTCACCCTCAGTATAAACTCTTAATGCAGTGCAGCAGTAATTTATCACATCACATAAAATGTATAAACAAGATTTCTTAAGACCAGCCATTGATTTCAAGGTGATTATTTTTAGGGAGCTATCTTGCGAGTTGGGCCTCAAAATGTTCAGCCCAGAGGAAAGAAGAACAGAAAGGCAGAAATTTTAACTGACTCATTTCAAAGTTAACCTGTAAAAATGAAGTGCAAATTTTGCCAATACAGTATGTCAGCAGAGATGTACTGAAGACAAGAGACTAAAATTAAATCAGCTAAGAATCTGGCCCAAGAGAATAAGGAAAGAGAAACTAAAGAAAACAAAAAGGGCTTGGTTCTTTTCTTATGGCGTGAGTAGTCCCAGTTACTGGAACTACACTGAGGTAAAATTGGTTTATGCAGCAGAAAAATCAAATCATATGTCAATTGGAATTGCATGACTGATGGTAAACATAAAAATTAGGCATGAAACCCATGGTCAGAGACAAAACTGTTGCAATGGGAAAAATATGGCAGTAGTATCCTGATAAGCATTTGCATTACAAGTAAGTTAGTTTTTATATCTGCAGGAAATAAAAGAGATAATTTCTAACACTTATATTTTATCTCTAATACAGAGCAACAGCATGTCTTGCCTCTCAAATAAAACTTCATATCACTAACCTCATTTCTCTATATGAAGTGTAATAGGATTTGTAGAAATCAAGCAGATCTGTCCACAACTATTCCAAGTACCAGAAGATGAATGATGTACAGAAAAGGTAATAGTTTATTTTTTCTGTGCAGGGTTTGTTCATTGTTCTCCTCAGGGAGACAGATGTGCAGACAGCATGTGCTGAGCGAAATGAGTACCCCTTACTCTTTGGCACTTTTAAAATTATTAGAATTAAATCTATACTTTGCTAAGTGAAATGTTTCAATTTAATCAAACTGTGCTGTCATGACCATACTTACATTAAGAGTTTAAGAGCCCTACTTTGCCCTCAGCTAATCCCTCACATATGAGGTTTTCATGGTTAAATTGTCTCCTGTGTAAGTAATCAAGTACATATGAACTCTGCTGCTAGGGAAATTGAACACAAGTCAAAAATCTCTAAGAATGAACTGCTAAGAACAGTGTGGCTAAGGAAAAGAGGGGGAGCTGGCCTCAGTCATCAGGTCCTCCTGATTCTCCTTTTTAACTTGCAGCTTATTCCAGTGAAAATCTCTAAGATGAACAAAATCCACTTCCGTAATAAGAGTGTGCGTTCAATCTGTGTGCTCCTCCTTCCCTCCTCTAATCATTCTCATCATTATATTTTGAAGATCGAACACCCATCATCTTAAAATAATGCTGGTCCATGGCATAAGATGAAAAACTAAAGGACAGCATCACTGTGTAAGAGTTTCCAAGTGGCAGGAAAATGTGCCCAGCAGGAACAAAAAGAGCAATTAACAGAACTTCCAGTTCAGAAGACTTTTTTGTAGGATCACTGGAAAATGTTGTGATCAAAAAGCAAGTGGGACAGTTCCAAATTTTAAGGAGGACAATGGTATACTGGCCAAAATACAACCATCATGAATTTTAACACTAAAAATTCACAGAAAGAAAGGGACAAAGAAGTAAGATTTAGGGCTCTATGTATGTGTGAGCATACAAACACACAAACACAGCATGTAAAAAAAGCTGATTGATAAATGGAGCACAGTTTCATAAAAATCGGGTTTATGGCTGGAAAGATAGTCAAAAGGTCATGTAGCCCACTGCTTTATCCACTAATAGGAACTATTTTTGGTGAATTTTGAAAGTTGCCTGTCTTCTCTAAAAACCTCCACTGATGTAAATTCTGTGATGTCCCTACTCACAGACAGTATAATCTAGCCGTCAACTTTCCCACTAGAAAGTTTTACCTAATATTGAAATCACAATTTTTGTAATAAGCTAATCCTGTGGTGGTTTAGAAGAAAAAAAGGCAAACACACAAACAAACAAAAAAGAAAAGCAAACAAACAAATAACATTCAAAACCCAAAACAGAAACCACCCTTCTTTTTTATGCAATTTTTCATTTGTTTGAGAACAGTTATCATAGCTCCTTTTCCTTCTGTTGTTTTCACCGTGTAGTTTAGGCTGTGCTAGTGTGATTCTCTTAGGCTCTCCTCCCCAGGTTTTCTTTCCCACCATTAATCATTCTTGTTGGTTTTGTTGGATTGTTCTGATATAGTTCCCATGCTTTTTGAAGGGCATTGGTTAAAACTGGGTATGATGCTTCAGCTGATGCTCTAGCAGTGCTCACCAGAGCAGGTGGAAAACTTTCTGTGCCTTCTTACACTCTTGTTTACATGGTACTCTATTGAGAGTCTGCCTTTTTAAAACAGCCTGACTATGTGGAGTCCTGCTCGGCTCATGGCCCACTACAACTCCAGATTCCTATGAGGAGGGGTTGAGGGGGCTGGGGTTATTTAGCCTGGAAAAGAGAAGGCTCAGGGGTGACCTCATCACTCTCTACAACTACCTGAAAGGAGGTTGTAGCCAGGTGGAGGTCGGTCTCTTCTCCCAGGCAACTATCAGTAAGACAAGAGGGCATGGTCTCAAGCTCTGCCAGGGAAAGTTTAGGTTAAATATGAGGAAGAAATTCTTTACAGAGAGGGTAATCAGGCATTGGAATGGGCTGCCCAGGGAAGTGGTGGATTCTCTGTCCCTGGAGGTTTTTCAGGTGAGAAGGGATGTGACATTTAGTGCCATAGTCTAGTAAACGCAGTGGTGTTGGATCAAGGGTTGGACTTGATGATCTCAGAGATCCTTTCCAACCCAGCTGATTCTATGATTCTATGATTCTATTATTTCTTTGAAAAGCTGACAAGTAGTCAGGTGCCTCCCCAACCCTTATTTGTTCAGGTGATCATTCTTGAACAAGTACAGCTTCTTAAATTTGTCCCCATTTGTTTTCATTCTGGTTTTTTGCTGGTCGTTTCTTCAGTAATTTTTCAGGATAATTTTAAATTCCAATTCCATTGTGCATTCCATCTGCCATCACTCCAGCTTCATTTCACCTGGAAAATTATTAAGGATATTGCATTATTCAGGTCCTCAAGAAGGACATCAAGCAGAAAATGTTCCAGAACAGATTCCTGTGGAAGCCTTACAGAAATGTACCTGTACTGCAACAGAGAACTGCTCAAATATTTTCTCTTCTGGATAGAGTTTTCTAAACAAGGTTTTATGCCATCCACAGATAGAGCTTAGCAAGCAGGTGCAACTGGTCTGAAAGCACCTTTTTTCATCTAAGAATTCCTTAACCTATTCTCTGTTCTAAACCCTAAGATAATTAGTCTCAATTGTGCTTGTCACCTGGTTAGAGCTTATCATTCAAGTAAAAACTGATACGAAATTTATCTACTTCAGCTTTCTTGGCTTTATAGCTTTCCTCCATTTTTAATCACTTTTCCTGGATCACCTTCATTACTACTGAACTTGTTGACCTCACTTCTCTTCCCTTTGCATCTAATTTTGGATCGGAAAAAAAACAGAACGAGAAAAGACAAAGCACAGATTTTCTTTCATGATCAGGCTAATTTTTTTAGTGGCCTAAACAGTCTAACTTGTTTTCACTTTACTTTCTTTGGTCATATGTTACCAATAGTTTAACCAGTTTGGTCTCTTTTTGCAGTGTTTGTAGTTTCTCTGACGTGGAGTAATATATACTACTGTCCTTAGAAACATTCCTTTGAGGAGTTTACAGCTGGTTTTTATTCCTGTGTTCACTTAGCTACCTGTTTTCTAGTAGTTTATTGAAGCCTCCACACTTCTAGTCCATTTTTTTTTACTCTTCTTCATTCCCTTTCCAAGGATCATATACCCTGTGACTCCAAGGTTACTCTTACATATGTAATCTTTCACACTCTCACATCATTCTTTACTGCTTAGCATCACATCTGTAAAAGTCTTCTTTCTGACTCCTTACTCCACTTTTTTAAACAAGAATTGCCAGTAATTCCAGGAACTCACTGGACACTGGCATCCTGTTGAATTCTTTCACCAGGGAATACCTGGACTGTTAAAATCCCTCATTAATGTAATATCCTGTTCTTTGGCTGATTCTGCTTTTTGGTCACAGAAAGCCTCAAGTCTTCCTTGTTTAATATTTTCAATCCCTGCAATCAAAGCCTTTATATTCTTTTCCCTTTTTACCTTCTCAGAGGTTGTAACTTCCTCCACGTTCTCAACACACCTGTGTACCCTTGAATGAAGAGCAGTGTACCTTGTTTTGTCCAATCTTTCCTGACCTTCCTGAGCAAGCTAATGCTTTGTTTATTAATATTCCAGTCATGCCACCACCTCAGCACAGTTTGTGAGTATACTGGGGAAGGCAGTACCCATTAATGAGTTAAAAAAGTCTTACTGCCATTAAGAAGATGCATTTGTTGGAAAGCCTGAGGACTTAAAAAACTGAAAAAGAATTAGGGGAAGTCTTCTGAGGAAAAAGAAAACTCTCAGAAGCACAGGACTGAGCAGAGAGAGTGCAGCATGACAGCGGTTCACACCACTCACCTTGAGGCAGGAGATAAAATGAGGCTGGATAAGTGCTCTGAGAGATCTGAGAAACCATGAGTGGCTGTGCTTATTGGACACCACAGCAGGGAACAACAGAGGCATTCACTTATATAAAGAGAACCCACAAAATGAAATAAGTATGTTAAGAAAGGAACATTTTCCACTACCTACAAGGAGAGAAATCTTTGGAGACATGGCTTGTGCCAAATATTTTCCTATGCTTGATGCATCAGCAGGATTCTGGCAGGTGTCCTTAGGAAAACAGAGCACATGTTTGTGCACCTACTGCACCTCCTCTGGGAGACACTGTTTCTGCAGATGACTGTTGGGGTTGTGTTTGGCATTTACAGTATTTCACAGTAAAACACAGGAAAAAAAACGTAGTAGTGGAGAGGTTGTAAAGTATTAGGTAATATTCTTACCTGAGGAAGACAGAAGAAGAGCACGACCAAAAGCTCTGAGCAGCCAGAGATTTACCAAAACACCAATAATAAATACTGTTCAGCAGAAATAACACATCTGGGAGAAACATTAGGATGAAGGTAGGCCAGTATAAGGCCATTTTCGCCACATTTGCTTCAGTAGGCAAGAAAGTTGAAGACTGCATTCCCCAGCTGTCCTTGCCAGACTGGGAAGTGCTGACTGTTCAAGCTGTCCCACTCCAAACCCACAGGGTGCTCCCAGACCGAGGTGTCCTATGGCTGTGGCTGCAGTGACTCATGGCAGGCAGCCCATGGTGGCTTACCAGGACCTGTGGCACCTTGGTTAGCAGATGGATATTATTAGGCAGTAGCTTTGGCTAGAGCACAGTTCTGCACCAGCATATGCAAAGCCAGAGACCAGTGACTTAGATGTAATTGGTAGAAATAGAAGTAGTGTCACTGCACTCATGTGGAGAAGGAGCCTTCAGCCTGAAATCAGGGGTTAAAAGTAACCATGTTCTGTAGATAGTGGAGGTTGTTTGGCTGATCAGAAGCCACTACCTCTAAGAACCTAGCAAACTTCCTATAAAGATTTGAAACTTACTTTTACAGCTACAGGTACCTGACTTAGAATCAAATGCACATCTGGGAAATATTTGTAGCTGTCAATATCTTTTCTATAGCATGAAAAGTAAGAGCGCAAAAACCAGAAGTAAATTGCTCCTACGTCAGTCTGATAAAACAAAACAGTGCAGCCTTGGACAAAATGTTTGCCAGAAGCTCAAGTGCATATTAGACAGAGCACCACTACAGTTTTTTACACTATTCTGTAAATAATCACAACTGATCTCTGTTGGTGAAAAGGTACTTGGCTAGGTAGACCTCTGATCTGGCAGTTATTTGTTCCTCTGAACTACTGATGAGAACGGAGTGTACAGAAAGTAGTGAAATCCATGAGCAATGTTGTGGCGTGTGCAGCTTATTTCCTCACCCTGCTAAGATGGGGTTCTTGCTCTTTGGAAGTATTTCATTTAAAGGCACTGAACAGCGATTCCAACAGCACCACAAAAAATGTGCTTAAAAGGATACGTGAAAGTCAACCAAGGGACTGAAAAATCTAAGAGAAGGGCCAGGGATGTTTTATATTGGCCTTAAATAAACAGTGCCATTGTGGGAAGTTAAATATGGTAACATCTGCCAAAAATACTGTTCAAGCGAAAGAGCCTATGTTGGTAGCAAAAGAAATATCTCCCCCTCTCTCCTCCCCTGGCATGAAGCAGGCGTAGGTTTGTTTATGTTGGCTATATAAACTTCATTGCTCCAAGAGAATTATTCTTAAATCCTGAAATAGCCTCATTTGAAGATATTAGAATAAAAAAAGGTAATCTTGTGTAGTAACTGCTTCAGTGCAGCTGAGTTTTCTCCATTATCAGACATTATGCTCAAGCTGACATTAGATTTGGAGGGGTAACTGATGCAGAACTAGGACTGAATCAAGTCATATTTTTTAAGAGAGTCTCAAACAGGCAGAGACCCCATGGGGGTGTGAAATTTGAGTCCCAGAACATAGTATAAACAAAACAAAAAGGTTTACAACCAACCTGAGAATATGAGACCTGGGGAGCATGATTTGTCCCTCAACTGAGTAAACACAGTAGCTGCATTTTACAGCTCCAAATTCAAGAGGTCATTCCTCCCTGAAAAAGTACCAGCATGTGCTTAATGTCCATTGAAAACCACTGTAATGTGAGCTCTACCAGTCCAACAGAAGGTCACAGAAGAAAAATATCTTCAAGACACAGAGATTTGCATGCAGAAAGACAACGCTCACACGTCTAGAGAACCACAAAGGGCAGTAGAGATACAAAGACTTTGCCTAATGCAACTGCAGCTGAACAGTGACTGGGAATCTGCTTCTTACATAAAGCAAAATTTCACAAACCACAATTTCTCCTCTCTGGGAACTACGGGAGCAGTTGAGCTAACCTCCTGCGTGCAGCCGAGTTAGCCATTTTCTGAGAGGAGAACATTACATTTAATCCAGCAGGGAGGTCCCCATTCAGGTCTCTACCAAATGCTGCCTTTCAGCTTAATGTTTAATGATTCAGGCTGCCCTCATGCCTTTATGAATATAATATGAAAGGGCTGGAAAAACAACTGTTTGCCTCTAAGATTCATTGCCATCAGATAAAACTATGATATTTATGTGGTATGTGATACTAAAGAAAATTACTCTACTGAGGCACAGCTGGCAGGAACCATGAAAGAGATACCTAATTTCTAGAACTGCCGTGAAAGACTGAGGAAATTTGTTATTTCAATACCATAACAAAAAATATGTACATTTAATTTTTTTTCCTGTAATGCACTGTGTACCAACATTCAGTCAATAAGACCTTTTGGTTTGTGTTTTTCTCCCCCAGGATTCTATGTTGGTCACGCCTCAGAAATGAACAATGAGAACACAAAATAATAAACTTTTACATTAAGTTACTCAAGGGCTGAGTAGACTGAGTCCATGTGGAGAAAAATGCAAAGGATCTACTTTTCTCCACTTAATCATACTGGTTACATTTTTCTATTGTTCTGACTTGGAGATATGCAGAAAGCAAACAATATAATATAAAGAAAATTTCACTTGCCATCCTTTATACGTTCAAATGGAAAATCTGAGAATGCCACAGACTGAGATCTTTATTCATGTAAATACGTATTGTTATGTTTCAAGTGTTTGTCAGACCAGGGGAGTATAAAAAATTGAATTTGACAGTTAATTTCTAATCACCTCCTTTATCATCCATTGCAGTGCAGTAATAAATCCTGCTTCACCTCTCCCTTGGACTCTTTTTATTCAGGTCACTGCGTTTCCATAGCTATTGTTTTCATACCTCAACCTCCTTTTCTAGGCTCTAACGTGTACTTCAGGATCCATCATCAGAGCTCCATGGTCTTGTGAAGCCCAGAAACACCTAACGTTTACAAATATTACATTAACAAAGGGCGAGCAGTCTATAATTAGATTTTTTTTTCAATGTATTTAGTACATTTGGTGATGTATATCTTGTTACCATGTCATCTTCTGTCTTGATTCACACAAGAAAATGGTTAGCAACTAATAAAATAAGTTGGTGAAACCATATCTGAAATGCTGTGTCCAGCAATAGCCCTCTGGGCCAAAGATGACCTGGGAACAAGGGCAGCAATGTTGTGGTAGGGAATGGAAAGCCTACTTTGCATAAGGAGGCCAGAAGAGCTCCACACATTTAGTGTAGCAAAACAAAAGCTGATACAGAATGTCACTGCTCTCTATAAATACACCAGGAGGTTAAACATCAAGGAAGGAAAAGATCTTTTGAAGATAAAGTACAGTGTTGGCACAAGAACAAATGGGCATAAACTGCCAATGAATGCATTTTTAACTGGAAACTGAAGGACATTATGTAGCCAGTTGGGCACTCAACGCTGGAGAGAGCAGACTTCCAACATGAGTATGGGGGCACAAGAGGGGTTGTAAAATGGAGTGTGAACAGCTGATGAAAGGCATTGTGTGATGTGGCCTGGGGCTAGTGGGAGACTGGGCTCCAAGACACAGGGGGTCCCTTCCAGCCCTCTGTTCCTTTGTTTTAATTTTCCTCAAAGGTATTTGGAGATTCTGCATGGTGATGTCTCACAGCTGGTAAAGGATATGGCTCAAAGAAGAAAAAGAAATAAGCAACATGTTTTAGCTTGCCAGATGTATGTTATTACTTTATTCCCAATTCACAGGAAATGAACAATCATTTAGTACTGACAGGTACATACTGGAACTTACTATCTTTCTTTTAAAACTTATAATAATGTCCTACAGAAGTTTAGCATTAACCTTAAAGTACACTACACATTTTTGCCAAGGTTACTGTGATATCTTGTGAAACCTATGGGGGAAAATAGAAGAAGAAGGAGGCAGTGGGCAGAAACAATATAAATCGCTGCCAGAATGGCTGAGATGTTAGCAAGGTTAAAAAAAAAAAAAAAAATCATCCAAAGCTCTTCTGCTCACAGAGATACCTCAGTGAAAGGTCCCTTGGGAGCTGCAGAAGGTTAGGTAGGTCTGATTTTCATTGGGGTGTAACTCAAATTACCTTCTTAGTAGACAATTAGACAAGACAAAAGTAATGGTAAAAGCAGCAAGTGTCTCAGTGAATCAAAGGACTACAGTTTGTTAACTGCACTAAGTGGAGTGGATTATAGCTATATAAGGGTAGGTCATTTTCAGATCTAAGACAAGGTCAGTGTTTTGCATTTGTTTACCAGGATGATTCAGTTTGGCTTTTTACATAACCTTTTAGTGTTCATCTCTGAAGAGGTGAAGGTTAGGTATGATAGCAACTAAAGAAAAACTCGGCCCATACTTTCTAATGTTGCTAGAGAGTTCAGCATGCCTTTCTTTAAAAACAGATAAGGCTGGGCTCTCAGAAGCAGGCAAACATCCAGCTCCATCAGCAGCCAGTTTGTCTAAAGGAGGAATCTGAATGGCATCTGAGAGACAGTAGGCTACTGCTCAGACTCTTCCCAGTTTCTCCTTTTCCACGAAACAAATAAATGCCAGAAGTGACACTTGGTTTTCCCAGCCACCCCTTGAACTGGTAAGTCATGAAGATTTCTAAACAGCAAATAGAAATAGGTGGAAAGGGTCTTCTGGAGATCATCTTGCCCACCTACTCTTCAGTGCAGGGTTAACTTGTCCAGCTGAGGTTTGAGTATCTCTATCTCAGTTATCATAATCTCTCTGGGCAAATATTCTCACTGGGACTTCTTACTCCCATATGTCCAATTGGAATTTCCCATTCTTACATTTGTCTTACCTTTTATCTCTCTTCTGTGCATCTTCAGGAAGAATCAGTCACATTTTCTCTATAATCATTCCCTAGGTAACTGAAAACAAAAGTAAGATTTCTCTTCCCCAGGCTCATCAAAGCCAGTTCTATCAACCACACCTTATTGCCTCATGCTCTCTCCCCCTGAGCATCTTGCTGGCCTTCTTCTGGACTCTGCCATGCACCAATGTCTCTCTCGTACCCAGCGATCCCATACTGGACTCATTGTTTCATACAAGGTCTCATGAGTGTCAAGGGGAGAATAGTCCCTTTCTTTGACTTATTGACTTTACCCTCCCTAATACAGCCCAGTATGCAGATGGACCTTTGTTCCCACGAGGCACACTACTGACATGTTTAACAGGTTATTCACCAAGACTGTCAGCTCCTTTCCCGGTGAGTCACCACCAATCCAGCTGACTCCAGCCTGCTCTGCTGCAAAGGGGTAATTCAGCCCAGGTACAGCATTTGCTCTTTCCTTTGTTGAATTTCAAGAGTTTTCTCATGACCCATTTCTCCAGCTTGCCAATGTCCTCCTGAATGGCAGCTCTACCCTCCAGCCCATTGACCATTCTCCCCAGTTTGAAACTGTCTGTAAATCTGTTGAAAGTGCGTTGTGAATTGTTATCAAAAAGTGACCGAGAAAGACATTACACAACATCAGGCCCACTGTTAAATCCAGAAAACTACTCAACTGGTTACTAGTTAGACTGAACCACTGCTTGATTTTCTTTAAGCCTGAGGATTCAGCCAGTTTATGACAGATCTTTAAGTCCAGCCAAGGATGCTATGGGAAATAATCTTCCAAGCATTGCAAAAATCAAAGGAAATGGCATCCATGGTATTCCCCTCATGCTTCAATCATCTCATCACAGAAAGCAGCCAGACTGGTTCAGCACAATTTGCCCTTAACTTTCATTCTGTATTTCATATTTATGTTCCAAGATTACCACTTTTTCCAACACCCTCCCTCCAACACCATATATCACTTCCAGCAGATCAGTAACACAACTGGCTTTTATCATTGAGGCAGGATCAGCAACCCAAGACTTTGAGATCTTGGTCACCAAAATCTGATAATCCCGATCTTGAAAATGATCCTGATCTTGGCTCATGAATCTGTTCAAACACCTTTAAAAAGAAGGCTAAGCAGAGGCCCCAGACCTTCCCTTATTCATTTATTTTGGGTGAGCCAGACTTAAAAGATAAAAGTAGGAAAGCTAACTTCACTTTTCACTTTCCATCTCTGCATTTTTTTCCCCTGTGTGTACTTATATTTGTTTCACTAGAATCTATAAAGTCTATTTTCTCCTTTTTATGTTGTGTTAGGAAGGATATAAATGGACTAGCACCCTTTTTTGAGCTTATGCACTTTCTCATTTTCTTTTCAGGTTTTTTTTTTAATGGATATTCACATGACTTTGACCAAACTGAAGCCTTGCAAGTAACTGTAAGGCTAAACTACCTGCAGGTAATTTTTAGTACCCTCAGAGGAATGCAGTTAACTTCTACTCATCTCCAGTCTGAGTTGGTGCTTTTGAAGTAGGTCTTCATGGGGTGAACAGGAAGACTATGAGGGTTTTATTATAGTTGGCTTCCTTTACTGCATTAGCGTTTATATTTTCCCAGTAGAAATCCCCAAATTGAAAATATAGAGGTGTCAGCTAGCACCACTTTAGTTAAGGTTGTGTCAACATTTCCTATAAACGTTGTTTTTCTAGGGTTTATAACTAGACCGTAAAAATGTGCTCAGCACAGAAACTTGGCATAGGAGATTTCAGCCTGGGAGAGAATTTTCACAATTAAAAATTAAAAAGTCCATTCAGCTGTTTCTAACTAATATCCATGTAATTAAATGGAAATTAGTTGATTTAAAGATATGTTTTTTCAACATAGTTCAAATCAAGCTTTTATTTAAAAGAATACGTTCACCCCAAGATTATTTCATTAATGTTGTCTTGTTGCACTGAGTAATTTTGAAAAAGTCAAAATTACTGAGATTTTGCACGCTAGGAAATAGTGACTACATCTGCTAGTTTTGTAAAGCTCTTTGGTACACATAAGAAAATATTTTTAATAGGCGGGGCTAATAGTGCATAATATGACATTTGCCCAAAATTTCCTGTTATAAAATCACATTTTGAGACTTTGTCAAGTTTTAGTCATTTGGGCTGATATTTTATATTCCAGGTGTATGCCTAAGGCTGAATTTTTGGAAATTTTTTTATCAAAACATTTTAGTAGATTCTGGGAACAGGAATTGAGAAAACATTTTGTTTTGTTCATATTACCAAAAAAATGATAACAAACTTTTTTTCCAAAAAAGCCTAATTTCTGAGGGATTTGTAGCAGTGACTCAAAATGCGGGAGTGGAAGCAAAGTGGCCTTTTCTGCTGGGAAATCTCCATAACTGTTTTTATAGAAGTTTCTCATTAAGATCCAGTTAGAAACTTTTGAAATAAAACCCATTTTACCCATCTTAAGTGGAGACCTTTTTTTTTTTTTTAGAAGCCAATATCTCCATCCATCCAATCTTTAAGGCACACAGACAAGTTTCTCAGGGCTGCTGAAATGGATCAAAAAAGGTGCTGTTAGTCTACAGGGAGTGACTGCTCATGCTCTGTCCCCTCACAGCTCCTGCCGGAGACAAAGCTAATACATGGACCCTCTTCACCCTGGGCCGAATGTACTCCACCCAAAGTCAAAGAAAGAGGATTCCTCCAATAATGGTCAGGGATGAGAACTCTCAGAAACATCCTAGCCAGCACTGAGGCTGTATAAACAAGGAATTCTTCAGAGCAGTTGGAAAGGAGGCAAAACTTGACTAACAGAAAACACTAAACAGATGGTGGGACCAAGAAATAGAAACTGATTATGAGTGGGAATTCACTGACCAAAGAGGGAGGGACAGTTAAGAAGACTGAGGGTGACAGCCAGGATCTGGGACTGTGGTGGATGTTGTGGGAGAACCAGGCAAGAAAAAATATTCTTTCTTGAGAAGTCCTTTGTTCTCGTTAATGCTTCCCTCATGCAACATCCCTGTCATCTTCTCCAAGACTTTCCTTTCGGCTGTCAAAGCCCATTTGCAGCTCTGACTCAGCAGTGAAAGAGTGTAGAGAGAACTGTTCTGATTCAAGGTTGTGCATTTGGCTTGTGCCCTGCCCATCTTATGAACCCCGCTCCTCGTGTAGCACCCAAGGTCATGGTGTTCAGAGTAGAGAGGACCATGCCCCAAATGAGTTGGCTGCACTCCAAACCTGGATACACCATGTTTAGTATGTAGCACTTAGCAAGCAAGGTTTCCCTTGCTTTCCCTGAAACAGGAGGAGATTCTATTGCCTGAAACACTTCTCTTCTATTCTAACTGTTGCATAGGTCTCTTGTAAGAATTGTCCCGAAAGAAATTGCTCAACTCTAATCCAAGGTGAGGGTTAGAGCAGTTCAGATGCAGCTGGCATCCTTGAGAGATAATTTATATCTCCAATGGCCTGGACAGGCCAGAGTTTTAGACACGTGTCTGAATTTCAGAGGGTGAGCTGTGAACTTTGGGTCCAAGCACTGCTCCAGACTCTAGCAAGTCCTGAATGGTGCCTGGTAAAGCCTGTGATGGTAACCCAAGAATTCATCATCTGGATGTTTTTCTCCTTCTCTTTTGTAATACTTCAAAGACAGTAAAATTACATTATGGTGTACTGTCAGTGTCAGTTTTTTTACATACGCAGTTGATGTGACTGATGTTCAGCTGCCACTGGGTAAGAGCTGCTCCCCACAGCTGGGAAGAGAACAGCCTGGTCTTCTGAGTGGAAACAGCAAAGGAGGGCAGTCTCCTATAAAGTTCAAGGCAATGCTATGAATAGTCCTAGAGTCTTCGTTCCAGATGAAAACCAAAACTTGGTCTCCTAAACATCTTTATTGTGAGCAAATAGCAGAACAATGGCAGAAGGAAAGATCTGAGAGAAACCCTCTTTAGTGTTGAGCTCTAAGTTGGAAATACTATATATCCCAATTAAATACAGCCAGGCCGTTTGAACTGCTGTGTTTTAGTAAGCAAGTAGTATATCACAGCAACACCTGAGGGTGCTGCTTTGATCACAGCCTGTCAGCATTTCCGCTGTGAACTTTGTTTATTAGAGGTAAGCTGCAAAAGATCTCTCTATGCTGAAATTTCAGTGCAAAACCAATCTCAGTCATCAGTTAAGAGAATCATGGGGATAGAAACTCACATAATAGTGTCATACTTCTATATGAGATTTTCTTTCTAAATCTGAGGCTTTTCTCCTTCTCTGAAAACTAAAGTTTCTATATCATCTTCAAAGTGCATTAATCCTTACTGCATACTGAACAAGAAAATCAAACATCTGAATTATTAAGAGAGGTGCTTGAATGGCTGAAAAACTTCTCATCAAATTTTCATCCATTCATTTTGTACAGTTTTCAGGACACAAACGAAGCATTCCTCATCCTGTCTTCCTCCTGGACTCTGAGGTGGTTAAACCACATCTAACTGGCATAAAAGACAGGGTGGGGGAGAGAAGGGAAAGGAAGTGTCACATCCTCCTCTGTGAATAGCTAACACGTTCTCAGCTATGCTGAGCCGAATGCTTAAATCCTTCATCTGGCTGCTTTGGAGCAGGGGCCTGGGATCGAATGCCTCTGCTGCGTACTGTGATCAGTGGGTCTCAGAGCCGGGTCTCTCTAAGGCGCCTCCGCTGAAGCCGCTCTGCTTTGTATGAGCTGATTAAATATTCAGAGGATGGGAATGAAAAGGGCTCTGCGGCTTGGGGCGGGGGTGCTCATCCAGGAGGCCGGCTCCCAGTCCCCGTGCCAATGAATATTTAATCGCTTTGTACAAAGTGGAAGAGTTTTAAAAAGAATCCCTGAAAATCTGTAGCTTGGCAGCTGGGGTATTTAACCGAGAAGAGTCTTGGGTCAGAGCCCTTCTCCGGTATTATGCTGGAGAAGGGATTTAGGAGTAAAACCCCGTGAAATGCTTTG
The DNA here is from genome assembly GCF_003031625.1 of Empidonax traillii. Classification (NCBI taxonomy): domain Eukaryota; kingdom Metazoa; phylum Chordata; class Aves; order Passeriformes; family Tyrannidae; genus Empidonax; species Empidonax traillii. The sequence goes on along the minus strand of NW_020955473.1, from coordinate 526,017 downwards.
GCCACTACGGTCTTCAGGACTCAACTTCAGGGTCGTTGTGTGAGAGCTGGCTTACGTACTCAGCTCGGTGGAAGGAGCAGTGTCCTTCCCACCCCGAATTAGCCATGCAGCGTGTCTCCGTCGCGGGCAGTGCTGTGTGTGCACTGCTGGCCTCTGAGCGCTGTGATTCCTTCCAGGCAACGTGCAAGGAAAGCAAGACACCCTCACTGCGCGGGCTGTGGCGGGGGCTAAACCTCACCACTGCAATCCTGATACCGCCAAGTGCCTCGGTGACTTTTGCTCTAGGGTTGTCGCTTTGCAGAATCCTTTTAACTTCCTGACGAGCATTCAGCGATTTTCTTGGGCAGTGGTGAGGTTGTGTGCTTGCTGCAGGTGAGGCACTGCTGCTGAGAGGGCAGGGTCTGAGCAGGTCCTCTCAAATGGGGTTGGAATTGTAGTGTTGGACAGGTTGTATTGCTGTGTTCTTGGTCTGTGGCTGCCCTTGGGAAAAGAGGAGACTTCAGAGAGTCCAGCATCTTTTATCGCTACAGTATTCACGGAAAAATGAATGTAGATGTTTTGTGATCGATGCAACCTTCCCTACATATTTTTTAACTGCATAAGAACAAGTAATTATGTTATTATAGACAGGGTAAATTTGTATCTACACTCGCATATAACTATAGATACATGTACGCATACAAGCAACATATACATACAAACGTATACGTGCATCTCAATCAGTAAAATTCAGTGCTGGTCACCTGGAAGTGATCCTGCCTGGCTATTAACAAAGGTGTACTCCCCAGCTCCCCGCCAAACATTGCCAGAGCTTATCGCGTCAGTTCAGCAATCAAACAACAAGGTCATTATGGATGAAACCTCAGCCTGGATTCAGAGAAATGTTTGCAGATGTAGTTAACTCTCTACGAGTGAAATTCCACCCCTATTTAATAACACACTTGATTTCAGCAAGATCCAGCAACTGATCCAGGGCTGACATCCCTGGGTGTGTTGGCCCTTCTCTGAAGCAGCCTGGGCATAGCAGTATTACCTGCGAGTCACTGGTTTTTTATGGGAGCTTGATGAAAAGTGGACCAGTTATTCTGTATCATTTTCTATGGTGTAGGAGAGACAAGTGGTAAGAACACAAAGAGGTTCCCTCCATTCTGCTGGAGCCCAAGTTGCCCTGCCCTGCCCTGCCCTGCCTGCAGCACTAGCCTTTTGGTCAGTGCTCCCTCGGAAACTGAGGCAAGCACTGACCAGAGCTACCGCTGGGCTCCTGTGGATCCCAGGGGGCTGCACGTGCATCCTGCACCCCATCTTAAGGGCCTGGCCTTGCTGCCTTCCCTCAGGGTTGCTGCTCCCTGTGAGAAACGTGGCACCTGGGGAGCATCCTCATCTACTTCCATCCCTGCTCTGCCAGGTCACGATCTCAATGTGAGAAATCGCTGCAGCTTTCGAGAGAAACCAGACCCCGCGCTCCCGGTGAAGGTGACCAGATGTCATGGTTTCACCAGCAGCGCTGGCTCCCAGAGGGGAATCGTCTGGTCGCCAAAACGCCCCACTCTGCCAGTCCCCCTGCGCAGATGGCTAACCTGGAAACCCCACCCCAGTGCCGTCGCGTGGGAGATGACGATCTGCCAAATCTGCTGCTGTCAGCAGAAGACAAAACCTCTCACAAGCCATGCGGCTGGCGATAAAAGGGAGCGGGCACAGGCGCAGCCCCGGGGAGGCCTCTCAGGAACAATGACAACCCTTTCGGAAGCCGGAGAGGGAAGGCTGGACAAAGGCTCACGCTGCCCCCAAACTCCAGCTGCTGCCTCAGCACAAAACAGGGGGCTACTAATTTGGTTTCTTTCATCTAAATCCTCTTAGGCGGTGTGAATGCGGAGAGCAGGCGTGCATCCTCGCGTGTCACACTCCCTCCCTCGGCCATCAGTGCACACAGCCTCAAGTGCCAGGAGACAATTCATTATGGGTTTATTTGACTTTATAGGAACGAGGTGCTTTTTGCTGAGAGCGGAGCAGAGAAACGGGCAACGGAGGGGCATGGAGAGTACTGACCTGAGAAATTGTGCCCGCCCTGTGCTGTTTTGCCTGGAAAAAGGCTGAACTTTTCATGTTCTGAAAAGCCAGATGAACAGCATAAGTCATTAGTCACCCAGGTATTTACAGTGTTTTTCCTATTTCCTTTCTCCCATGGCCTCTGTGGTCAGCAGTATAAAATTCCTAGGCACTCCCACCTAAACACAAGTTTCCTGTTTATGCTCTCAGTGGCTTTTATGTTTAGCTGTTAAAACCCGTTGTCTAAAGTACCATAAAACAATATGAACAGAGACTGCAGGTGAGCAAGCAGGGGGGAAAAAAAAGCAAAGCCATGACCAGGCAGCGCGGAGGCTGGTCTGGACAGGGAAGTAGGGCTGGGGGAACAAAGGAACAAAGATTACCGGCAGCCGGGCTGCTGCCGCTGCCCGAGTACCGCCGGATGCGCCGGCACTGCCGCCTTTCTGCCGCGGCGACCTCAGCCGAAGAGCCGAGTTGGCTGCGCTTCCTCATCTCAAATCAGCGGAAAACACCTGATATTAAAACTTAAATGTGTCATAGGCTAGTATAAGTTAATAAAGGCTTGTGTTAATAAATGACATAGACACTTCTTATGCCACTTCTTATCACACTTCTTTTGTGGAATTTCATTACAATAGCATTACACTCGTGCTGCTCCTGTTTGGTCTGTCAGCTTTTACATCGTGTAAGCTCCTCCTTTAATGTCAGTAATGTCGTCTTCATCCTGTAACCTAGGATAAAAGTTGTCGGCAAGCGCAACACTGAGATTCTCTGAGCTCTAGGAAGGGAGAAGCTACAAATGATTGTCAAACCTACCCCTGGAGCTACTGCAAATTCCTGCTCAGCCTCAGGCTTTTGTACACCTTGGTCAGACCGCACAAACATTTTAAAGTCATGCTGACATCAAGAACATCCAATTTAAGATACTTTGTCATGAGCACATGAGATCATGATTTCTGAAGACGCAAAACTCATTAGCAGTCACGCTACAGATTTAGATAGGTCTTCCCAGAACCTTTAGGTAACTTTATGTCCAGAACTACATCTATATCACAAGGTAATATTATACATTTATCAATCAATTTTTATTACCCCCCCCAAATATGCCAACTGTTCAAAATAACATTATTATTGGCTCTTATTACCACAGAAATAAAAATGAATAATCATAAAAATACAAAATAGACTTTAACCTACCTGAAAATTCATAATTAAGACTAATTTTTATTCACAAAAAAGTGTGACATAATGGCCTTTGTCAATATTGTCTTTGAATTTTTTGGTTAATTTGATTTAGCCAGACATTTACAGCTATTTAAACATAGTTTTGTGTATTTAATTATATCATACATGATGTCATTTTTTACTACAGATGCCCTTGACATCTAATTTATTTCATCCAGTAATTAATATAGGATAATTAAGCTTTCACTACTATAACAACTTTTCATGATCGTATGTCATGTAGAGCAAGGTAGAGCAGGAGCAGCAAAGTTTTTGTTTCAGATACTGATATTTATTTGTTTTCAGGTTATACATCAGTAATTTTACAGTTTCTGTGTACAAAGGAGGGAGTGGGACAAAACAACATGTTACGGAACCTGGGTGTTCCCTTACGGGGATTATCATGAGTGAATAATAGATCCACTATGTTCAAAATCACAACATACACAGGGAAATTATTTTGTGTGTTTATATAATATATATAAATATTTTGATCTATATATTAGACTTTTTGTTACTGTTCATGGAGACTAAAAAGGTTTTTAAACGTGTAAGAAGATTTCTTGTGCAATATATGTAGCATCTTTTCAACAGCTCTGTTTGGACTGACAACTCTCTCATGAGTGATATGTCACTTTACAAACATTTTTAAACACTCTTTTTTGAACATAGATAGTTTTATTTCCAAATATCATTAGATTTTCTGTGTACACACATGCATGTCCCTTTGTTCATGTTGAAAGTTTGACTTTTTATTTTTAGCCTAAATTTCAGGCCCTTCAGCAACCACCCCATGGGAACAATGTCCTAGCTGAAGCATGGTGTGGACTGAATATGTGTTTGTACACAGTGAGCTCCCAGAGTTCACTTCTTAAGTGTGTTTCATCTGAAAGATATTGGGTTCATCTCTTCTGGATCCACTCCGGAAATCAAAAGGAAGCACATGAAATGGGGACAACTGGGAGGCTGCCTGTGCAAGTGGCTCCTGGCCCAAACTAGGATGCTGATATAGATGCACCAGTGTTCAAGTTTGGACCTTACTGTCACAGTTGCTTTGGATCCTCCATTTAAGTACATAGACTTCTCAATAGTGTATTCCCAAATCTTGTCTTCTGATAACCTCTATGTAGTTCTGATTAAATGAGCCCATTCCCAACGTCCCCAACATCAGTTTACACTTCTCCTGGTTCCCAGCTGACATCACTCTCTCCCACTGCAGAAAGGGGGGGGGGGGAAATCTATTTGAAAGCACCTCACTGGCCTGGCTGTCAGTGAAAGGGGAACATGGTCTGCAGACCAAGTTAATTTGCAGATATGATGAAGCATTACAATAAGAGAGAGTTTGGGGGGGGGGGGGGGGAAGAGATGGGAAATCTTTGAAGAGGTCAACAAAAAGGAAATACTTTTATGTAGCCTTGATTCAGCAAATCACTTCAGTTTCATGCTCAACATCCCAGAGAGGCATCAGCACCTGGAGTCTGTGTAGGCAGGAGGTAGACAGGGAAATGACTCACTGATGCAGAAACACAAGAGGGGAAGCCACTGAGCATCATCTGTGGGAACCTTTGAAGGGAAAAGAAAGTGTCTTAACTCACAGAAGGGTACAAATCTTCATGCTTGTTGCAATGTGTGCATCTCACCAACAGCACCATTCAAAGAACAGCTACAGAAGTACGAAGAGAAAAAACTACTCTAAGGAAAACAATCTGAAACATGTATTTAATTCTGTAAGCAATAAAGCTTTTACCTGTGCTCAGGTAAAAACAGACCTGGAAGAATGCAATCCTTGCCTTGCTGCTAACTTTCAAGTGAATACAAACAGGAGTTTCCAGAAGAGTACACTCTGTTTCCACTTCATGTTACAGGGCTGCTACGTAGTAAGTGAGGACCATCTTCCACCATTACCAGTGACTGTATACAAATGTGTCCTTCACTTCTCAGTCTCTTAAAAAGTATCACCTTTCCTTTCTCCTGTCACAGAAGTTCTAGTGCCAATAAAAATATAAAACAGGCATAACAAATTTGTTGTTCCCATGTCAAGTTACTCAACAACTGTGCTCCTCAAAGCCAGAGAACTTCTAGTGGCCCCAGAGGAGCCAGACAGTCTCCAAGCTAGAAATGCAGAGGGTTGAGCTGGGGCAGAGGACTGAGTGGGCCTTCTGAATTGTCTCAGGTGACTTGAGGCTGTCCCAGCAGTGTCCCACCAGGGCAGTGGTGCCCCTGCTGGCTGTGCTTCCTTCCTATGCCACCTTCATTTCTAGAAGCATCTCCTTCCAGTCACTGCACTGTGAGGGGTTGTGCTGATCCAAGCAGGCAGGGTAGAGGGAATGCAACATCTTCTCCTTACCCTGTATTTCCTGTTGGGCTAGAGGTCATCCCAAGAGAGAGTTTTTTGTGGAAGGCAGGAAAAGAGGTGAGGGACAACTCTTAGGGAGCAAGCCAGCTAATGCTGCAGTTGAGACAGTCCTTGCACCCGTGGAGGGGAAGTCATTTCCCCCATGCAAGTGCACTTTTATAAAGAGGGCATTCATCCACTTCCTCCCTGTGCTGCTTAATAATCCACAGCAACTCAAGGGTTTTCCTCTCTCTTCTCTCATTCATCACAGAGCCGCTCCTCACAGCACCACAGCTGGAAATTCAACTTTAAAAGAAAAACATTGTTTTCTATACCACTGGCATTCAAAATGTAATACCAACATGAGTCTGGACACAAACCTGATCTTCACTGGAGATACTTGAGTTGGGTCTACTTTTAACTTCAAAAAGTAAAATTATTAAATATGTGCTTCTTGCCTCATGCAGATATACTACTCTTTCATCTCAGAATTTGGAGCATCTCTTATTAAAGAGGTAAACAGAAATTCCACTATTTGCTGTGATTATGGCTACTGTTTTTGCATTTTGACCCAACCAATATCATGGATGGTCCAGCTCATACAGGAAGGTTGACTTGTTCTACTCCTGAGCTGCAGCTGGGTGGATTTTCTGTAACAGGACATGAAGCCAGGTGGACACAGATGTAGATCAAAGGCCAAGTTTGATTCCAGTTTGCAGAGAGTCACAAGGCTTTCAGCAGACCAATTTCTGCTTCCAGGTGGGAGTCAGACAAAACTCTGGCTTCGTCTGTTTTTCTGAAAGTCCCAAAACAAAGCACAGCTCAGCAGTTTGAGAGAAGTTTGGCTTCGTCCTTATGAATTTAATAGGGAACAAATCCATGCAAATGAAAACTGCACAAAATAGCTTCAAGAACCCCTGAAGCTAGGACTGCTGAGATTAATTTACTGTCCCAGATTACTTCCCTAGTGTGAGTACACAGTGATTTCTGCTGGTCGGCTCCCATGAAGTCAGTAGGAGTTTTGTAACACGTTCCATTGCTACAGTCACTTTCCATTATGCATGGGTGGCTTCTCTGTTGGCAGATAAGCTGCATCCTGGGCCTGAGCCAGCTCGGTGCAGCTCAGCTGAGATGGGGCTGCTTAGCTCAGCCCTGGCCCCACACACCTCTGGGTGACCATGGAGCAGACACTGGAACCGGCTGCTTCCATCTGCTGTGGAGTCAGGAGAAACTTTCAGAGGATTGGGTAGGTGGAAGGGAGGGTGACAGAAAGCAGTAACAGGAATGGGAACAAATAGTTATAAGCCTTTGAAAAACAGTTAATGTGGGATGTGAATGCTGAAGATTCATTCTTCACTATTCGCTGCATTTTTTTTAACTGAAAGGAAAAAATATGTCAGTGCTTGTAAACCCCAAGGCACAGGGAAGTACTGCGGGTTTGTACATCCCTGTGGGCGCCAGACAGCCCAGGGGAGGATGCTGCCTGCTCTCATGCCCACAGGCAGGCATTGCACCCCTCCTCCCCTTATTGCAGGGTGTTGGCAGGTGCAATCATAGACTCCGCTCCTGCATGGTTGCCTAATTTACCCAAATGTAGTGACCTCAGGCCTGAGTTATCACCTGGAGTTCAGGCATCTGCAGAGTAAAGAACTGATCCAACAGGGATGAACCTTACTCAAATGAACAATTTCTACTTAGTCTCTGTTTGATGAAAAGGGGAGAGAGAAAATGAAATGCAAAACAAATCTGTTTCCCAAGTCCATGTGATTCTAAACAACTCTAATACGTGCAGCCCTGCCTTTACAGAGGACACCATATACAATATATATACCCATTTATACACTATATATACACATTTATATACACAAAGCTACACGTTGCATGGCAAGTTATCTGTGGGATGGTGTCTTGCAGCTCTGTCAAGTCAAGGAGGAATGTAGCTACAGAGATTTGGGGAGGGGAGAATTCAGAGAAGAGGTTTTATTGTTCGCTAACCCAAAGAAAAGTGTTAATGTATTTGGGTTGATGTATGCAGGGAAAGTTAAAAAATAGTAAGCACAGAAAAAAGAAGCACTCAACCTGTCAAAAATACCTAAAATAGTCCATTTAATCATCAGGGTTTTTTTTATTTCCAAGCAACGAGACTGGTTTTCATGGAACTCCTCACTCCTAGTCTCAAGTCCCCTTGTTTTCAGAGAGTTTGTGTGGTGAGGGAGCTGTCTGCAGCAACACAGCATGGATGTATCTTTCATGACTGTCACAAGCAGCCTTACCCCAGTCCCCCAACAATAACAGCATAACATTTTCTTCCCTCTGGACTTCCATAGCACACAAAATTTCCCAGAGGTGGATAACTGCTGGAATAGATATTAACCCCTGCTAGGGGTTTTGAAATGAGATGAATGCACAAAGTTGCCTGCCCTAGGATACCTTCTCTCATGCTCTACTCACTGAGCATACAGAAGATCTGAATTGTTCCCTGCTGAATTCAGAGCTGAAATGCCAGATCTGCAGAGAGGTCCATTTTAGGGCCTGTTATGGCAGTTTCTGTCTGTCAGTGATGGACAGCTGCTGACACAGGCTCCTCCTCAAACTCAACAGTGTGGTAAGAGAAGTCCATTCCAGTTTTTTCAAAACAGGACAAAGTGCCCTTAGCAGGGATCTGCAGATACCTTTGGCTCCTCCAGGTGCCACTGAAAGCAGTTCTCTCCTTCCAGCACTATGCAGTACCCTCAGACCTGTCACTAGAGCTGTGGGATGGTCAGAGGAAAGGCTGGAACATGCTCTGCAATCAGGCACCCACTGGTAGGCGTGATCCTTATGAGGGCTCTTCTGGTCAGCACCCCAGGTTTCACTCCACAGAGCTGCAAGAAACTCCAGCAGGAATTCTGAAATTACCTCTGAGACACACATTCCTGTTCAAAAATACCCAGGCGAATATAGAGGAGGTGGCTTGGGGCTCTGTGATGGTTTCCAGCCAGGACCAACAGGTCCTGGGAGCATGTTCTGCAAAGTGCTCTTGAACGTCATTGCTCTGCTGCTTTCTGTGTGGGGATGTGGGGACACGAAATTCGAAGAACAAGGGTGAGCCAAAAGTGTCCCCAAATTGCAAGAGCAATCATCCTAACATACTTACTCCAAGCTGAATGGTCACATGACAGAATGCTGTAAATTCTGAGCAACCTCACTTGGCTGAGAGTGCAGGACTGATGTCAGACTTGTTGAACAGAAAGACTTAAATCTTCTCAAGCTGAAAACTGCATTAAGGACCAGAGAACAGACAGAATGCCTGTTCTCTTCTCCCAAGCAGCTCTCTACTTGATATATGGCTCCCAAAGTATCAAGAGCAAGAGGTTGTACAAGTAAAAATCAGCTCAAGGTGTGTGGGATGAGAGGAAAAAGAGCTTCAGACACAGATACTGCTGGAGATTTGGCAATGCCTCGTATCAAGCAGAGTGAAAATTTCAGACATCAGCAGTTTGGTCTAAACCCACTGTTTTGCATGTGGGTTTTACAAACCCAAGCTTGTACAACAGATGTCACAAAACGTCCCCAGACATGTCTAAGAGACAATTCACAGGCAGCTCCCTCTTTCCTACGCATTTTATGGATTTCATCCATAATCCAAGAGTTTGATCTCAGGCATGTAAATGTTTGAATTAAATGCTTGATTTGGACCTGGCTCCTCATCCTGTCTTATTTCTGCTTGGGTTTGTTGGGAATACAAACCTTCAGACTGTGGATGTGTCATCTATTTTGCTTCTGCTGACTTTGGCATGTGAACATATCCTGCTTGTAAAGATGACGAGGCTGACCCCCGCTGTGACCAGCTGGATGTATCTCATAAGGGACTACCTCCTGTTGAAGTAAATTGTTTTTACTTCTAGAACAGAAGCCAGGAGACTTCTACGATTAATGGCCCGAAATACTGGAATGCCTGAAATCTCAAAGAAAAGAGGTTGTCAGAAAGTGCTCTGGGTAGGGTCTGGAGAATGGTACCCTGTTGAAATACCCCCCACCCCTTCCCTAGTTATGAAAGATCCAGAAATTTTCACTGCAGACTCATACTAACTGATGATAACATAAATGAAATACAACATCTTCTACTTGCATGCACAGACCTGCTGCAAGGTGCTGGACCTACATAGATGCCTCATAGAATAAAGAGCATGCTGGTAACTGGAGAAGTGTTGTTCTGACTATGGTAAATGATACCTATGTCTGAGCAGTCCTGCACAAAGCGTGTGGTGTGTGCCAAGAAAGAGAAATGACCATACTAAATACATTTCTAAGTGCTTTTTCTAAATGCACAGTTATTGTTCAGACTCAGCAAAACCCACTGTTGTGCATCACACACACGGGTGTCTGATATCTCTGCCCATAAGCACTGTGTCTCTACATTTGAGGGCAAACACAACCCTGCTCTGAGGTTTTGGGAGAGGCAGTCCTGTAGTTATTTCACATGATAAGGGGGGATGGGCCACTTCAACCAAGGATGTGTGGAGAAGTGGGAAAAAGCTGAAGCTCCAATAAACTGCTGATTCTCAAAAAACTTATATTCACAAAGGGAAACTCATGATCACCTCAGGGGTTGCGCATGTGCTCTAACCCAGCTGTTGAATACTGCCCATGGAGGTGTGTGGGGCAGGAGCAGTGTCCCATCCATGCATCCCTGACCATCTCACAGCTCTAGTTAAGCCTGTCCTACATGAGTTTCTGGGACACTGAAAGCAGAGAAAGCTCTTCTCCCTTAATGTGACTTTCAGAAGACTGAAAAGGGAGCTAGTGTAGGTACTGTAGCACAGATATACACCATAGCTCACTGTGTCTTAACTTCCTCTCGATGAAAGCAGTATAGCCCCCATCAAATCAACAGAGCAGTCAATATTTTCACTTGTTCTCCTCTCTTAATTTTTTTTTGCTGGATACAAAATGTACTTGTCTCCCCAGGGTAATGGCCTGGAGAAGAGGCAGATGCTTAAGCCTATGTACACATCAACCCTATCATCACTCTGTTGTATGGTGGCCTCATTACCAGTTTAGGGGAGCTCAGGGAAAGTCTGAAGGAGTACAGAAGATCCAGATCAAATTTACTTACCACATATTTGAGTAATTATTTCTACAGCAATATGATTCACTTTTCATTCTTCATAAATTCCTCCATGATGTATTCCTAAGTGTCCACTATCTGTTCCAAAAGCTGTTGCATCCTCTTTTTAATGAGTATCAGATGCGTCCTTGTCATTTGGACCAGCTTATTCAAGTTTGGGCTTCTGCAACCCAACTTTTAGAATGTGTCCTACATTAACTTGGAAAGAAAATGACACTGAAATCAAAACACACAAAAAGAACTGCGTCCAGTGGTCCACTGCTATGTTTGGAATGTTATTCCACCTAAAAGCAGCCAAATAGAACCCTAAATGGTTTTGTTTGATGTTTAGTGAGAAGGTGCCTACCAGAGTAATCTGTTTCAATGTGTGCCCATGCACTGAAATAGTCCCACCAATTTTCCAATCTACTAGGTCCCACCTCCTCTTTATGCTCTCGTTTCATCTTCCTGGTAGGGAGGGGATGAGTCCTATGGATGGGGGTCCCGGAAATCCAAGGACATCTGGAAACAAGCAAGTCTTTCTTATCTGCCGTTTTTCCTCTAAATTCCCCTTCTGCATTGAAGACCCACTGTGAATACAGACATATGTTTCTAAAGAGACACAGTTTTGTCTTGCTGATCTCAATGTAATTAGAAAGCTATTTGGCACATACAGGAACTTCTGTACTAATTTGGCACTATCCCATTCTGCTACTGGCAGCATTGGTTTTGCTCCCCGCTGGCGACTCTCCTAGATATCTTACAGCTCCTGGAAACATCAGCCATGACTATTCAGGGAATAAGTTTGGCAGGATGCTGGCACCTTGTGTAGAACATCCAGCAGCAATGTGGCTGCATGATGTTGGCTCATTATCAGACTCCACCACTGGATCTTTTGATGGGGTATAGCATTATAGAGACAGGGGCACTGTTTGTATTATGAAAGCCAGCATTGCATTTCCCATTAACTCAGCTTCAATTACAAGGTTTTATCTGAGATGTTCTTCTAAATGGGGTCCTATGTCAATTCCTCATTATCTTTTTTTTGCTGAAAAACTTAAAGGAGAAAGTAAGTGTTTTCCCCTTGGGCCTCACTTGCTTTACTAGGAAAGGACACATCCAGCCTCTGAGTTATGATGTTTCAGAATTCAGAGGTCTCATATATTCTTGTTGATTATCCATGGGAACATGGGTCTCTAGTCCCTAGTCCAACACACTGTCTCTAACATTCTTCTGTCACTTACATCAGTAAGTGAAAAAACACATAGTGTTGGTTCCTATGTAACAACTCTGGAAGAGAGGTCATACATAAACTTTACACAAGACTGTTTTTATCATATTTACTTGGCCAATGACTACTTTCTTCCTGCTATATGGATATTTTAGCTTCCCACTAAATCAGAACTCCATGTCCTCCAAGTGAACACACATGCAAAACATGAAACAATCCAGCGTGATGACGCCTTCACCTGATCTACTACTCCTCCTTGGTACTATTGCTTCATTCTCAGCAATCCTTTGAAATCCAGACTACCTTGTTGTTTTCTGGGTTATTTGGGCTTCTTCCAGGGGCTTTTGCCTGCCTTCTTTAGAGAATTTTAAAACAGGGAAATGTAAAGCTACCCTATCTTTCCTAGCCCTTCTTTCTGTTTTCTCAGGCTCTCCTTGGTGTGAGTGGGTGCTTGTGCCTCCTCATGCCTTCAGAAACACTTGTTACAGCTCCCATCAGCTCCAGGAGCTATTCTCAGTATTGCTGTCACTCACATATCATGACTTAGCAAAAACCAAACGTGCAGATTTCATTAGTTTTTTCTGTTTGGTTTTTGGAAACTTTGGAAGTCAGGTTTTCAATTTTGCCTCTACAGGTATGAAAGCAAACAATTCAATTCCTTCTTTCAATGAAAACTTGGATTTTCACACAGTATTACCACTGGTGGGAAAGGGCACAACAAACAACACTGGGATGAAGTTGGTAATAAATGGGGACGGTCACACAGCAAAGAATACCTCCTAGTACCCTCCTGGCTTACACTAAATCCAACCTGCTAAGTCAGGCCAGGGAAAACATTTTTGTTCTTGACATTATGTGCAGCCACTATAACCAGTGCAGCTGCAAACATTACTTTTATAAAAGGCTGCTGCTTTTTTAATCCTGCAGAATCCAGTAAAAACTTACATCAGTAAATTCTACAAGTTTACTCTATCCTACTTATTCACAGTTTTCTTTATCAGCTTTAAGAGTGTTGTCTTGTAAATCCAAGAGTCCCCTTTTCCTTGTTTTCTGGGACAGGCAGAACAAGAGCGTCTGACTGGCAAAGATGTGATCCTCTATGCTCATGAAAATGTGGGAGGAATTAGGTCCTTCCTGCAGATTTGACTGAGTTCCCCAGAAACTAAGCTTTCATTTTAAAAGCTAATGAAGTGTTTAGCCCTTCTGGTAGCAAAGATAACCATGCTTCTGTTCGCGTTTTGCAGAGGTTATCTTGTGTCAAAGCCAGAGAAACTATAACTAAACCACAGAGTTATGAGCTTCCTCTATTTATCTTAAGTGAGAATTAAGCGTAAAACAATGTGTCAGGGGTGTAAGTGTGCCACAGACCTAGAGGCAGAGAAAAACTTTGCTGAAGAGAGGCCATGTGAGAGGTTGATCAAGACCAGATTGGGGTTCCCATGGGATTTTGTCATCTCCTGCTTCCTCTCCACTTCTTATTGCTCACTGGTATTGGTTTCCTCCAGTTTCATCCCTCAGTCCTTCCTTGCACGATTCCTTCAAGTGTCCTGACTGGCACCATTTCAGTTTTCCATGTAGGTTTATGAACCCAGACCATAAGTATGACAATAATTAATAATATGAGAGGCAAGATAGGCCATGATCCTGGTTGGAAAATGATAGAGGAAGAAACTTTGGCAGAAGCAATCAGAAATATCCAGAAAAGGAGAAGAAGGGCCAATGCTGATGAGGAATCTGAGTGCTCAGACATCCCTTACACCAATCCAATCCTTCCAGTCTCCTAACTTTTGGTTCACTGCCAGAAAGGCTGGCCGGTTCCTAGATGCAAGTGACCAACTTCATCATCCTCAGCCCTTCCACTCACTTGGGAAACATGAATTATTCACGTGTTCTTTTATCAAGTTCACATTGTACATGTGGTGCCTAAAGTCACAGGCAGTAACGAGGCTGATGAGCCACCCCTTTGTGTGCACATGTGGCTACACGTGCAGCCACATCTGCGCACCAGGGTAGGTACATTCTTATTCTCTTCTTAATGCATCCCCCTGCTGCAGCATCTCAGGCACATTTTTTTGCTTCTGCTGCTTAGTATCTTCACTGAGCTGTTCACAATAATGCTCAGTTCTTTTCCCCAGAGATTACAGTTAATTCAGAAGCCATCAGTGTGTCAGAGTAGTTTAAATTATTTCTTTCAAATGCATTACATTTTAGTTCAAGTTCATCTGCCATCATGTTAGGACAACCACCGGTGGTATTAGAGTTGTCTGGTGTTTCAAAAAATCCTTTGCAGCTTTTCCTTTCTGATCAAGCTTTTATCAGCTGCATATTTTGACATTTCATTGTTCATCAAATTCTTAGTCTTATTAGGAAATGCAGCACTTAGAAAATCCACTGAAACTGTGATCATAGTCTTAAGACATAGGAAGTAATTCTAAAAATCTCAAAAAACCTGATGGGTACACTCCTTATCTCAAAGTCCATATTTGTCTCCTATCTGTTGTAAACAAATCCTCATAGGAACTGGAGGAAATCAGTGTAATAAATGTACAACATAGTCACCTGCACATGGATAGATAAAAAATAGTCTTTATAGACATCCTTAGGGCACTTCACTCTTAATATTTTTCAGCCTCAGGCTTCAAACATTTATTTCCACTGCCAGCTTGTCTCTTCAGCAGTTGTTAATCCAGGACAAGATTTTACCTCACCTTCTTGTTACCAGACTTCTTTCATAGTCTCATGGGCAGAATCCTATTGAAAGCTTTTCAACACTCTAAATAAATTATATCCATCATCTTGCCTTAATGTACTATTTTTTTTAACTCAGAGAATTCCATGAGTTTAGGAGAAACATAATTTACTTCTATGTATGTCATGCCAGTATGTCCTTATCAAATTATAAAGATTTTTGTGCTCTATTACTCTAATGATTTTCTCAATTTTCTACACACTGTAATATTTGATAAAGAAATTATCTTTAGCTCCTCTTTTAAATGTGGGCTCCATATTGAGCATTCCTACTTGTATTGGTACCTCAGTTTCTACTTTGTGTGAGGGAAAGTTCTCTAAGCTTTTAATCACAAACAACCTTCAGATATTATAGTAACCCCATCAGCTCTTGGAATTGACTGCAGCAGAGAAAGCAGCATCGCTTGAAATGAGAGCTTTCAACATTTTTTTTTTTTAAATATCGTTTTCAGATAACTATCTTACTACAAATGTCCTCCACAGTTTTAACAAATCTGGTTATGAGAATTCACTGGGTGTTATGCACAAGCTGCTGTGACACAGTCATTTCCATGAATGACTTTATTGGGAATATTATTGCAAACTGAGGAAAACAAAAGCTCTGTGGGAACTTTACCACCTAGACTACTGTACTTAGCTATGAGGACTATTATTAACCTAGTTACAGAAACATTTACTTGAATAATGAATGAGCTATTACCGCATGCTGTAGGCTGTGAGATTTAAAAAGAAAGACTGAATGTGTTCACTCAGGGCAGTGAAGGAAAAACAAAGAAAAAGGAAGTCTTTTGTCAAATATTTAATTTGTCTTTTAGGTTAGTTTCGGAAAGGTATTGATCAACATTTGAGGATAGTGATCTTCTTCTCAAAGACTATGATGAAAACCAGCCCACTTGTGAAACTGCACCTTTGAGAGGCTGGAATACAAATTAGCCCTCAGACACAGAACTACTTATTCTTTCTTCCCTGCAGAAATGGACCCTCTTCTTTCTCCTTCACTTAATCCTATACAACTGAAAGCAATTTTTTATCAAACTGCCAGTAAAGCAACAGTCAGGTAGTACCAAGGCACTTCCTGGGCAGTCCTGACCCCCACTAGGCTCTGAGTTCCCTCTGCATAGAAAGATGCCCAACAGCACCAAAGTGCCCGGCTGGCCCTGGGCGGAGAAAATGGTACAGAGGACCCAGAGTTAACACAGAGCCAGTGTGAGGAGGGACCACTATCCCTCCGGTCCCACACCTTCCTGGGGCCTCAGTCCCTTGGCGTTTCCGTGTAAGAAGCTGAGTGTTCCCTTGAGTACTTTATGGACGTTTCTGCGAGGTCTGGTCCCTTCAGAAGGAGAAAGGGTTTACAGCTGGATCTCCCATGTCCCAGACAAAGGCCAAGATGAGGTAGAAGATGAAGGAGAATGAAATAACACCTCCCCTTTTGGCTCCTTCCTTCTCCCTACCTTCTTGCCAAAAAAAAGAAAGAAATGAAGTGAAACTATTTGAGTGCCTTGAGCTGAACTCACAAATACTTTCAGGACTTTCAAAACCACATTTCCGTGTAAATTTACTCTTCCTCCAAGGATTTCACCAGCTTCTCCCTCACTCTTGGTTTTATTTTCTAACTGGTTATGGCATGTTTAGAGCCCAGCAATGAATCCATTGTTAACACTGCTCAGCCTTCAGTTTATTGGAAATGACTTTCTTCCTCTGTAGGGCTGCCTGTGAACTGTCTTGAGATGTTTCAAACTCCTTGCAATCTCATTTGCACCCTGCCAGCCTTTTCCTTTTTGCCATCTGTGCAATCACATTATTAACATGCTTTTTCATCACCCCTTTTTTTTTAGAACAGTATTTAGATTTAGCTCAACAGTGAAGTTTTTGCCTGGGTGAAAATTAGCCATTTAGTCTCATTTGTTATTTTTCATTAGGCTGAATTCACACACACCACTTTGCACTGATCAAACTGTCAGCTAGGAAGAAACTTTTCCAAACTAAAAGTGGTATTGTATTTAATTTATCTCTTCCCTATCCACCAATTAGTAAAATATCCTGTTCACCTCTCAGTGAATTCACTGAATCCTTGAAGGCAGCCTGTTGACAGTACACTGAAAAATAAACTTTTACCTTCTTTTCTCTATGATTTTAAAAAATTGTTATTATTTTTAGGGCTACTTTTGCTGCAAACTCACTCTACAATCATTTCATATTTACTGTATTTTTTAATGTGAGACTGTTTATATTTCTTCTTGTGGATACACAGAGGAGGGACTTCAATTTTCTAAAAGATACCTGGATGGCTCAGCAACCTGTTCAGTCTTTCTCCTTGGCCATCTGGCAGAGGGAGCTGCAGGGACCCAGCCCTGGACTGTGTGTCCATACACTGATAAATAGGGTGCCTGCTCTTCTCACACTGGGTATCCCCTGCCATGTCCCAGGGCCAACTTGAACTTCATATTTACACTCTCATAACACATTCATGTGATAAGGCTGAGATAAGAATTCGCCAAATAGGACATGCTAGACAGCAACTCTAGATCAGATGAAATGTTGCCATAGAGAGCGGAGGAGCAGCATTGCACATCACTGGGAACACCTCTTTGCTTTGAAACCTTTGGCTTTATTATATATTTTTTATTGGTTTTGCCTCCCAAGTGTTTTTTTTTTTTTTTTCTCGTCTCGATTTTTCTTGCCCCCCCAGAAAAAAAATCCAGAGTTTGTACAGTGACACAAAATCATTTGAGTAAGACTCGATAAATTTCTACGTTGCAGTCATTCCAAGAAAAAGCATAGCTAATATTACATCTGAGGGTAAAGCATATATGGACTGCTTTCATATTTTAATGAAAACTATATTCCACTCAGTATTAACACTAAACAACATTACCTAGGGATATGTTAATAATAGTTTTGTAGCTTACTGGAAGATTAAGATTTGACAATTCCTACAGAAGTGCAGTATCCTATGTAAATTCCCCTTAAACCTTGACAACAGTACTACAGAGATGATAATTTATTTATTTTAAAAATGTCAGCGTGTTATGACCACTGAGATGAAACATCTCATTTTCAAGAACATTTTCAGGGATGATGGCAAATTACAGACACTCACAGCGATGCACTTGGCATTAAAGAATACAGTGTATGATCAAATATGACAAGTAGAGAACTGTTGTTATTTTTTTAATAAACAGAACAATAAATTTGCTTAAAAGGTAGATAAATTGTTATAGAATATAATATTCTCTACTATGATGTTCTAGTTCAATGGCTTTGAATTGCTAAAGAATTTTGTTTGGTTTTTATTTCAGAAATTTAAACTCTATCATCTTCACAGTTCTCAGTCTGTGTTAGTTGTTAAACATGGCCTGGTATTGCACTAGACAAAGAAATAATAGCCTAAAAAGCAGAAAAACAGTTTTGTGCAACTGGATTTTTTTCACTTCTTTCACCCAGAGAAACTGTCATAGAATTTCCTGATGCTACTTTATATAAGACAGTGCTGTGGGATTTATATTTTCTTTCTTATATAAAGTTCTTTAAAGGTTGTGGGTTTTTTTCAATTATTTTATTATTCATTCTTCCTTGAGATTTTCCTTTAAATCTCAGAATTTCCATTGTGTTATAAAAATTATGCTGTGATCAAAACACCAATGACACACATGAAGTTTCATTTGCTGAAATAATAAATTTTTTTTAAAAATCCACTTTCCATCAGATCTGCAATGGTCTAGGAATTAACCTATCAGTAAATAGGCATCTAAAGATCACAGAAGATATGGAAATATTTTAAGAGTTCAGTGTAAGATTTTCCTATGAAAGTGTGTCATGCTGTACTTTTATTCCTTTTGGCACTACTGCTTTTGTAGGAAGACACCTTTAAAAAAAAAAAAAAGATACAAAGAAAGAAGTGCTCAGTGCTGCAGAACTACCACATACAGATGCTATCACAGGTTTTAAAGGCTTTAGGGTCAAATCTTCACCTGTTACAGGTTAGCATGACTTCAGTGCCAGCTCATGTCAGGTGGGACTTCAGCTTTCATGACTTTAATGAAGTCTCTGTACTGTACAGTGGGCCACAAATTAGAAGTACTCTTAGTTTTGTTGATTACGCAGATGTTTCCAAAATGCCTGATGCTGAAACACAGTGTGTTCTCCTCAGAACAGATGTTTCCCTCTATGTAGCCACTGTAGTGACCACTGACAAAATGACCACTGCAAGGCTGCATGGGCATAGCTTTGCTTTCTAAAAACTCACTTGCCCGAGAGTCTCTAAGCTCAAGGCCTGGACAGTGCCTGCCTTGCACCCTGCACGTGCATTTTCCCTGTGCTCACACAGCGTAGCCCTTCTGTGGGTGTGCAGGGCCAGGACACACCAGCTGGCAGCAACAGCACAGGACCAGGGCCCACGGACCAGCACCTGCAGTGACCCTGTCTGTACCCCTGGGACACACTCGTAAAGCTGTGCTTACACCCAGTGACACAGCCAGCGATTCTTCAGAAGCTCCTGAGTGCTTGGCTGCCAATCCTTCAATGGGAAACTATTTTTCATTTCTAAACCAACCAGGGCTGCATCAAGGGAATGGCAGGTGCTGGAGTGCCCATGCCCAGCAGAGCACTGGGTGCCTCCAGCCTCCCCTGTTTGCCCTGCACTGCTAGATACCCAGACAGACCAAAACCCCCAGTCATAGTCATCCCAGCCCTCAGCTGTGGCATAAATGACTCAAATGCTGAAACAAAAATCCCGGAAAGGATCAGATCTATTACTCTGCAGGGATACTTTGTGCTGTTTTACTGGGGAAAATGTTTCTTCAGTGTTCCCCAGGACTCCCTTCTGTAGGGGAGTTATTTAGCAGTAAAAACTGCTTCTTTGCCATTTTCACCTCCTATCCCAAAACAGGGACAATGATTACTTGAGAATGCATTTATAATCCATTCAGTGTTCTGCCCCTGCCATGGGCCTTGGGACATTCAGAGCAGCAGGAAGACTGCCTCAGGATTACTTTCACATCATTAGGAATGGCACCAGTCCATTATTTTCGTCCTCATCCTATGTTACACTGGATGCACCTTAGCCACTGCTGAGCCTTGGCCTGCAGCCTATGGAATGCTGGTTCAGTACAAACTCCTGCTGTTTTCCCTGTTGGGAATCCTGAGATGATCATCTGCAATAATCCTCACAGACAGTGTGGGTTAAAAACCTGGTTCATGACTTTTGTGTCTTGTGCCCACTACACAGTGAGGTGAACTTTGCATTCTCTGCCCAGTTTTCCTTTCTGTCATGTCCAAACACAGAGCACCCATGGCTGAGAAAATCCTCTACCAGGGCTTCTACCTGCATGTCAGGGCTAAAGGACTGAGTAGGATAGTGTGTGTGCACCTGGGAGCATGACAGGATCACAGTAAGGGCTGTTTCCTCCAGCAGCCACCTGCAGCAATTGCCTCCTTCTTCAGCTATAGCCCATAATCCTTCAGTCTGCAGCTTCAAACCTCAGCAGGGAAATTCGGGTACTCAGCAGAGCTGAAACACACACCAATGTTTGCTACAGCTGCATCCCATGTCCTCCAGCAGTCCAGTGAGCTGGGGTTTAAGGCTGAGTCCTGAACTTGCAGGTGAAGAAAATACAGTCAGGACAAACATGTCAAACATTGGATCAGAAATCTACATCCCAAACAGGGTAAAATGCAAGAAGACAGAGTTCCACTTCAGTCTGGCCTAGACAGAGAAGGAAGAGAATAAATCTGTACAAAGATTGGAAAGGGAACCAATATGTGAAAAGAGAGGAACAGAGCTAATCTTAGCACTGCCAAAGGAAAACTGAGATTGATCTTGCAAAGCTTGAGGCAAAAGAGCAAGAGTTTCTCAGCAGCATAAAACACAAGGAAATAGAAGTGAGACACTGAGTCCAGACTTTGCCTCAGTTTCCCACAAGGGTGATGAGCTTAATCATGAGAGAAAAACACAGACGATGGTAAAAAGAGCTGGAAATCATGGTGGAAACAAAATTCAAGGAGTTCGATGCACTTGGTTCAGAGAACTGGATGATCTCATCCTTGAGTTCTGAAAAAAAAACTGTCAAAAAATGTCAAGACGAATGCTTCAGAAGGAAAACAAAGTGCTCAGATTGAGTCTAGACTCATTAGTCTGTCTCAGCAGTATTCATGGTTTAAAACAGATTCTGAAGAAAATTGTAATTAAAGACATGAATGTGAAGGGGAAAAATGATAAAGCACAACAGGAGTAATTTTAAGGTAGCTTCTGCCAGATTGCCTTTGACAAAACACAAAATTTATTTAATAAGGAGAATATTCCAGCAAACTCTCTGGAGTTCAATAGGATATTTTGCTATAGGTCATATGGAAATCCTTTCTTTAAACTGGAAAGGCTGGGGTCAGTTGGGAAAGTGGAAGGTGAGTAAGAAGCTGGCTTAGAGATAGGAGTGTGGAAGGAAAAGGAGACAATGAGTAATCCTGCAAGAAATATGGGGCTGGAGGGAGGTTACTAGGCGACACTCCAGAGTCTTAATATTTTGATAACGACCTTGTCAAAGCCATTAGAACTGTGCAGATAAATTAGCTGGTGACCTAATATTAAGGAACATCATGAATAGCAGAATACCATAAAAAGGAAGCAAATGGCCCTCAAGGCTAGAGTAAAGGGAAGGAATGAAATCCTACAGTACCAAAAATGAGTTCATGCACATGGGAACAAAAGATCTTCATAGAGATCCAGTCCTAGCTTTGAACTATGGGATTTGCTCAGTCATGCCAGCCTTACACAAGAATTATCTAATTCTCATTGACTGGAGTATGAAGGAACCTCCAAAACACCTTGAAATTATGGGACATTATTTCCTGGGCAAAGCAAGAAGAGGTAACACTTGACAGTGCTGCAGGGTAAATGGGTGTCCCGTCAGCAGCACCTTCATAAAATCCTGTATGTGAATCACAGCCTCACATACAGGTATGAATGATTTGGCCACTGGAGCTCCCTGTGCTGGCAGGTACCCTGCTTCTGGCTCCTGACTGGCCAGGTAGGACAGCCTGTCACCACTCGCTGGCTGGGCACCAGGTAGTGTGGGGTCATGGGAGAATGGAGTGTCCAGACTGCTATGTCTGTCTTACCACAAGTTTCTCGACAGTCGTGCTCAGGAACAGGGGGTTTGGAGCAGGTTCAGTAACAACAGATGGTCAACCTCAGGGGAACGGTTTTGGAACAGAGCACTTCCAAATCCCTCAGTAAGAAATAGCAGGAGCTATTTTTTTTCCCTAATGTGGACATGGCAACCTTCACTGATTGGCACTTTCTTTTTGGTCAGTTTTCCTGTGCCGTGGAGGGCATGGGCACAGAAGACTTTTGCAGAGCAGTTTCTCTTGAGGCCCTGTGGAGCCTCAAGGAGAAACATTAGCCAAAATGAAAGCAGAAGCAGACTATACATTTGTTCCCTTGCCTTATTGCTCTGTCACCACAGAGGCAAGTGACTGAATTCAGATCTAAGTATACGTGCTTGCAAAATCACAAATGCATTTCCCAGAGCTAGAGATACTTTGCATAAAGTGAATGGAAGCAGTCTGGATTAACTTGGCTATAGATCCAGCATAGAGCCAGAATTTGGGTGTTCTCACACAACAGGCTAGAGGAAAAGGAGCCTTCTTTTAGATTGCTGAATAGCTACTGAATAGTATTTCCAATAATCTTTACAGAGCATCTGTAATGATTAAATCTGACTCCATAAGCAGAGGATCTCTGAAGGATTGAAATGGTAAATATTCTAAATATCAAGGTGTGCAGATGGTCAGTTCTGTATGTGAATAAACTATTAAGGCATTTATAAAACACCAGAAAATAACCTACCCAAAAATCTCTCAAGTCAGAAAAATAAATTTAGTGCCTATTTTTCAGCTTTGAAGGAAGGAGTGTCATAGGTGTATCCTATTTCCACCCATTAAGACCTCAAAATTACAGTCAAATATGACTTTGCAGGCATCACTGTTGCAATACCAGAACTTGTCTATAAAAAATGCACAGAGAGAGTTTGTCTGAGAAACAGGAATTCTGATGACATGGTGTCAGCAAGGAGCTTGGTAAAGATCCCAAACACATCTATAATACATGGTTTGAAATCATGGTTTAAATTTATTGTTCAATTACAGCTTCAGGCTCTAGGAGTTCACTGCTGCCAAGAAATATATATGACATTAAATTATGGAATATTTTGTTAAATATTTTAATACATTTGAGTACTTGTAACATTTTATTTAAGCATGTTATTCAGAGAACAGAAAACATTGCTCTTTCCTAATTAAAGGTGTGAGTCAGCAAGACCAATAAAATGCTTACTCCAGTGTTGGAGGAAATTCTGAAGAGAGAATGAAATCCTATTAGAAAGTCCCCTATTATCCTGGCAATGCCTGCCTGAGTGACATCTCAATGTATTTTTGCTGAGTTAAGCCTTACAAGGCCCATCCACTTATGGCACAAGATTTCATTTCACCATTAATTTATTTGATTTGTCAAGAGATTAATAGGCATGTGAGATGTTAGTTAAAATTTCAGAGTACATTGTGAGTCTCTGTCAGATAGAGGAAGGCTATTATTAGCAAGACTGTAGATGCTATTTGAAGGGTGGAAGGTCACGAAATCTGAGGTGGGACTGGCCAGTTTACATGGGAAAGGCCATGCAGACAGTGGGCAGTAGCTTACACTGCTTTGGCCAATGATCCCTGTAGCAAAACTCATCAAAAAAGAACCAGATACAGTATCTGTATCTGAGGTGTTTTACCTCTTGTGACCACACCTGAAAGACACACTCGACCATGTAGCTCTGTACAAGCATGAGGATTAGCAGATTAAAGGTCTAATCTCTCACTTAAAAGGTTAGACCCACACCTAAAGAGCTCAGCAGATGGAGGCTTGGCCAACTACATCTAGACTAGGTGGGTATGCTCCTTGGTACTCATAATCTATCATCCAGAGCACTGAAATCAAGTTTCCTTTACCTTTTCCATTCTTTGGAAACCATAGCAGACAAAGAATGCATCCAGGCATCACCTCTGGATGGTCTGGGGACTTCAACAGGTTTTGTAGCAAGATGTGAGGTGGGAAATGCCCTTAGTCCTCTAATTCAGATGGAGCTCTGTGGAACAGCAGTAGCAGTGCAGAGGATTATGAAAAGATTTTCACCCTCACTCTGGCTCTTGTAATTTCTGGATGGATCAATCATTAAAGGGGCTTGGATGGGCTTTTTGAATGTTTTTGAGTGATTTACGAGCATTCAACTTTCTTCATTGCATTCAAGAACCATTAAAGAGGCTGACTGTGATCTAAGCTCTGTTAAGTAGGAATGCAGTATTTAAACCGGGATACTCTCTCAGCTGCAAAGTTTTAATAAAATTTCTAAATGGCAACATTACTGTCATTAGTAACGAAGTAGATACAATTATTGCTAAGTGAGCAGTCGATACATATTAATAGCATCTCATTCAAACATGCAGGAAAATTACATTAGTTCCAGATAGTATCCTGCAGGGGACAATCTCTCAATGCCACGAGAGCAGATTCCCATGTTGTTCAAACCCATACAGCCAGAGGAATAATTCTGATAACTTCTGATGGGTTTGAGAGAAAAATATGTTCAATAACCTTCTGCAAACCAAGGCTCTGATCCCTTGTGATTGAGGGGTAAATCCACAACGGAGTATGGTGACTGTAGTGCTCTGCATCCCACTTCTACTCCACAGCCTTCCTGATACTCCCTGTCACTTTACATTTGTCAGCTGGGTAGACTTCAAAAAAGGAGATGAGGGTCAGAACCACTTCAGGCAATGACTGCATCTGAAACCAGGTTTCTAAACCTCTAAAAACCTGGTAAAACCAGGTGTCATGGAGTTACCTCGTTCTCAAACACTGCACAAATGTGTGCTGAGCCTCAGGAGAAGCCCCCACCTCTGGACTATGCCTGGGCAGAGACTGGGGACATGAAGCTCTGAGCCAGCTCTCTCTCTAGAGAGCAGTGGCACCTCTGCTCATTCCTATTGCCTTGTTTTAGGTATCTCCCTCAGAAGCCAAGACCTAACTGTCCCATGCCCTCTCTAGCCTGTAAGCAGGCTAGATCTAACTCTTGCTTCTGCATCCTCTTCCTAGTCCCAACCACCTTCCCCATAGCCATCCTTCCAGGAGACTTTCTGAAGTCCAGCATCATTGCTACTGTGCAAATCTGGAAACTGTCTGAGGAAGTTTTCCTTATCTTCAAATATTTTATGAAATCCTTATAGAAACTGTGACTGAAATTAAAGAAGATAGAAGAGTTTGGCAGGATGTGAAAAGCCCATTTCACTGAGAGTCATGACACACTTGAAGCAAACCTCTCTGAAGTGGTACAGTTATCGCTCTGGATGAACATATGTTTGCCTTGTCTCTGTAGGAGTGGGGCACATTCCCCACTGACACACAGTCTCATTGTTCTAAAGAGGGATTTTCTGAATATCAGCAGGTTGTCCAAATGCTAATCCTGAAATCATTGAAGCAACTCTCTTAAGACTAGTATTTTTCCAATACGTGTGAGGGTGTTATTCTGAACACTGTTCTTCTCTTCATTTATCCACAAAACCTGCAAGAGATTTTCCTATTTAGGGCATGAATCTACACCTTTGAATTTAGTAGGAATGTTATTACTGAAATAATATAAATTAAGATTTTTTTTTTTACATAGTACATCAAAAAGGACATTTACAACAGCCATAATTTATAAACTTCATGTATTTTCCTTTTTAAGAGGAGTGGCATAACAGTGTTGCCAAAAGAGAAATATTCCCTGTTCTCTTTCCATTTCTCTCTCATACACACATATTTAGAGTGAATGTCAAGAAAATTACAGCACCATAACTGAGAGTTTAGAAAGTGCCCAGAACTATAAAAATGTTGGACTGAAAACAAGCAGAAAGAGCTTTTGACTTGCTAGCACTGACCATGAGTATCACAGTGAAAGACAGACATAGAGCTTGTAGTAAGAGACTGGCAGGCTCTTTAATGAACTATCACTCTCTGTGACTGAAAACATCCAAGATAACACATATCCCCAAAGCCATTTGGGCTGAGACATAGATCTCTTCCTCCTAGTACCAGAGCTGGATTTCTGCACATTGACAGGGGCAGTGTTAGTGCTACCAGCCATCACATTTAACTCTTTCCCTTCTAAACAGCCCATTAGTATAATGCCATATTTTCTATCAGTTTTATCTCACAGTTAAAGCCCCCAGTGCAACATTTGCAGAGAACTGGCAATCCAGCATTTACCTGGAATGTGTGACTGCAGGCAGAAAAGCCAAAGGTAAATGCTGTGAAGAAGCAGGAAGACCCAGACACCAAGGCCTTCAGTGTAAGCATGACATCACTGCAGCCTTCATGCCATGGCTCCCACCACATCCCACATCTCCTCTTTGCACCGTGTCTTGCTTCCATTACATCTCTGTTTCCATCTTCAAACATCCACGTTGCATGGGTGTGGCATGGTTTTAAACCACCCTTGTACTTTCTTTATTTTCAGTCAGGGAGTACCAGCTCGTTTCTTCATAATGTATTTTCTTAAGAATTTTATTTAAGACCAACATATCATAGCTATGTGGCAGACATCAGATTCAAACTTTTCTGAATCAGAATGAGCAGAATGTGTCAGAAAAAGGCAGGGAGTACCTTGGGATACTTGTATTGATTTCCCCACATATACGGGAAAGGTGTGGATGCAAGACACTATAACTCTGTAATTTACAAGCAGTTTTCAGAGTTCCAGTTTCACATGCAAAGCAATGACTCCCTTAATCCTGAATATTTTCCTATAGTCTTCTAAATGCTGATAACTATTTGGAAATTGTAGCTGCAGCGGTAATTTTTTATGGGAAAATTTTGTTCAGACAGATGAATTTACTTACTGTTTGAGGAATACACCTGTTAGTGTGGTTGCTTTCCCATAGAACTCATGAGGAGGATGCCGCTCTACTCCCCTAATGTTGAAAAACTAATAGTCTCTTCCAGAAGTGAATATGCAGAAAGTAAAGAGACCCATGATGATTCATAATTTTCTGGGAACCCAATCAGAATGGTCAAATATCGTAAGCACAGCAGTTTTGCCAGTAGCCACCTGAGGTTAAACAACTTGCTTGAACCTCATTCAGACAATCCCATCATGACTGTGAAGTCACTGTGGAAAACGATAGATGATATTATGTGAGTCCAAGGACATAGCTAAGCTATGTTTTGTTCCTGGAAAGGGGTCAAAAATATTTCTGTCCTTTATTGATCTTGTCATTATCCCGAAGTGAAATTGGGAAATAACCAATGCAACATACTTCTCAGAAGAAATAAGAAAGGAGAGTGAGGAGTTTTCATGCTCTTTCTTAACTGAGAGGTTCAAACGCCTCTGCAGATTTTCCTCTAAATTTACTGATTTTTAACTTTGAGCTTTTTGCAGGTGGAAATGTTTTCTGGGAAAAACAAGGTTCCTAAGGAGAAGTAACCACATTGTTGCAGCAGCTGAAACCTTGGAACCGTCCACAAACATTTTCACAGGTTGAAGGAATAGTCAGGCAATAAGCTTTTTCAAATTGTTGCTATCTACCTTAAATCATCCAGAACAGTCCTGTGTACTCCCAGTTTTTGGCCTGAGGTGTAGGTTTCTTGGGCCTCCTGGAATAACTCCAAATCCTAACCGAGATGACGGTGCCAAGGCCTTAAGTGCTGCAGCCCTGCTTGTATCGCTGTGCAGAGTTAGGAAAGAAAAGCGATCTGAGTCCTGCCAAACAGACCACAAACGACTCACTGAGCCCATTGTTGCTTTGTTTCCCTCAAAATAGGGGTTCTCTTCTTTTCCTGACCATGTCTTTTTACCCATATGTGATGCTGATTTGTTCCCAAACGTGAAAGGAGACCCGGGTGGGCTCTAAAACTGTGGGAGCTGGAGACTTGTCAAGCAGAAGGAAAATCTCATGCTTCTTGACAGAGCTGGCAACCATCTCCAGAGGCAAGTAGATCACCATCTTCCAGGGAGCAGACCCCACATTCCCAGTATCTCTGGTTAGGCCAGTTCCAGGATTCTGGCTTATCAGTGACCCAAATGATAGCCACAGTAAAGGTTCCCTTCGGACATCACTCCTGAGCCTGTTCCTCATCATACTTTGCACCACTCCTTGCAGTGAGACAGTGGCCTGGCCTCTGACAGGCTGGAGGTAGCCAAAGGGAAGGAAAGCATTATGGACAGTAAAAAACCTGGATGTTAAAAGTTAATGCCATCAGTCAAAAACCTCAGAAATGGAACATTATCAATCTTTGAAAGTTATTATGCAGAAGCAAGCTACTGAGTGCATAAATATTTTATAGACCTTAAACTATTGAACAGTTATTGGAGCTGGGATTTAATCTCCTTCAGCCTGACTTGACAAAATAACAAAAAAGGGGATCATAGTGAGAAAACAGACTGCAAACTGGTATGATGAAGTCTTGGAATCTATCCAGAGACCCCACTCTCCTCCCATATTGGTAATTGTTGTAATCCACTGGCTTTAGTTAAATTACTTTTTATTCACACCCAAAATAAGCAGGGAAAGAATAAAGTGCAAAGCTCTTTATTAATCTTTGAAGGTTTTCAGTCTTTGAACCTCATCATCTGCCACGTAAGGTCTTCTACGTGGTAAATATTCCAAGTGCCCTTCAACTGCAAATGTAGACTTCATTTTGTCACAAAACCAAAGGGATCAACTTGATATATAGGGACCTTTACACAGGTCCTAAAGTTCTTCCCACAGATATGTAGGAAAATTCCCAATGTTTTCCAGAAGGAGTAATTTATACTGTGACTACGCCCCTTGACATCACCATAATGGCTTTATTCACTGTGTAAATTTTAAAGAAAGTTGGGAAGCCCTCCAGTGTGGCTTTTCAAATGGTGAGAATGAGCTTCTCCCAACTGCACAGAAAACCCCATGCATTTTCTCAGCTGTACAAACCAAGGATGAACCCACTAAACTGCAAACTGGGCTTTGCAAACCCTTCCCTTCCCTGCCGACTACTTTGCAGGCAAGTGGGCATGGCTTGCCCCTCCTGAAGGATGTCCCTGGAAAAGTCTCTCCTTCTTCCTGGGATGGGAAGAACAAGCCCTGTCAGACTTTTTCCTGCCATCAGGAGCTCTGACTGTTCTCTGCTATGGCTGAACTCTACATGTGCTCGCAGTACAGAAAATGGCCTGCCCTTAAGTACTGCCTGACAAATGTCTTCTCCTTCTTGTACCTTTTTCGTTGGTTGTTTGTGGGTTTTTTTCCCCAAATCTTTGTGTGTGTAAGGCAGGAAGTTCTGCTTTCCTGAAGTCTCTCTATAAATGGGTTGACCAGTTCTGATCCTGTAGTAGAAAAGTAAACTTCTCTATTAATCTATTAGAAAGGGTCTCGTTCAGGTTAAAGGGAGGCTGATTTCTAACCCCTGTTTTCACTGAATGTTTTTGCAGATTTTCTAATGCAAAACACTGGAACAGATTTTTGCAGTAAAGGTTAAAAATTCTTTCCTTTAAAGAAAAGTGTCGCCTTCTGTTGCTTTTAAGACTTATCAGCCTTGATCATACTGATGAGAGCACTTGTACAGTGCTGATTGGAGGAACATTGGGCATGATCAGACTGTGTCTGTATGATAGCAGGATAGCTTTGACACCATTAAATTAAATTAGAATCCCCATTAAATTAAATTAGACTACTCTTTACTTCTTGGGCTCACCCTACAAAAAGAAAATTAATTGCTGCTATTTACCCACTGTTTTGCCTTGTACCATCTTTCAGCTTCTCCACATGTAAGAGATACATATTTAAATACCTGTAAAAAAAAGTAAATGAAGGTGGATTGAAGGAAACACAGAAGAGATGCAACTTTTGGTGACCTGTGAATTTGCCCTATTAGTCCTGGAAAGGAGGGAAGCCTTAGTAGGTATACCAGGATGAAGGCCTTTCTCCATCCCTGCCCTCCCCTGCAGACCCAGCCCTATTGCCACTTCTGGGTTTCTTTGATTTCCCTGAGGGATGTGGAATGTTTTCTATATATTCCACCTCCCTTATTCATCCTCCCTTACTCCTACCCCTATGACAAGCATGGACTAACATTACTTTTATTACCACTGAAGAAAAAGAAAAAGTTGTAACATTTCATTCATTCATTAAAAATTTTTTGTTCTTGTTTGCCCCCTATGTATCAGTGAAGCTGGGTAAAGAAAGAGAAACTATTTTATTTTGACTTTCTGCCTACTCAATATCCCTCTCCTGTTCTTATGAAACAGCACTGCATATTATTAAGAAATATTTTCTGCATTTAAGCAACTGTTCCCAGAAGCAGCTTGTATAGAAACATTCTGATAAACTTTAGGTTGTGTTATATTTTTAAGGTTACTTCTTCCCAATGTAAATTCTGACTCTGGAAATTTCCTTCGGATGTTTAATCAACCCTTGGGAAACGCACTTGCAACAGCTGTTCTTTTGAAGCTGGCACACCAGATCCAGCTCTGTGTTAGGTATGTGTGTTTCCCATATCTCCATTCAGAATGGTCAACATTTAAAGGCTGAGTTAGATGTCTTCCAGCTTCAGCAGTGCTGGGGAGAGTTCAGTCAGCTAGTGCCTTCAGCTGTATACTTTCAGACTTTCAGGACTTTATAGAGCTTTTAGGGGTTCAGTACTGCATCATACACCATTTGTGAATTTGCCTTCATCCAGGCAAGATAATTGACTGGATTTTGCATTTTCTCTGATTTTTCCTCACATCCTTTCCTCCTCCACTTTACTCTTTGTTCACAGGCACCTGCTTGCTAATGTCTACATATTAGAGAGGGGCATTGTATTTCCTCCGTGTCCACCTTGTATGTACTCAGGAGTGGCTCTACATGATGTTGAAATTCTCAAAGCTTTAACTTTGGGCTGCAAGAAATCCTATATTGATGATATTTAACTGTATGTGAGAACCCTGCTGAATTAATCCTGGTGTCAATGTTGCTGGAAGGAGCTCAATCTTCTTCAGAACAAGTCCCTGCCTGGGCATTTCTTGGAGAGGTGCTGCAGTTTTCCTTCAGGGAGCTGAAGGTACTTGTTGCATCACAGGATCCTTTCTATTATAAATCCTCTAAATCACTGATTTTTTATGAGAAAATATTAATGAAATACAAAAGATACATCCAAGTGCCAGTACTCTTGTTGCCTTGTGTTGTGCTACACTCTTTCATTGTAAAATAACATTCTGATTTTATACAACACAAGGCTGATTTACTTTTTCTACATGTAATGCAGAAAATTTTTTCACATAAAATGACATTCAATGATATTAATTTCTTACTGTTATATTTACTGTAGTGTCAATGTGTCTTTATCTGTACGGGCCAACATTTTTGGTCCTAAATGCAGCAGTATGAGCAAAAACAGGGCCAATTTCAGAGGTGCAGTGAGTAAAATGCCTCTTCTGGCAGTGACCTGGTGTGGAGATGTCCAGCAGTACAAGAACTCAGGAAGTTTTAAGACTCTCCAGATTCTCAATTGAGGGAGTTTCAACACAGATGGACATAAGTAGACTACAGATGCCAGCAAATGTTAGCTATTGTCTTCAGTTGAAGTTCTGTTTGGCTGGTGAGTTGCAAGGTGACCTGCTGATAATGACTGTCTTGCTCTCGTATGGTCCTGTAGATAACTAACGGATTGGGGCCCTATAAACACACAGAGCAGAAACAGAGCCCCTGTGTGCCCTGTCTAGAGAGAAAGATAATAGCAGTGGCTGGTGAGAGCATGTCAGAGGCAACTGAGGATGTTCCAGGGATGATAAAAATGAGGGTCATAACAGACAAGGACCAAAGCCTTTTGGTGCATGGCAGGAGCCGTGAGGAGACTCCCCACTGCACATGGGGCTGTGATCCTACTCTCTCCCCCATCTCAGCCCTGGACTCAGCTGAGTATAAGTTATGCCATGTAGCATCTGCTCTTGTTGTGAGATAAAAGACTTCATGAAAAAGAGTAAAATAGATACACAGTCCAAAATTCATTATAGCCTGGTTAAACTGCCCACTGAAAAGTTTTGTATTTGACCACACATGTTCTTAGAAGCTTTAGTAATAATATGATTCAGGCCAAGAGGTTGATGGGAGGGGGGAGGATTGCAGAGCAGAGGGTATAAAAAATAAACAATCTTGCAAAGGTGGACAGTGCAAATGATAAGATCTCTGTGAGTGCAATCAGTGAGACAAAAATGGATAACCTCAGAATTAAAACATAAATTAAAGCATTGACATTTGGGAAATACAGACCCCCATGATTAGTAGGTGGCAGATATGGAACAATTTGTCCCATATCTTCAGAAACAATATGTAAGTTAGATGAGTGGAGTCCTTTGGGTTCAGCTTTTGTGTACTTCTGCACATACTTTAGGGCTCAGCAACTGAAAAAGTACATCAGAAGTCTTCCTTCAGCCTTTTTTTTCCTAATGAGTCCTCAAAATATATTTCAGTATACTTTTTGCTCAGTGCTTTGATATCAGGATATCATACACAATTTAAGAACCTGAACTTAAAAAAAAAAAAAAAAAGTAATATGTACTAATCCTATGCTGCTCAGGATCTTGGCCAAAATGCTTTGGAATACATGCTTTTCAAGACTCCTAGCTTGGGCAAAGCAAGCCCATGGACGTAGCTCATGAAGACTCTCTAAAAAGCTTCACTGTCACTACAACATGTGTTTTAAGGGCCTATAGTCCTCATTAATCTATTTTCTGGTTTCCTTCCAGGCCTCTTCATTGTTATCTCCATTTGCTGCAGAAATCGAGTACTTGTGTACGTGGGAGGCATGGTGTAGCACGGATTTATCACGGAAAAACAGAGCACTGCTTATTGGAGGCACATTGCTAATACCTCTGAAAGGCTACAGGGCCTGATGGAAGGCACTTAAATCATCCACTGGTATTTATTTCACCTCAAAGTTATGCATGCAAAATAGCCATAAAAAGGGTAGCTCAATGAATCTTTCCTGCCCTGAACTTGCACTGCACCTTCTAGGTGACCTTCTCTGGTGCAGACACACGGTACACATGCTCTCCCATCCCTGTCCTCCTCCCTCCTCCTCTTCTCTTCAGGAAAGAACCACAGTGGGAACCTCTTTGCCGCAAACTCACTGTCAGTATCCTTTGAGATGTGAGAGCCTCTGGTAGGGACCTGGTGGCCCAGCAGTGCCTGACTGGTGCCATCCCATTCCTCAGCTCAGACTTTCCATGCAGGGACACCAACCCCAGTGCTGGGGTCCCTCTGGCAGCCCCGAGCTGGAGTCCTGAGCAGTGGGATTGCTGCTGCCTTAGGACATTTAGCCAGATCTCAGGGGTTTACTGCTCCCACCTTGCGTTGCTGCTGAGGATAGTTGTTATGTTTCAGCCCATGTGCTTCATTTCAGAGGTGAATGGCATGACTCCTGTATACATTTGCTTTCTCAGTTTGTCAAGCACTTAAGTGCCTTTCATCTTGAAGTATCCTAGATGATAATATGCACTTATATAGCTTAAGCTCCTCTAATGAATGAGGTTCTTCATAAACACTCGGTAATTAGGCCTCACAACAGCCCTGGGAACAAGTCTTTGCAGTGGTGTAGAGGGATGAGCTGAGGAGGCTGCTAGGAGACAAGCAGGGTTCAGGCTACCAGCTCTACTCACAGTAGCCCAGCAGCAATGAGGCACTGAGAGCTGCGTCTGTGCCAAGGATGGTTGCGCTTATGTCCACAAGGAAAGAGCATG
This sequence comes from Empidonax traillii, assembly GCF_003031625.1. Taxonomy (NCBI): domain Eukaryota; kingdom Metazoa; phylum Chordata; class Aves; order Passeriformes; family Tyrannidae; genus Empidonax; species Empidonax traillii. The sequence continues at coordinate 492,577 of NW_020955473.1, read as the reverse complement.
GAAACCACAGTCTTTTCCCAGAAATTACTTCACATATGAATGAGAAGAGTGAAAACTGAAAGGTTTCTGCTTACTTGGTGCCTGTCCACTACCTCTGCCCAGACTTGTGATGATCCAGCCAAGCTCCTTGCCTTAGTGTTGGTGCTGTTTGTGGTGGGATGGAGACTCTGGTACAGTTGCCTGGTCCTGTGGGGCAAAGACACTGAACTCTGTCATTGCAGCCTCCAATGGGAAATTCATGTCCATTTTGGTCAGAGAGTGACAAGAGGTTTCTAGGCAAGATAAGAGGAAACCAACTTCAGTCGTATGTTCCTGAAGGAAATGAAAAAGAGAAATATTGATATAGTCAAGGGAGCATTTCCCATAAGAAAACATTCCAGTCAAAGGAAAAAAGAAAAGCGCTAAACAGGTCTTCCTACAGACTTTTCTTGCTCTGGCTCTTTTTTCTCACCTTCCTCAGCACTGCTGTCATCTGTCACCAGCAGCTCTACTGTGGGAATTTCCTTTCTTTCTGACTTTTTTTGTTGCACTTTTAGCACTGTGACAATCAGGAATTGTACGTATTGCAATTGTAGCTTTCAGCTAAAGGAAAGGACCTCTTCTGTAAGGTCTTTCATTGTGTCTTCCACAGTGTCTCTTCCAAAGATATAATGAAATCTACTTGCTTGGGTCAAAGAAATTGGCACAGCTCAAATGCAGCTGCTACTTTTCCTATGGTGGATACTTACACAACTTCCAGATAGTGAACTACTCTTTGTGTGTGATCTTTCTATCTCCTTGCTTCTGCCACTTATTTTTCACTAATGCATAGGATTCAGGTATCCCGCTGAAATATGTGACAGTAACATTGCTGCCTTCTTTCCATGTAGCAATAACTTCCCCGTTACTCATTTTTCTGAGCCCTGAAGTTACCCACTCCAGCAGCACAGCAGGACTGTGTTTTGCCTTGCCAATGCATCAGCAAAAAGACAGCAGGAAGGCATTGGGGAAAACCTGTTCCTGTGCTTTTCCCAACTCTGCTGTGTGTTTGCTGGTGCTGCCAAAGCATGCTTTTAGTGGCCTATCCTGCTCCCTCTCCTGCCCTGTGCAGGTGGCCCCCACCTTGTTATTTTGTTGCTCCTTGATGCTTTTATTCTCCTTCCAGCTCCCCACTTCATCTCCTTCCCTCTGTGCTGAGGGTTTCCCTGCCCTCTCAGCCCCATCTCTGTTCAGCTCAGCAAGCCCTGTGCCTGTCTCAGTCCCCAGCAGTAGGGGACACCAGCCCTGTGCCCTCGGCACACACTCACCAGCAAAGTTGCACTGATGCTTTTCTTTGGCTCCTTTTTCTCCCCTCCCTCTGCCTTGAGGTGAGATCTGTCTTTTCTTATAGCAGAGAGTGTGAGCAGAGAGAAACCAGACTCAAGGCAAAATTCCCATTAACTTCAGTGGGGGCAGGATTTCACCTCAAGTGTTTCATGTTCTGGGCGCTGGACAACAACATGAAAGGACTCCACACTTGTAAAACCTGAGACGCCACAGCCATTCAAGACAAGCAAATGCAGATGCAGTTCCTGGTGCCCCCTCCAAGCCCCTCGCTGCAGCCACATATAGTCCTCCAAGGCCTGTGAAGGTCGTTAATCTCCCCTCTTAGCTGTTAATTGTCACCATGTTGGCAGCTATTGCTGAGCTCAGAGTTACCTCTGCACAGCCTGGGCTGTGCTCTGACTTTTACTGCTGCTGCCCTGCAGTACCAGGAGCCGTTTTGTCTTTCAAGTGTGCCCCTTCAGTCCAGCTTTCCACGTCTTGTTTGTGTTATCACTACTGATGAGGCATTACAAGCTTCTTTAGCCAGTACTCTGCTGCTCCTCTGGCTTCCTGGGACATTCACTTCCCCAGCACTACTATGTCAAATCAGTGATTTCCTGAAATCTTTTTATGTATTCCTTGTTCTACTGTGTGCTGCCTTCTGCTGATCTGTCTTCAGTTTTACCTCCACTGCTGCCCTGAGTACCAGCCGTTGTACCCACCAATGCCCATGTCTGGCTGCAGATCACAGTGCTGCCTTGTGCCTCATGGCTGTTCTGCCATGCAGGCACTGTCCTGTAATGGCTTTACCCTTGGCTCCCTTTATTGCTGCAAGCCACTGGTCTATCCCGGAGTCTGGATGCCTGTAGCTGCTGACAGCCTGTCTGTCAGCTTACCCTGGGGTCTTGATTTTCCTACTCATTGGTCTCTTGCTGAGCTGGTGTTTAGTCCCTGGGAGAATTGCTGCAAGAGCACAGCATTTCCAAGTAGACATCTCTTCTTGTCTGTGCAGTTTTTGCTCCTGGCTCTTTACTGTCATTCTTGCCTTTTGCTTGTTTTGTAGGTACCCAGGGGAAGAGGTCTTGTGCTCAGATTCCCATGGTACTGAATCATTTGAATTTTGCTGCTGTGCATTACAACCTACTGTCTGAGAAATGTACCTTGAATTTCATGATCTCACTTCTTGCTTGAATGCCTTCCACACAGTCTATTTTTTTTTTGAAAGAGAAGTAACAATTTTACGTGGTCATATAATTCCCACATTTAAAATGGAACAAATCAGTTCTGACTCTGTTTTAGGGCTGGTATTTTCCTGGCCTGATTGCTCAGTGGTCACAGTATTTGATGTACATCAGCTGAGCATCTCAATCTGGTTGGCAGAGATACTTACTGGCTTGCCTGAGTGTCCATCTTCTGATGACAGCTCTGCCTATTGCCATGATCACAGATGCTCTCTTACCCAGCAGCATGGGTAGTTTCTTTGGCACTATCCCTTTTACAAGCGACAATGAACTACCTTAATCTCTATAGCACTTGGAGTTCTTCAGTACTTGTTAGACACCTAGACATTTCTAACACAGTTTCATTATGCATTAAATATTATTTTTTCCCCTCATAGAAATGCAGATTGGGTGTTGTTCTAAGGGCAGTACTTTATTTTCCACTGTAGTACTAAAAAAAAAAAAAAATCATGTAGTTGCTTGGTGTAATTACATGTGTCATCAAGATCTCTCTGGGTTATTAGTGATGCTCAAAAAGTCAAAGTTGAGTTAATGGACCTAAAGGAAATAGAGAAGAGAAACTCTTTTCTTGGTCTTGCTCTGCCTAACAGTATACAGGGACTCTGTCATCAAATGCCCAGGGCTGCTGGAATTTGCTCTGCTTTATTCACAGTTGTCCTTTGGAGGCAACAGACTGGAGTTCTGGTTGTCCCATAGAGACTGAGGCTGGTGACTCACTGAGGAGGCTCCCAAGGTCCTCCCGTGCCTCTTCCTGGGCTTTCTGACCTTTGGCATTGATACACAGCCCAGTGGCTCATCCATCTCGAAAAACCAGTGCCTGTCACTGTGCTGCAAGTGGTGCATGCTATTCCATACACTATCAGGTATAATGATGTTATCTAATAATTTTTTTCAATATTCAGTTTAACTGCCTTCAGAGGCTTTGCTTACCTGATGGTTTTCTCCCAGCCACTGGCAGCCCCAGTCTCTGCTGGGATTGGAGGATGAACGATGCCTGTTTATGCAAACTTGCCTGTCCTTTATCACTCTTGCAGAAACAACTGGTCTGCAGCTTAGCAATCTGTGGAGCAGGGCAGAGGAGACTATCTCTAGTTTCAGCCACATCTTGGGCTCTTGAAGGCTGATCCTCAGGACCTGCCTCCCAGGAGGATCAAATAGATATTGCCCATCGATCCCCCCACCATCTCTCCTCCAACAGAAGCAGTGGGTGATCATGGTGACAACAGCTTTGTCTTCAGTTGCCTCAACATCTGCCTTCCTCTTCCTACTGGCCACAGGATGGGTTTGTGTTATGACCCAGCTCTTGGTGGCTCTTCTCCACCCAATCCTGCTTCTCAGCAATGCTCCATTTACCCAGTTGTCCCCACAACCAGAGTATTTTTTTCCAGACAGTGCAGGAGAGGACAACTTTCTCTGGTGTTCCATATCTGTTCTGCTCTTGTGTCCATTTTTTTCCCCAGTACAGTTAGTGGCCTTCACTATTTTGAGGCCTTCATCTGTGATTTAGAACTGTTTTTTCAATGATCATTCCTTCTGGAAACACATGTCTCACAAATGACCTTGTCACTAACTGGGGAATATTTAAAGTCTCCAAATTCATAGTCAATGCCAGATTTCTCATCTGTGTAGTATAAATCTCTATTTTCCTCTTGGGCAGTCTCATCTGCCTGGAACAAGCTATTTGTCTGATTGTGTTATCCACTGGTTCTGTGGTTTGGACACTACTCCTTGCTGAAGTCTCACTCACTCCTTGTTATTTCCTGTATGTGTTGAGAGGAAAAGCAAGAGAAAGTAAGTAAATAAAAAAGCTTTACCTCCAATTTTATCTTTTCTTGACTATGGCCGTGGCTCTGTACAAGCATTTAGGTTTTGCTGCCACTTACCCCTACTCAAAGTACCTTTATGGACTCTCTACCTGTTTTATCTACTCTTGGAGTCTTTTGCTTAATCCTAAAATCTGCTAACAGAATGTATCAAGTGTTGAGGCCGAAGCTGGGAAAATAAAGGCAATGATATACAAAGATGTTGCACCTGTGGCAAACACTGAGCCATGTGCACACAAACTGACCTTTTACTGCCTTCTCCAAAATATTCTGCCTTTCAGGCTGTTTTCCTGCCCCAGCTTCCAAACCGGTTCATATACTGAGAGTCTAGCTCAAGACCTACTACCAGCATGACCTCCTACCTTGAAATCACTCATTTAATTAAAACTCTATGATAATCTGGGTCTATTTCACAAATGGGGAACCACAAATTCCAGAAGTTCAGCTCCTTACTGAGGGGGGAAAATAATAAAATAAAGAACATTTATTTGAATAAAAGCAAGTGATAAGAAAGAGGTGAAGAATGTTTTATTCCTATATGATAGGAGAAGAGAAAGTTTTAGATGGTTGGATAAAATGGCAGATTAGAAAGCCAGATACTTCTGATTTGTAATTCCTCCCAAGCTAAGAACAAATGTCATTAGTATAATTGTTTTAATATTAAAAAAGAATAACAACATTTTCCTGGAGGGGAAGGAGGGTGGAGGTGGGCTGATAGGAGGGGAATGCTGGGACATCATGAAATTTGGACTCCATAATTATTTCACAGAGTAAAAGCTACTTCTACTAGGCTTTTCTACAGGTGCTTGCAGATCCCACTTCAAATGTATCACATGTCTTATATTAGGGTAGGATCTGGCTGGTATCATGAACTAATAGAGTTCTGTCTGTCTTCTGCAATGAGAAGAAACCACAACTTCTTAGAAGCATATTTTGGAAAAGTAAATAAACAAGGCAGGAAGAAATTGTGGTCTCTAAGGGAGTTCTAAAGTTTCAGTGAAGGAGAAGGCTGAATACCAAGATCCTTAAATTTTTATAATGCATTTTTCTGAGTAGCAAGAAAAAAAAAACAAATATAAAATAAAAACTATCAATAGCAAAAGGAAAGAAATGCATTTGAGACTGAAGAATTTGTGTCAACATCTGGACCTGGGGTTTGAAAATCAGGTGGCTGAGGTCATTCCATTTTATAAACCCGGCTTATGAACAGTATACACAGCATATGAACAAGTGCAAAACCTGGAGTCACATAAACAGGGTATTTCATTCCTGAAAACTGAAATAACAAAAAGGGTAGAGTAAAAGGGCTCTTCTCAGCATATGCACTTTAAATATATGTGGAGGGCCTTTGTAACACAGAAATAGCAACACTGGGAATACAGAAAATGAGACTGAGCAATATTTACACTACCTTTCTTTTTTGCAGGGGTGAAGGGTAAAATCTGATTAACGATAGGTTGATTTGATCAAGGATATGGGTTCCACCACCTTTCCAAAGCTCTCTGAAAAAACAAAATCAAGAAAATGTTTTCATAGGATCAATTTTGCATTGTAATTTGAAGTCATTTCTCCCAGTAAATACATATTTACTTGTTAAAGCAAGTAAGAACACCCTTGCTTTACAGTCAAAACTGAAATTAAAAAATTAAATGGATTGTTCTTTCAAATCTTTGACACTCTTCTCTCCTGCACACCTTCCTGTCCCAACCAGCAAGACAGAGCTACTCGCCAGTGCACAGGGATTAATTGTGACAGCTGTGTTTCACCTATGACTATCAGCAAAGCCTGCTCTGCTCCCCCTCTGACAATGGAGAGCTATATCTGCAGCCATATACTGCCCTCAGCTTCTTGGTTGGAATTAGCAACTGCAGTAAGTTAAAGGGCAGCTCTACAAACAGAAAGTTCTTCACCGCCTCAAAAAGCAAAGCCCATATCCCTCAAATCCAGTGATGTTTCTGAGACAGCCAAGTCTGAACAGTAATAACAGTGTAATGCTCTGCAACAGCTGAGGAGACAAGCAGCCTGTAAGAGCTGTTAGGACAGAAAGAGCAAGCAGAAAGCAGTGTGCCACTGTGTCAGCCCTCAGTGCTCCTACTTCTTGAATGCTGCACGCAGGTCCAGTTATCTCATTTCAGAGAGTACACAGCGGAACTGCAAAGAATAAAGGATGTATGATGCGGCTCAGAGGTCTGGAAAAGCATTTGTAGATGTAACCTGCTGTGGCTAGGATTTTCAATCTCAAAAAAGAGATGATTTCTCTTTTATATGGTTGTAACGGAAAGCTGAAATTATGAATGGTGAAACTATAACTGAATGAAAAAAAGTGATTTGTTATTTGGAAACAAAGGCTATCATAGCAGGTATGTACATCTATTGGTGATGAGCCCAATGCTCCAGACTGAACTTCTTATCGTAAAATTCCTTAAAATATTGATTGTTATAAAATGGGAGGATACCAAGAAGTCTCATTTTATAGTTGTCCCTTTCTTCATGGGCCTCTAACATGGCCCTAAAACACATTAGGGACAGGAGTTGGGGCTGAAGGGGCTGAGCCTGATCTAGTGTGCTAGTTTCTGTATTCCTAAGAGAGTTACAGGTAGGTGGTCATGCAGTAGCAACTCCTTGAACACCTTCATGGTGGAAATGTGAATATACAGACTACAGTCACTGTAAGCTTAGAGTTGCGAGGAAGGAGCACAGAGGAAGATCACACCAGCAGACCTGATTCCTGGAGATATGGACACTATTCTTCACAGGGGATTTGCATTCAAACTCAGCTTAGTTCACTCTAGTCTGAAGATGAATGCACAGTGATGATGGCATCTTTTTCGTAGATATTTATTACTTTCATCTAGCTGATGACCCAATATTTTTTTTGCAAGAACATGCCAGTGATATGCACGAATCATAATACAAAGCATCTGTTTAGGTTTGTTTCACCAAAAATTCCCACAAGGCAATCTTTATCTGAGATTGCCTTTAAAATAAAAACCTGACCACATGGAATTAAAAAGTCTTTGTCAACTTTGAAAACAATATTTGGAAGTTCTTTTCCCTTCTCTGCCCTATGTTTGTTTTGTTGTATAAAATAATTCTAAACCAGTGCTGTCTTTCTTTCATGTCAGACAAGGGCTCAAATAGCAGTTCTGTGACAAATAAACCTCTCAGAAATCATGGACCAGAAAGCAAATGAGAGATCATAAATAGGTGATGGATGAAAGGATGTTACTAAATTGTGATAACTTCTGATCCTGGTAGCAGCACCCAATGGTTAGAGAATGTGATTTTCAAGGTCCTAATCTGGGCCTGCAGATGTTACAGAGAAGGCCAATCTCTGCAAGGTAGATGAATCTAATTTACATACAGCACTCCAAAATAGGTCCAAAGACAGAGTAGAAGGATTGAATGACTCAGAGAATTGTTAGGGAAAGAGAAAACCTTTCACATATTGAGGACTGGTAGCAATCAAAATCTGTTCTTAGTTGATGGCTGTGCTCGTTTGGTGTCATACACAAATTGCAACCAGCACAGCCCAGATGGCTTTCCCTTGAGTGTCTAGATAAACCCAAGGATTTATTATGGAACAAAAACCACAAGGCTTTATCCTGATGGCACTAGTTCTTTGGGCTGGAGCTGATACCCTGCTTGTGGGACAGGGAGGAAAAAGATGGACCCCCACTGCAGCTGCTCAGTGGGTAGGCAGAAAAATCTGTGCCTCAGCATGTTTGTTTCAGATAGAATTTACATGACTCTAAAATCCAGCAAGGGGAAAGCCTTGTGTAGAAAGAGATGTTGTTCAGTTCATTTTATTCAAAATGTATTCCTGATGTCATACATTCATAGAAAAATTTCTAAGAGAGCTCATGAGATTTTTTTGATACAGTTTGTCACTTGAGACCTATATATTCATTCTGTGAATTTTGCCAGTGATTTCAAGGGTTTCAGCACAGAGAAAAACATCTTGTCTCCATAACATCACAACAAAGGAGATACCTCTTCCAATTTCAGACTCAGTCTAACAACTTATCAGAGAAAACTTTTCATAGGATTTCTGAGTGATTTGTTTTTTTCTACCATGAAAATAATTTTTTAATTCAGACCTACAGGTTTGGCATTTCTGTTAATGTTGCATTTCAGACACTATCTGCATGGTGGAGGCTTCCTCTATCTTTTTCTTCATGAACAGAGGTTGGTGTCAACGAGAACTTTTACTATTTGCGCTTTTTCAAAAAAGGTGCTACTACAGAAAAAAAAGTCCTGCTTTTCCAATGTAAGGGTGAATATATTTGCTTAATATATGTTTCTACTGTGCTCACAGAGTGCGTATGCCTTTCTCAGCCAGGAAAAAAACCTTAATGGAACGCAATCTTATCCTGCATTCAGGAGAAAGGTGGTACCTCACTGTAACTCTAGTGAGTTCTGTAAATGCACAGCGTACAATTTGTGTTCAATTTTTAAACATTTGAATCACATTTTTATTTTACTTATTTTTTCCCAAAATCTTTGTTATGATAGCTCACATATTTTAATAGATTTATTTCCTTCTCATTACTTTATATTCCCCAGAGACAACAAAACAGCTCGACTATCAGTTCACATGTATTTTACAATGGAGTCCAAATATTTAATTGAATTGGTTGTTTCAATGACTTAATCACCTAATCACTGGGATTCTATTCTTATAATACAGATTGTCAGTGAGTTTGGAAGATCAGTTACATTGCTAAAGGCTGGAAATAATCTCCTTCCAAATGACATAAATAGTTGAACAATTCAGGCAAAACATGCCCTGAATGTACATCCAGTGCAAACTTTGGCTTAAGTAAGTCAGAACATCATGTCTGTTTTTCTTTAAATTGATTTTATAGAATAATAGGTGTCTGTTTGAATTATACTTTAAGATGATGGCATTATTAATATTGTACTTTTGAGTGTATATGCTCAAAGTCACTTTTATGATTTTTTTTCCCCAAATGTAGTCTTATATTACTTGGATTAAAGATGTGGGTGCAAACAGCTCATTTTTAAACAGATGCAATCAATATCACAATCTTCCAACATCTGCTGTGCAGAAATGCAGAGAACTTGGAGGGTTGAGGCTTTCCAAAAGGAAATATCATGAGATGAAAGCAAATGAGTATTTGGAAACTACATCTCATATATTTGTCTTAAAGATGGATTCTAGATAAAATCTCATCAGCCTATCTATTTCTATTTAAATAAAGCATGTTCTTTAATGGTTAATAACAGCATCACTCAAAATCTATATATTAGTATCCTTTATATGTTTTAAACATTTTTTTATAATTAATGGTTGGTGAATGCGTATCAAACCTGGTAAACTTGGCTAGTGTTCACTCAGTTCCCCAGGTTGGCTGGAAAGAGAGCCAAAACACGTTCTTGAAACTGAAGGAGAAAACCGGAGGTGTGGCATGGAGCAAGAGCAGAGAGTAGATGTGCTCCATAAAAAGGTCCTTTGCCTGCTTTTCTAGTAATATTCACCTTTTAACACACTAACGTCTTTGGAAGTGGTAATTTTATGGCAAATCCAAGGATGTTAACACCCACCTTATGTTCCAGCACTACTAGGAGAAAAAAACCTTGTCATAATGCCAGGAATTCTCTTCAAAATTTTGGGTGGGGGCTTTGGGGAGGTAACTGCTGCTGAGGAGAAGGAGGAGGTCTGTGGCTTCAGGGAGAAGGCGCTCCTTCTCCATCACCCACTGACCCAGCCTTGGGGTCTGTAATATCAAACATTGCCAGTAAACCCAGGGGGAGGGCATGGGAAAAAAAGCTCATCCGAACATGAAATACAGTGACTTTAGCAGCTCCACCATTTATGGGGCCTTTTCCTATGTGATTGCTAGGAAATCAGTGGCTGGTCAAGTGGAAGGCAGCCCAGCTCTCTGTGCTGCCCTGGGATGCAGTGAGTGGTATGGGATGAGATGCCCGGGCTCCTGCTGCCATGCAAGAAGAGAAGGGGAGAGAAGAGTCAGGTCCTGAGAATGAAGGTACAAGCATAAGTGAAACAGACATCTCTACTCAACATCACAGAAGGTCTGAGGCTTGGTTATGAACCACAAAGAGCTGCCTGGGAGCTCAGCTGAGCTCTGCCGGCAGTGGGAGCAGTGGCAGTGCTGCCTGGAGAAGTGCAATGCACAACACTTCGGAGACTCCACCTTTGGAACTAAACCCACTGCAGCATGCAAAACTTCATGAAACATTGCAGGCTTTGACATAGATTTTATGGTGACCTTAAAAGTGTGAGGCTGGAGCAATGTGTCGGGTAGGTGGATACTTCTCCAGCTTTGCTGTACAGCCTGCTCTGTTGCTAAAAATCTAAACAATTGTAACTTAGATACAACCAAACAGATACTGCATTGTTCTTACTTTTTGTAAAACAAATTCATTGCCAGACTGAGACCTTGCATGCCAAGTTTCAGACTGGAGTACGTTTTATGGCTGAGTTATAAGCCCCTGGAAGAGGTTTGCAATGTAAATGCTGACACAGTCAGAGCTGTAACAGAATGAACAGTATTGCAATGATATCTCATTTACCTCTAGCAAGGAGCATATAAGGAAAACCATATAATGTATTCCTGCTGCTACAGATCATTTAATCAGTAAAACTTATCTCTGATTTATTTGGTAGATTAAAACTACGAAGTTTGGGCATTGATTAAGCAAGAGTAATAATAGTCTGTATATTCCTCTGCACCTCAAAATTTACACATTTGCATATGATAGAACACATATTTAGTTAAAATTTATAAAAAACTATTTTACAGAAAATGGCAATTGAGAAAGAACAGAAAAGCATAACACAGAGTAAGCAAAACTGGAGCAGCAGCTTATTGCAAATGACAACAATCATCACAAAAGGCACATACAGGTGACTTGTATGTGATTGAGTACCCAAATATTAGCTGGTGCTGGTTTTTTCCAGATATGAATAATTCATCAGAAACCCCAGAAATACTCTGTTGTAACATGACATCTGCTCAACTAAACAGGAAAGCCTTACATTGAACTAGCAAGTTAAAAACGGGAGGACAGTCATTCATAGGTAATCTGAAGAGAGCACTCTGGAAATTTTGAACCACTGACTGCCAGTGTCTGGCACTAACCACACATAAAGCACAACTGTTAGGGATCTCCATGGTGTAGAATGTGCTCAGTCAAGTTATCTCTAGGTAGGTCCTCTACAAGAACCAGTGCGTATGCTTTGCCATTCTGTATTGTGACCTCCCTGATGTCCATTACTGGGTCTGGAAACGTGGGCTTGGCAACCTGCACTGCAAAATAAACCTTCTAATTCTGGTAAGTGTTTTCTCAGGCACCGCTGTCATTTCTGGATGAAATACGTTCAGCCTTCAGGAGCAGACAAATAAGTCTACCCATGCAGGGTACAATGTTTTCTCCTATCCTTTACAAAACTGAAATAGTCGTTCAGGAGATGATTTTGCTCTCCTTGTTCCAATGTGTCTTGGCAGTCCCAACAGAGTGAATAGTTTCTCCAGCTTCATTGGAATGTGTCTTGGATGGAAGACGGGGCTCATGGTGAATTTAGCTGGCCTGCTGCTGCTTCAGGAATTCAGGAACATGCTCTTACACATTATACAGGAAAAATCACACAAATGTCCAATAACAAGTATATATTGTCATCACTGTATCCAAGAAAAACTATTGTGTACACTAAAGTCTCCTTGGCACTTGCTGAAATAAGAACAGTCAAGAGTTTGTGGTCTGGGATCTTTTTAAGTTTTCACTTGATGAGCAACAGTTTCTGAGCATTTTTGCAACACTTCCCTATATTGGTCCCCTCTCCTCTCCCCTCCCCAACAGTTCTGTACAGCTTGCTGAGTGTCCACTTGAGCCCAGAGATTACTGATAGATCCCACACTTTTCTGCTTAGGCACAGGAATTGCTGAAAAACTCAAAGTGATTTTCTTTTTTGTACTTTGTCTATTTCTCTGCCTACAAAGCAAGGGCAGCCTTTGCTCTGTAATTTAATGCCTGCCTCTTTTTCCACCAGGTTGGTTTGGTATTTCCTTTGCAAACCTCAATTGTTGGCATTAAAAACTTAGCCGTTTCAACTCTACTGAACTAAAACTTGGCAAATAGATTGTCAGCTAACATTTAAATTATTCTACTAAAATATCTTTCTTTTCGTGAGTAATCTAGGACCAGTTTTTATCCCTGCAAACCCCACTACATTTTTAGGTGTCCTGAAGGTGAAACACTGGAAGCAAGTGGCTTAAAAGTGCTGCTGACACCCTTCACAAACACATAAACCAGAGACTGCAGAGCCCAAGCTCTGTACCAAAGCTCAGTTATTATTCTGTCGGTTTGTCTGTCTGTCTGCAGGCAGCCTTTCTTACCGTTTCTCCATATCAGGCCAAAGTATCTTGGCCGAAGCTAAAAGGTAGACAGTCCGTACCAAAGTCAGAAGGGCAAAGAAGCAAGAAGCCACAGAGTAAATCTCTCCTGGTGCAAGATCTGAGCTTGGTCACCTCAGTGCTCTGCCAAGGTGTTTCTTGTCAGTAAAGGAGATGTACCATATAAAGGAGTTTCTAGCTACAGTAATTTACAGGAGACTGTACCAACTGAGTATGCTTAAAAATGGTGGAACTATGGTGGGGAGAAGCCCAGAAGAGGTACCATAGAAGCAAAGCCCAGGAGGATGCTCACCCTAACTCAGAGCAATAACTTGCCAGAGGAAAGAATGAGACAAAGAGGCCTTGTTGTTAGGCCAGGTGAGCTAGGACGTGGGAAAAGCCCTTTACCATTGCCTGTAAAGGTAAAAGCACGAAGCGCAAAGTGTACCCAAGTCCACTTCAATGCTGATGAGAGACAATCCTGACATTTCCTGACTGCCAGCTGACATCCTTCTATGAGTGCTGTCTCCAAGTGTGGGTTGAAAGTCACTCAGCTTTCTTCCTGAGTACATCTGAGTAGCATCTCAGCAGCATTGAGAGCTCACTTTATGTGGACAAACTCTCTGGCAGCCAACTCCTCTGGCACAGCCAAGTGCAGCACATTTACCCAGAGTGAGCTGGTCATTAAAACCTGATCCCAAGGGAAGGGAAAAAAAAAAAAAAGCCAGGAAAAATAAAAGAAATGCTTATTTGTCCAAGAACTGTAGGTAGAAAAGGGTGGAGTTGCTCAAAGAGGCATAGCTAAGGATGATAATACTTAGTTTTCTTCCTCAGAAAGCCACAGAAAGGTAAGTGCAAGTCCCATCCTCCCCATCTCTGACCCCGTGCTCTCACCAGGCTATGGAGCTGATGGCAGCTGGATTCACTTTGGAAGAGCAGGGAGAACAGGGGAAAGACTCCTTGACCATGATCTCGTCACAGGATTCCTGGGAAATGTAGCAGACACTGCCTGTTTCCTGGCAAATTGCACACAGGTAATTGCAATTTTTAAAGGAACACGTCTTCTATAATTGCCCATCTTGGAGGGGAAGGAGATATTCAGAGCACTATGGTTTAAATTCTGCATAGCAACTCCATTTTTGGTCTGCTAGCAATGAAAGGCTGCTTGGGTTCATGGTGCCCCTTAAGTTCTCCCTGACTGACATGGGAAATACTGTTCAAACCTAGTATACCAGGATGGACCACATTATTTTTCTGAACCCAGTTGCAGGGTATTCTCTTGGGATAGGTGGCATACCATCTGACTCATCTGCTAGTAGGGTGTGCTGCTAAGTGACCACAAGTTAAATAAACTTGAATTCCTCAGTCATGACTGAGGGATAATGAGGAAAGTTCCCTTCAACTTTGCAAGTAGCTTCTGCAGGTGTTGGACATCTGGAATTCCCTCAGCTCCCAAGATCTATTAACCATTGAGAAGAGAACAGATTAAGTAGGTTATTGTGGTTTTGCATGAAGCAAGAAATCAGAGACCCTTCTGATGAACAAACACCATTTTTAAGTGCTGGCTACAATCACCGTTCCCGTGCTTTTCCCTAGAAGTCACCACAAAGTCTTTGGTTTTGATGAAAACCATATAAGCTGAACAAGTTACCTGGTCAGGACAGTCCACATAAAACACCCAAATAAATTCTCAGGCATGTGAGTCATTTATTTCTTCATATGTCAGGAAAACAGAGTACATGTATAAAGCCACATAATTCTGTAAAGATAACTTGTGCTGAAATTCAACAAAGCATGTTATTTTTAGTAGTTGCAGATCATAAGTGGACATTTTACAGAGAAACCTACAAAAGTTAGTTGTGCTTTCTGGTAGTAATTACCTCCCACAAATATGACTCACTTCTGCAGCTTAAATGCAATGGTTTAGTGTCCCAAAATCAACAGTTTTATAAATAAATCTCTGAATCACAGACTGAATGCCTGAAGTGTTTAAATATTTCTTACTGGCCTGGGAAGTAGTTTGCGTTTAAGGCTCTTATACTTCATAACAAATTCCCAGTGAGCAGGACTGATGCTAAAAGGGACAAAATGCAGACAAAGTAGGAAGACTGCAGGGATACAGCTGCTCCAGAGCTCTGAAGCAGGATAGCATATACTAAGTTTTCCCAGTCTTTAGTACTTCTGCTAACAAGAAGCGTGATTGCCAAGTTAGATGTGAATAGGACCCAGGATGGAATAAGTTTTTCCTGTTTCACAGCATCCCCTTCTACTGAAAGTGTACCTGGAGCAGGCATGGCCTTGGGCATGGCTTTCCACATGTAACTGAGGGGTTTGTTTCTGACGTGCAGGGAGGACAATGCACATCACCTCCATAAGAAACGAAGAATGGTAACAAAAGAGGAGGCCTCTCCTCAGAAAGATAACTCACTATAAGGTTAAAGAAGAACATTTCACTTTGAGATAATTGGATTTTATATTGTGCAAACTATAGTATTATTTTTTTTAAATTACAGGTGAAGCACCTTGAGATTTTTGGCCTGTTTGTGTGTAGGTGAATGCACTCAGGTTTGCTGCCTGACGTTTAGTACAGAAGTGCTCCTGCGGGAGGTCGATCGCTGCCGTTGTGGCGCATCCACGGTCCCACTGGGAATCTGTTCCACGGTCGAGGGAGCAGAGCTACATCAGGCATCCTCTGCCTCGGCTGCTGCTGCTCAACATCAGTTTCCAGCTCTTCCTGGGTTCGCTTCCCGGCCCGCAGCTGTTCTCGCGGCCGGCCTGTCTGCCTGGAGCTGGCAGGACGTGGGGAAACACATCGGCTCGGCGGCCGCCAAGGGCCGGCTCCCGCCGGGAGCGGGGACGGCAGCCGGAGCTTGCCGAGCCTTCCCAGCCGGGAAAGCTCCCCAGGGACGGCTCCTGTCACTGCCCCCACGGCTGACCCACCGCTCCCAGCCTGGGCTGCGGTGGGAGGATCGGGCTGATTCCCAAAGTGCAGCCGTGGCAGCGCTGCCCGGGAGAAGCGCGGTCCTGGCTCCGGCTGAGCCGCGCTGTGCAGCCATGCCGGCAGCCTTTGGGAGCGGCGGGGGAAAGACTTCATTTTACCTGTGGAGCTTTACCCAAAGAAATACTAGCTCTCCCAGGAAAATTAGCATGAATTTTTGTTTTACTCTTGTTTGGATTCTTCTAGTTTCACCGCGCATTAAACTCAGATTTTCCCCAGTTAGAAAGAAAAACCAAAACAAAACCAATCAAACTCGTCACTCCCCCAGCTGATATTGCCATACCAACATGGCTTGCTTGACTAGAGGTGACCTAAATAATACTAATCTGATCAGATAGAAAAGTAGAAATATTTATACATATACACATGCAAAAAAGTCCTGATTGACACAGTTAACTTTGAAACAAAAACACACAAGAAATGCAGATAGGCAGTAGAAACCTATAAACCTTCTATCTTTATTTAATCACAAAATGTCAGTTAAAATCTCTACTGGATCTGGGATTGCTGCTGAGAAGTTAAGTATCGTAAGTGACAGCACAGAACATGCAGTCCTTTTAATTTATATTTAATTAGAGAAAAAAATTACAGACGAAAAGGCAAGAGAACAGAAAGCTGAAGAAATAGAAGCTGAATAAAAGAAAGAGGGAAAGAAGCAGGGACATTTTAGATGTCATCCTCTAGCAATTAATCAAAGATTTCTAAAAAGTTCAAGCACAGACTCTGCAGCCTTATCTTGGTTTAGAAGTTTCAATGTGATCCACAAAACAGCCCACTTATGAGTAAATGCATTCACCTCTTGGCTGACTCATCCTCAGACATTTGCCTTTCTCCTTTATTTATATTTCAGCTGCTATAAAATCTCTAGCGCTTCTTCAAACCCACCTTTGTAAGCACATGGATCACTGCTGTTTCTGCTGCATGACCACTCAGGGACTTGCTGTACTGGCCCCTATAGCAGCAAATACTCCATCTGTGAGTTTTTAAAATACTTTATTGGCAACAAGACAGTGAATTTATAATTTCTCTCATCTTACCTCCAGCACTTGGAAAGTCTGATAACTTTTTCAGGCTCAGTTATATCCACTTACATTTATTTTGTCTAGGAGTTGATGTTCCTCTGATATTATGAAAGCAAATATGAGGAAAAAGCACATCATTACAAATACTGTAATGATAAAGCTCCACTTTTGATGACTATGCACAAAACGATTTAATCAATTACATAAACTCTCTAAAGTGATCCTCTGTGAGCTACAGACTCTTCATGTGTTGTCAGCCAGTGCAACACTTGTTTTCCACAAGTTACCAGCCCTGGTGCAGCGAGCAGGCACACGCTGTCTAAGATTACCTGAATTAATGCAACTCAAAAATGTGCAAGGCCTCCTGATTCTCCTACTTAGAGATTTAAACTTATTATTTTGCATAAAATACCAGCGTCTTGCAGAAAAACGATAGATAATAATGAGGATAAAGTGGCATCATCAGTATAATTTTTTTTTTTTTTTTAAGTCAGGATGGGGAAGTTGGGTAATAGAAATGAGCAGAAACTTAAAAGTAGAAAGTGTGAGATCAAGAATTTTAGCTAACAGCTAGAACAAAATGGAAACAACAAAGGAGGGAGATTAGCATGAACTTGCTGGTTGATCACAGGATTAGCACAGCCAAGTCAGTGTGGTATTGAGAAACTACAAACATGACTGCAGCATGCAAAACATGATCATGGGATACAGAAAAGTATTGACAGAGCATAAGAAGAAATCAGTTTTTTCTCTAAAGCATTGGTGACACCTCTCCTGACATCTTTTGAATAACTGGGAGGTTCTTCAGAAAAGACAAAGTCAAATTGGGCTAGGTGCAGAGTAAGACTGTGAGGTTAAGCAGTTTATTTTATGAGTAAACTACCTTATAAAAAAACCCAAACAAACAACAAACAAACAAACAACAAACCTGCTAGGTAAAGCCAGCCAGGAGATATGGTTGCCATAATTAGATTTCTCCTATTGATGTTATTGATGATAAAGGGAAAAAAACCCCAGACCCAGATCAAGAAGTATTGTGAACTAAATAGGTTTGAAAACCCATGCTGGCTTTTCTGAACAACACTTGAGAGCTGTGCAGGCACATCAACCTTCCCAAGGGAGAATCAAGAGATCTGGGACTGGCCCAGTTAGCACAGAGTGTGTGGCAAGAAGAGTTGACAAATTACTGGTAACTGTTGTGCCCAAACTACCCACCTATTCCTCCCTATTCCCACCCTTTAGTAAGTTTTACAAAGAGTCTGAAGCCATGGGGGCACTTTCATAGCCTACAGCTACTACCCATTTATTGCTGAGTACCTCTCCCAGAAGGAAGCAAGTTTCTCTTAAATAGCTCGGGGAAAGACTATTTATCCCGTCTTGCATCATGAGTCTACGTGGTGGAAGTAAAGGTTGCCTAAAATATAAACACCCCAAGGCGCTTAGCACTTCAGGGAACAGGGCTCAGATACAGACTCCCCTGCTGCTCTCGCTGAGTGTGACTGCTCTGCCATCCCCTCCGAGAACAAGTGAGTAGCGAAAGGTCACATTTCCCATCAGGGACAGTGAGTTCCTGTGCAGGTTGTGCCCTAGGCATAACCACAGTACAGCCCCCTCTGTCCTCATCCGCTCTCTCATCCCTGCAGAGAGGCCAGGCCTAATTGGGTTCCTATTTTTGCCCTTGTTACAGAATGCCTGAAAAGGAAGAAAATTTTCTTCACAGTGAAAAGAGATTTGAAAGAGAAGAAATGCTCCCTGAGCCAGCGGAGCTTGGTGGCTCTTATGGTGTGCTCCCTATATGTGTTCAGACACCTAATGTAGATGCTCCAAGCCTTTCCTGGTATAACTGCCTCTCCAAAGCTCTGTGTAGACACTGGTCTTCTGCTTCAGATCACAACTGTGAAATGCTTCAACTGGTGAGTGTGCTGTCCCATGTCTGGCTGCAGTGACAGGGGGGAAAGCTACGTAACCGATGGAGGCAGGAGGCTGGCACATCACCCTGGGAATGCCGTCCAAAGCAATGAAGAAAGCGGAGTCTGATCAGTGCATCTGCAGTGCAAAAAATGGACAGCAATTGTCCTTTGTTTTTCTGTTTGTGACTTTGCAAGGTGGATTGATCACAGCCGTCTGAACTCAGCAGATTTTCTCCCTGTGAGCAGTGGAAAACATTGATGCTCTCTTTACAAAGAAATTCTGGAAAGCCTGTTGCACACACATATCAACAACTACTCGCTTGGATGGTTTTTGGTTTTTTAAGGTCTTGAAAAGCCTATGGAGAAAATTTCTGTTGTGTGTGCTGTGCCTGGAGGAATGAGTTCTTGGGAGTTACAGTGCTTTTGTATCCAGGTAAAGTGGGCTATTGCAGAGATGTGTATTTGTGTCCTATTGTAAGCTCTGGGGCCTGTGGCTGGATTGTACCCTGCTGGAGAGTTCAGCCTGTCTGTAGGCAAAGCTCTGTGTAGAACTTACATTTGCTAAAACATTTTGCTCAAGGCATTGAGTTTTATAACATTATTTATGATGATTTCTCTTTGGAGCAATACCTACAATATGTTCATTTTCCTTTTACTCCAAGCTCCAGCAATCATCCTAAAATGGAATTAAGTAACATAGCACATCTGGCCTGGAAAAGGACAGTTCATTTGTTCTATATTCGGGATGTGATCATTATTTTAATGTAGATCTAGTGAGGGGATTTGAAGATAGATAATGTCTCTAACATTTGAAAAAGTTTACCATCTCCTTTTATGGTATTTGTTTTAACTGACCTTTCTTTATTTCTAGACCATGGGAGAAGCCCTTCAGACTTGACACACGGGAACAGTATGGAGTTCAAGCAAGGTATATCTAGAGTTTGCAGGGACCCATTATATCCTGCACACATAGTTAAACAAGTGTGAGTTACACCCCTTGAACACCATACCATTTGGCTACACTTGAATTTCTGATTATTCACTCCTTACAATTACTTTCTGAGTTTCCTAGTGTGCAGTAGAAAGTCTGAACACACAAAAATCAGGTCCCTGTTAGTCAGACATCTTTTATTTCAAAATAACCCAGTACTTGGTGCCATTCATCTTAAATAGTACATCCTCAAATCATTGTTTTAAAAGCTTCCTTAAAATCTGTTAAGGGACTTTTCTGTTTCCCTATTGAAATTTACAGTAGTCTGTTCAGCAAGGAAGAAACTAATCAGGGTCCCAAATCTAAAAAATCTTTACACAGACAGTTAACCAAAATAAAGTAAAATATATACGTTAAGTCCTTGCAGGAATCAGATTCAGTTAACCATAAAAGAGAAGTTATAAAATCTGACTATGCCATCCAAAGAACAGAGTAAACCAAAAAAGTGAGACCATTTAGTAATTTATCTCAGTTTAATCAAGTTGCAAGCACATGAAATATGCATTTCTCAGACAGCACTGTGATTTTTCAGATAGGAGGCAAAACCTTCAGGATTGTTCAAGAAAGGTCTCACAAGTTATTTAAACGTGCATATCCATTATTTGCAGCTGAAGTATTTCTCATCTCACTTTCAATGAAACTTGCATTTGAAATTTTTATAGGCTTAAAAAGCATCATTCTGCCTGTTTAAAGACCTTACTTTCACAATGCAGGCTGAAAAATACAGCAACCTCACAACACAGCAGGTAAATATGAAGGACAAACGCACACATGCTAATGTGAAAGGCAACAGATCTCACTCACACTGGGAAACAAGAGGGGGAACTGAAAGAGAAAAGACTGGGAAGTAGGCAGAAGAGGAAAGGAGACAAGAATAAGCACTAACAACCTGAGTCAACATTAACAAGAAAAGACTCCCTGAGGGAAGAGGTCCCTTTCTCATGACTTCTCTGTTTATTGATTCAAATGGAAGAAGATAGATACCACATTGTGGATTTGCTTTTTAATTAGCAAACAAACTAAAAGCTATAATTAAAACATCTAATTTAAAGAATGCATGAAAAGCAACCTTACTGTTTTGACTGTGACCTGTTTAGTCTGCTTTGAGTTTTTTAGGAGTTCAATATCAGAGGTTATGGAACAGATGGGAAAATAATGCCAGCACATTTTTTCCCCTTAAGCTAAATAATAGGGCAAAGAGTAGGTAGATGCCATGAAAGTGGTAGACAAAACCTTGATTTAGCTTCTAGAACTTGTAAACGCCCTACACATCGCAATTTTTAGTTACTGAAAATCAGCATTATATCTTCAATCTGCAGAAAAACCCGAAAGAAACCCAAACAAAAAACTTCCTAGATGATTTTAGGATACAGCGATATCTCAAACTTGCACATCAAAAAAAAAGTCACAGTTCACATTGCTTTTTCTTCCATATCTTCTATAGGGAGGATGCTATCAGCATGCTGTAAATCAGCTGCAGATCCAATGTCATTAACCTTAACATAGTCTTCAACAAGGTTTTGAAGCTCTGCAGAGTCCCTGGCCAGGCTCACAGCTTGCTGCAATCACGACTAAGTTTCATACATACTCCCACCAGATTTTCTAGGTCCAACGAAGCCACATGAACATATGTGTTTGCACTGATCCCACGCTTAAGCTCACCACAGGAAAAGCTGCTCAGGCTTGCTCTAAGCCTGTAGTTAAAGAAGATGGATAACTTCTAGGTCCTGGCCTGATATCCTCTAGCCTCTCATGGAGACTTGGCAATGATGGCATTAGCCTGTCCATCAGGCCCTTTGGTGTTCAGTGTTCAGTACACCCAGCCCTAAGAGCTGTTTTCAAATCAGGAGCAATATGTCTTATTGAAAACCTGTTGGTTTGTGAACTTATTTCTGAATACTCCCATGGGAAAACAGTGAAGTGTCAAAACTCAGTACCTAAAATTATTGACATACTGAGTAACCTGTGGGGAAAAACAAACACATCTCTCTAATAATGGAAACAAAAGATTGGCATCGCTTCTGTGGAGATTAATAAGGCCATTTTTTTGCCAGTAGTAATTCAAGTTCTACAACCTTTTATTTCTTAGATCTTATTGATGCCAGAAAAAAAAAATAGGGGAAGGATAAATGGGCAATGAAGAGCAGAAGAGATTTTCACTTTGGTAGAGCACTGAGGAAACTTCAGAACCAAAGCCTTGTACTACAGTGCATCAATAATTTCCCTATTTGTTATCAGTGAGCTGGACATTAAAACAGACTTAACAGAGAGTGGAATTAGCTCTATATGTCAACTAATCTTCACTGACCAAGGTCCCAAAATTATGTCACTGTTACAAATCATCAATGTTTTTATTATTATGGTTAAAAGTGTCAGTATCCAAAGAGCATCTGATAATGCCTTCCAGAGGAATACCTAGGAAGAAGTCATTGAGTCAGGTGCTCATGTTTTTGGTTTTACAGTGGTGCTAAAGACAAAATTCATTTTAAAGAGGGAGAATAAAATCTTTGCTTTAAAGTTTTGTCTGTATCAGGAAATCTTACTGGTAAAATGGGGAAGAAGAACACACATTCCACCAGCTAAGCCCCACTGAAGTTAAAATTGCTGGGAGGTTGAATATGTACGTATTTCTGCTGCCTTTCAGCATTTTCACTGGTGGATCAATCAAGTGTTTCTCAGTGATCTAATTCTGTCCCTGCTTTGGAGCATGCTCAAGTAGATGGATTTTTTTTTTTTTTTGGACATCCATGTGCTAAATTTGAACCAACTTCTACTGCCTATGTTTCAGCTGAGACTTTCCACAGAAAGCAGAAAAGACATCCCAAAAAGATGGTGAGTTCTTTGACAAATTTTAAGCAAGCTTAAAATATAAAGCTTCTCTATGTGGTCAAAATAATGTATTTTTGCTTACTTGATTTATAGATACTGATGAACAATTTTGCTGAACTTCCCATTCCTTCTCTACTGCATCCCTCTTAAAAAGTCAGACTACAGGATTTAGCTAGCAAAGGAAACTCCTGCCTGATCAGTTAAAATTTAAACCAACAGCTGAAATTATATCCAACTAAAACTTGCCTCTTACAATGGAAATGTCAGATACCTTTAATTGTAGTTCTGTCTACAACAGAGTAATTTTATTTTCATCCATAGAAATGAATGGAGTTTAGGGGGGAAAACTATTTCACCTATTAAATCCAAAATCCAGGCTTCACTGCTGCTCTGCTTCAGGCCAGCTGAGCAGCTACAGAATTCCCAGCCCACTTGTTTGCTGTGGTTACACAGTACTGTGTTATTTCCACTATCTCACACACAGAGCCAGAAGAACTTGGAAGATGAAAATACTTTTGCTTTCAAATATTTTCCTTTTAAAAGCAGAAAGCTAAGTATAATTTTATTAATGCATTATTATTTTGGAGGCACTGCTGAAGTCAGGAAATTCCAAGTCAATTTTATATTATATTCATTGTGCAGATGTACCACTTTCTATTCCTCTTTTCCTTGTTAAATATAACCTGTTGTGCCGTATTTTTTATTACGGAATGTGCAGTGGGACAGTTTCTGCAGCAATGCTGGAATCTCCACCGAGGGGAGATTAGTTACATCTGAAACTGGACAGACAAAAATGAAGCATAAAAAATGGCTGAAATCAAGGCAGTGTGTGCCAAAAAATGAAGCTCTTACTCCACTGGACTTTCACTTCAAGAGATTCAAGACACTGCTCATTTTCAGAGAATTTTCTGGGGTGTCTCCCTGATGTCGCACTAGAAGGTAGAGTTTAGTTATTTTTTTTGTAACACTGTGTATCAAGAATTTGTACTCAGAATTCTGGGAATGATTACTAAGTTGAATATTTGGCAATTCTCTTGTTCTTTATCTTTGCTTCACTATTTTGGAGCAGTTCATTCGAAACCACTTAGGAATATAAAGTAATTAATACAATGATATATGTATTATTAAAATGAGAAAACAAACCCATAAACAAACAAAAAAGCCACCAAAAAACCCCCTCCAAAAGCATAAGAGATCAAAGCCAAACAAAACCCAACCCAAGAGTTCTCAAGCCACTAATACTGACTTACAGCCCCACTTGTTCTTTCTAGACACAGGTCATTCTCCTGCCTCAAGGCTCTTCCTAATTGAGGATCCTTAATTACCGGCTGATGCCGTAGGATGTCTTACAATGTGATCTGGCTGCCTTATTCTGCTAATAGGGCTCTAATGGTGCCTTCCCAGGCTCTCAGCTCAGGGATGCAGGGAGTGTCCCGGGGCTCGGGAGTGGGGGAGCAGGGCAGGCAGGGGTACCCACCCCCATCCTTTCCTGTGCCCTGAGCTGCTCCTGAGGCTGTTGGCTGACAAACGCACATCAGAAGTTTTCAGAAAACTCCGGCTTATGGCTCTGCTAACAAAGCAAGAATTAAATACTAGAAGAAAGTTGCTTTGCTTGCCATTTCAGGCCTGGTTTTAGCCAGCACTTCACCAAAAAGGTTCTTTTGCTGGACTTTTTCCCCTGAGGTCATGTTTATTTCTCCTCTTGTTACTTCTCTCTGCCTTTACATCAGCAGCTTTGTCAGCTGTATGACAGTCACACCCACTTCCACCCATCCATTTGCACAGCTGACTCCAGACAAATTTGCCTACCATTCAGTTTTGGGTGATGGATTTATTTCAGCTGTGTCACTCCAAGAAAGGACCATAACTTCCTTTTAGCATTTACTGACCTTGAAGGGCAGCTACCGGCTAATTATCCCCAACAAGTTACATTGAATCAATAGGAATGATGCTGAGTAGGGCCTCCAATTGTAATTCTTGGGTGCCATGGGTAATGGGTCCCTCCCAAAAGAAGAGGCTTTGAAAGTATTCCAGCTCTTCTGTTTCTTTCTAAAACTTCCTAGGATCCTCAGCTGTAATTAGGACTCCTAAGGGAGAATTTGTATTTCCTTAATGCTAACTTGACTCAGCAAAATGTGGTGAGGCATCAGCCAAAATCCTTCCTCTGTTCATCTCAAAGAGCCCTGATTTCCAGGGAATAGCCTCCTTTGTCTCTTCTTCAAGTGCCTTCTGTAGATTCCTACTCTGGGAACAGTTGGATTAGCAGTGCTGTCAGGTGAGGAGGGAACACATTCTGAGTGACAGATGCACCACCAGCAAGCAGAGCAGCTCACAACTGGTCAGATAGACTCTGTTTAGGAAACACATGGTTACAGCTTGACAGAGCAGCACTGAAAATTTTATAATGGAAAATGATAGCAAGGTGACCACCTTTAGCCTTGTAGAATGTGATCTAATACCTAATGGGAAATGTACAGAGACAAATGGGACACTCTCTTCCATGTATATCTTAACCCTTAAGATGTCTTAACATATATCATAATAAACATATCTTAATATTTCTGTTTTATTATTATATTTAACCATGCCATTATTAAACCACTGCTCCTTATTATTTTCTGCATAACAATAAGCAGGTAATTTCTTAAACTTTTTGACTCTCTTTAGACAGGAAGGTCACACTCAGCATCTAACAGAGGAATTTAGCTTTCATTCTGGTACTGATTTACATCTTGCTTCAATATGTTTCAATTAAATATGGCAAGTTGAAATATTCTTTCTAATACTGGAGGTACGTTTCCTTTATAAAAGGATCCTGGATAGTCAGAGAACTGAAGACAACTCTGTTCACTGAAATTAATAGTAATTTAAAAATTGGAGATTACTAGTCCCTAAAATCAAATAGCATCTTCTAAAGAAAAAGACACAAAAATGACTGCTACATCCTCATCCTGAAACTTATAGTCTCAGGCTCCAGATCAGTGTCCTGATATTAACTGATCCTTATGTTTTCTTTTTGAAATCATATCTTTTACTAGGATGTAGGAAGGGCTCTACAAAACCTGCTGATGAATTGTAGTCCAAGGAGCACTGTGTCTTCCTGAGAAAGCATGAGCCTTCCCGTGACTTCAGGAAATGATGGATCTCTGTAATGAAAAAGCATGCTCACCTTTCATACACGATCTAGAGAATACAGGGAAAGCCATATGGCATGTCCTAAAATTAGATATCACTTAACATAGTACCTAATTGCAAGGCCACAGAGCCTACATCTGTTGGAACTGGGTGTAGCATGAAATGTCAAATGCAGATTTAGATCCAAGTAGGACTGCAAAAGGGAAATTAAATGTCTGACATTCTTTTAATTGAGGAATAAAGAGCATCCTGATAAATCTGTTGAGATTCTGATGAGGAAGAGCAAAAGGTTGGAGGAAACTGAATCTTTTCCCATCAGATGAGTGGAATAAAAAGTATTTGGAATTTCTCTGCTACCTAATGTTACTCCCTGATGTTACTCTCCCCCAGAGATGCAGAAATGTGTACCGGTAGCTGGTAGTTATCGTTACAGTAGAAGCTGTTGGAACAAGAAAGTCCAAATGAATCTTCAAATACCTTCTTGGTTATGGAATTTCCCATTTTAGGTAGTTTCTCAAAGCATTTGGGAAGCCAGCTCTGAAGAATGAAATGTGTCTGATATGACACATGACCTTCCAAATACTGCATATCATATAAGTCAAAATCAAAGGTAAACATCTGCCCAAGACTGTCTTCCATGGAGATTCCAAGACTGTCTTCAGAGTGGGGTTTGGATAACCTAGAAAGAAAGATACATTAACACAATGCTGAGCGACACACCTTCTCAAGCTGTAGGAAGAGATGGGCCAATGTAGCTAACATAATACAGCAAAAAATTAAAACTCTGTGACTGAAAAGAGAAACATTCGTTATTCCCATTTGTAATGTTGCCATCCATGCTGCATATAGCTGGAGCAGCTGAAAAGAATATTGATCTTACAACTGGAATCTGTAACCTCTTCAGCCACTTGAAGTAAACGGGAGAAAGACTGGGTCTGCAGCTGCTGGTCCAATGTAGCATTTTTAATTTGAACTACTGCTGTTTTCGGTTTGCTAATACATGGGGATTTGAACAGCAGCCTCAGCTGTGGTGGGAGTAATCTCTTGCAGAGGGATGGGGCAGCCAGATGCGGGTATAACCAAGGGATCATGAATCTAGGACAAGCCCACGACTTTGTGACCTTCCTAATCTTTAAAAATAGCTTTCTGCATGTGTGTGTGTGTACACAAACAGATACAATGTAGTAACAGGTATACACCATAAATGTTGCCTAAAATTGTTTTGCATATTTTTTAATGTTCTGAAAGGTAAGAAAAGCTAATGAAGAAAGGCACCCTGAGCTCTTGTGTAGTAGGACATGAGAGACAGTACTGAGTAGCAAACAAGAAAAAGAACAAATAGATGAATTTACGTAAAATATTTCCATTCAGTTTAACCAGGGATTTTGCTCTGGTATATTTGGTGATTCCTGGCTGGCTGGCTACTGTTTCTTTTATGTATGAAGAACAGCCTGTTTGCTGAGTTTGGCATTTCACACTAGGTAGTCACAGTCATGGACAGGTCTGTTTGTTTGCTTTTTTTTATTTCGATCTTGCCCAAGTCAACAGAAAGGGTTATCCATCACTATACCACGGGAAAAACAGGATGGGAAAACAGCACCAAAAAGTTTGCTTAGGACTCATACCAGTATGCATCAGGAGATGCACTGAGGAGAATGGAGACCAGAGCAATGCGTATGTCCTTAAAATGCAGTTACAGAGGCTGTAAAACTAACGTAGTGCATTACTGTCCAATAGAAAATGTGACTGTGATTTGACTGAGTTTAAGCCTAGGCTGTAGTTAAAATGTCTTGAGAAACAGTCTGAAAAATAGTTGTGCAAAAGGTGCCTTTCAGAGGGGAAATTACCAGTAGTTGAAAACATAATTTTTCAGACCTTCTGGAATAAACATTTAAGCAAGCAACAATGTTAAGATAAAAACACTACAGAAACTATAAACACTATTTAGGAGCAGAGTAGTCTTTATGAAGCAAATAGCACCTAAAGATAAAGCAGTCTAAGGTGAAGCCTGCAAGTTAGGTATAGTCCTGGACTCATGGTAAAGAATGCTATTGAAGTGAGGAGCTTTTCCATAATGCAAATTAATCTCACAACAAAAATTAGCAATGAATCCTATTAAGTTGTATTTAGAATAAATGACATGGCACCAAAGTACTATTATTAATAACAATTAAGCAAATTTCTTCTGGCCTTCTCTGCATGATGCTACAATGATGAACGCAAATACAAGTACATCTGGCTGCAGGAACAAACTTTGAGCTTTAGAATTATACATCTCTGCAGAACAGGCTTTCATAGTTATCCTCTCTATGTTAAGACTGCCCAGATGTTTTATAAATATTTGTCTGGATTTCAAATATTTAAGAAAAAAAAACATTTTTTTCATGCCATAACAAATGCTTTTGTTGCCTTTGATGTTGTGGGATATATGATAAATTATGTGAAAATCCACAGAGCTGGTATGGCCTTGTCATGAATTAGTGTCTAAATATATTTGGCAAAAAAGACATCAGTTGCAGGCAAGGCAACAAATTCTAGGACTTTTCACCCTACAAAACTGAAAGTAAAAATCAGAGAAGAGGGATGAAGTCATCTCCATAAGCCCCAACCACCTCATGACAGGAACATATCTCACTGATTGGACTACTGTCAGGAGTAAGAGATGGGTTGGAATTCATCTCACTTTACTTATGTGCCTGTGAGGTGTCCCAGGTTCCACTGACCAGATCCCCACTAACTGCAATGGCAGTCTGGAGGGACCAGCCCAGAAGTAAAACCACATGAGGCAGGTAAGTCCCACATATGATCATCTACCACAGTAGTCATTGCCTATGAGAACTCAACTGCTTCACTGAATGTCTACCAACAGCTGTTGAAATAGGTAATGAAGCCTTTCAATAAAATTACCTAAAATACATCAAATTTCAATTGTATTACTTGAGATAGCTTTTTGCATTTGCAAAACAGTGGTCAATCAAGATCCTGCAAACATCTAAATTCAAACAAAGCTCTCATTTTTTGTTTTCAGCTTCTGTCTAGTTCCAGTAACTCAGGATTTTTCAGTTAAATTCTCTGGGCATGTGAAGATCTGCTTCTGGTCATCCCTAATCTGCTTAACTCTTCACTCTACCTGACCACCTGCAGATCTTGAGGCTTGGCTTTTCTCTACCTGACTACTCTTCAGCAATGAATTTGGACTATTCAGAACATGCCCTGTATGCATGAAATGCTGGGTGTAATCCATCTTTAATATGAAATCCCAGTAGTCACCAAGTTCCCCCAGGACAATAAACCCCAAGGTTTTTATCATGTACAGGTACACGATAAAAATGTACACCCTTCTAATAAAAGTCTGAACCATCATCATTCAGAAACAATCTAAATTCATCTTCCTAAAGACAATTCAGGTGGTCTTCATCTGTGCTAATGAATGCTTTTGGTTTCTATAAAATACTTAAAATAACCATGGAACTAAAGAAAGACTATAACATAATGGCCAGAACACTTATTTAAGTGGTGTAGAGAGTATTTTAAAGTCCTTAAGATGACACAGGAGCTCTTGTCCTTCTTACAGTACCTAGTCAGCATCAATAAGAGAAAATGAAAGCTCTTCATTAAAGCTAAAGCCCAGGGATTTAAAATACTGCCCACCATAGACATCTCTGCTCAAACCTCCCCAGTAAGAACAGGGAACCTAATAAAGGAAATTTTCAAATAATTTAGTTCATAGAAACCCCTGGGCCACCTGCTCTGATTTTAACAATTGCTCTAATCCAGGCTTTTAATACTTGGGTAAAAAAAAAAAAAAAAGACATTTTCTATTTGATCCACACAAAATCTTTTTAGACTTGTTTATAAAAGGGAAAACAGAAAATTGTATTGTTTGGATGAATCCAAACGAGGCTTTCATTTTTGATATTGCAACCAAAAATTCTTGATATGCACAGTCGTACATGAGAATCATAACGCCTTTCCAATTCTGTATCAACACATGATCATTCTTGCACCGAACTGCCATCCCCTGCTCAAATAAACAAAACTCTGATATAATTACACTAGAATTTTACACAGCTCTTTAGTTCCAACAAGTTTGGTCTATGCATCTGAGATACTATTGAGCATTTTAACACCGTATGTTTCTAACTACCAGACAGACCTTGCCAAATCTGAGAATCAGACCAACTATGCTGAGTGCATCAAAGCTTCACTTCACATCCCAGAAAATAAACATTACAATATCTGTGTTTCTCCTTACGGCATTGACTGATGTTTTGTTGAGGTCTCTTAAGGAAATGAGACTCTTAATTGTATTTGTTTGTTTGTTTTGATAGACTTTCATACTCTTTTTTTTTCTTGTTTTCTTTATGTTAATTCTGTATATTCAGAAGACACATTGCAAGCTCCAACACAACAGCTTTCCTTTCATGTATTAACAAACATTCCCTAGAGAAGCATTATGTACTTTACAGTGAGAAAAAAACAAGACAAATGAGAGATAACAAATGAATAATGCCTAACATTAGAGTGTGTTTCAGCAACTAAAACCCCCAATATAAATGAGAAGAATATAAAATGACATAATTAAGAAATCAATTTTAAGTTGGGATTTAAAGAGCTGAGTGAGCCAGCTGTACAGATATTGTAACAAAGGGAATAACCCCAAACGAGAGCCAAATAAGCAATTGCACAAAACTGTGATACAGCAAACAGCAAGAGGGCTGGTGAGCAGAACCCAAATCAGAAATAGAGTGGAAGTTACACAAGGAAACAAACATGAACCCTATGGGAAAGTATTCACAATCCATTAGTGTTTAATTAGATAATCTAAAGGATAAGAACACTTATGCAGAGTCATCATAAACAAAGATAAATGGAAAACGTGCTACTAATAAAGCTGGGTAATCAAACTGCACTACAAGGGTAATTTGATCAGTCACAAATTCAGATGAAATTTAAAACAAAAAGTAGTATTTTGATATAGCATTTTGCTACTGCATCTAGTGGCAGAAAATAAAGTATTACAGTGGACATTCTCAGCTGAAGTTTCAGGGATTTTAAAAACAAACAAACAAAAAAAATCACAACTGTTCACTATCCACCACTTACACCCAAATTTGCATTCCAATTCCATTTTGAATATGCAAGATTTGTCTTTTGGATGAAGAATGTGAAATGACCTTTTCAAGTTTTTTTTCTTTTCTCAAATAATTTTTTGCTTGTGTGAAGCCTTTGAAACAGAGATCATGCTGAAAGTTAAAATTAGCATAAGAATGGAACTGTAGGTCCTTGTTATGTTTTAGTACATTTATTTTATACAGCACACCAACCTGACACAGGTATCAGCACAGGTTAATTGCTTTCAAGAGCAAAGCAGCATGCAACAAGTAGGGCAAAAAGAGAGCAAGAGAAACAAAATGGATTTGAAGGCCTTTGTGACCTTCACAAACACTTTTTCTTAACAAGGAAGGTGCTAGAAAAGACAATTGCATATATGCAAGTCACTGTAGGTATCTATAGCTATGTACATATTGATGCCTTATGGCAGTTTACATCCTTACACTTACATCTTTCAGGCAGGTACAGTCTTCTCAAGTTGTGCGAGACATGACAATTTATTAGACATCATAGCCTCAAGCTTTAAATTAACAAATAAATTCACAGTAAAGTACAGAAACAGAAACCAAGATTATAAGATGAGGAAAGTGAAAAAAGGTAATTTCTCTTGATAAATATTTACAAACTGTGCTCTAAGTGAATGTGTAAATTTCAAGCAGCTTTACCATTTTTTGAGACTGTACAACATCCCAGGGTACACCTTCAAAATTGATTAGATTCATTTGGAAGCATAAACAGAAATTGGAAAACCATTTGAAAGGGCACTAAACCTGTATATTGATATCTCTAAAATCAACATTTTATTCAAGATTAGCTCCTCAGCTAGCTGCAGTCAAGTTGCATATTTCTGCATCATCGTTCTCCTGATAAATCTTCCAACTACAATTTCTATAGAGGAGTAAAAACATATTTAAAAAAACAATAAAAGAAAAAAATCATCAATTGAAAAATAAATTTTAGGAACTGACATCCCCAGAAATACATAGAATTGAAAATAAAGTTTCACTAATGGAAATCATAGTGGGAAAAAAAAAGTAGGAGAAAAAGAATCTCCACAAACCAGAAATGAATCCAGAAACAATATACTGAGTCATTTTCTACTGTAATTCTAAATTCATTAAACTAAATGAACACCATTAAATCTACAATACTCAAGATAGAATGTGAAACTGCATTTCATGAACATGAATGAGGAGTAGGCATACAAACAGGGGACTGATTGCTTTTATTTAATGATACATACTTAAGAGATCATAAATCATGACTCAACAGCATTTTTAAAACAGGAAAAGCTGTCTATAAGAATTATCGGTTAGTTTTTGAACATCCTTACAACAGTGTAACTATGGAAGTATTTTAATTCCTATCTTCAGACAATGGAAATAAATTTCAAAATGAGTGAAGTACAGCAGCTATGCAATCTCAGGTTTCAACTACAGTATGACTATTGAGGTTGTCTAAATTCCCATACAAATTACTAGAAACCATCTAATTATTACAGATGACCACTGTCTCAGAACTCCTCCTTTAAAGAGACATTTTTCAAGATTGCCACATTTAGGAGGATGAAGAAATATACTGCTTTGCTGAGATTTTCCAAAGAATACATTAATTAATGTCTGCATCCTTGACTGAAAAGTCAGATTGAAAGCTGTGCACCATAAAGAAAAATAGGATCTTCCATTCCTTCAATACAAAACAGTTTAAACTACATATACAATGTGCTCATACACTGCAGAACAAGACAACAATAGTAGGAATTTTAACTCGTGTATTTGCATCTAGGATAAGAAAGTATTAGGTCAAAATTGTTTGTCAGTGGCATCTTTAATTTAGCACAGTAAAAAATGAGAACTTTGTATGCTAAGATGTGAAGTACCCAGTTGCTTGGATTAAGCATATCAGAGTTTAAAAACCAAAACTCAAAAAACCAACCCATCCACACCTGTATTTACAAGTTGTGAATGAGACATCTTTCACAATAAATAGGTTTGGCATCATCAATAACTTGATGCAAAATACTATCCTCTGGTTTTTTGGTTTCTAGACCTCCTTGGTATGAAAGATAACATACACAAAGATTGCTCTGGTTTTCTCATTTATCAAAACTATAGCAGTGTAGAGCTCCCAATGCTCCTGCCAGTTTCAGTTCTGCTCTTTAGAAACTAATGGCCAGCAGGAGTTGTCACCAGTTTCTCCCACCTGCTTTTAAATCTCAAGAGACTAGAGCTCAAACAGACACTATGGCTATTGGAAAAAGAGCACAACAAACACTGGGAGACTGTTTTTGTCCTCATTCTGTTAGGAAATTGCTCAGAATGAAGAGACAAGAATTCTTATCCAGAGGTGAAAAGTGACAAAACTCAAAGCAAGTAAGCTCTTCAAAGTTGCTTAAAGAGGGCCTGGAATTTTGCGTGGGCATGCAGGGGAATATTGTTACAAATCTGCAAGCATATTTGTTGACTGTTTTTTACTTGCGACTACCTTCTAAAACCATGACTAGCTTTAGGGGACCAAAAACTTTAAATGAAAACCTGTACAAGATATTTTGCTTAAATTCAACCACTGAATGATAACAGTTTCACAGTGACAGGTATCTTCTGCACAAAACTTGACAAGCAAGGAGGTTGAAGTACAAACAAAGTTCTGCCTTAAACCTTGCAATCCACCCACTCAAAATTTTGCTGACAAGTTTCACTTTTATCTTGTAGTTGGTTTCATGTCGCAGTTCTTAGCTGTCCTTGTATTTGGGGTTCCTAATGCTGTTAAATGACTTCTATTAGTCCACTGAGCACCTGGTATTGTTTGATTTGTTAATCTTCTTTAGTGACTCTCAGGTAGATCCTTATTAAAATGTTGAGGTCAGTAGCCAACCAACATGAGTAAAGATATATATGTAAAAACAATACACCTAAATTTACCATTTTTTTTAGAGATACCAGATAAATGATTTTTACCTGCAAAACTGATTTCAGGTGAGCAACCAAGCGTACTCTTGTACACTTTCGTGGGTACAATTAATTTGGAAAATATCCCTTTGGATCTTTACCTAATTTTGCCTCCATTTTGGCCCAATACTTCTTTTCTAAGCACTTCTGATTGTACTGGCATTTAGGGGGATGCAAGGTATGCCCACAAACCGGCAGTGTTCAGTAGTTCCTCTCCTAGAGACATGCTATGCCACTTCCATGAAATGAGGTGGTATGGTGCAGAACGTGAACATATAGCATGTGGAAATGATGTAGAATAGCTAAAGACCTCAAGTTCTGCAGTATATCAATTTCTTATTGAAAGTATCCCATTAACAGAAACACTTTCACTGAAATTTCATCTGTTTAGATAAAAGAATTCCCCAGAAGCACAGAATTACAATTTCTACAGAATCATCTTAGGATAAGGAGAAAAAAAAAAAAAAAAAGAGAAATAAGGAAGTCTAGAAACAAACTTGCTAAGTTGTTTTATTGCCTGAAGCGAAAAGCAAGAGTAAATAAATAGCACAAGCGTTTGGTGGTAATGCTTTAATTTTTAATACATTAAATAAGTTTATTAAGCCCAAAAGATGTCTTCCATTAATTATTCGTGAAAAAAATTGCTCCTTTCCCCTTTATTATTTTTTTTTTTTTAGTGGCATATAATTTTATACCTCTTCTCCTCTTCGCGAAAGCGGGAAGTATGACTCAGGAAAGCGCAGGAACGGCAGGTTCAGCGGGAACAGCGTCACCCTCGTCCAGCTGTTTGTCTCTCCATTGGAGCTGAAAGGCAAGACGCCCGTCACGGCCGAACCGGCCCCGCCAGGTGACGGGCACAGCCCCGCCCGGCCCGGCCCCGCCGCACCTGGGGGCGCTGTGGGGGTCGCACCTGGGGGTGCTGCCAGGGCGGACGATGCTCCCCCGCGGGGACCTCCCTCCGCGGGCTGACGCCCCCTGACACCCAGCAGGAACCCCCCCGCCCCGCTGCCCGGCCGGGGGTCGGTGTGCCGGGCCCGCCTCGGCGGCGCCGCCGCCCCCGGTACCTGCGGGCGCAACTTTTTCGCCCGCCGCCGTTCAAACGCGCTGCCGTAAAGCGCCCGGTCTCCCCTGGCAACAAGGTTCCGGGCGAGCACTAGGTGTAGGAAGGTGATGTAAAAGTAAAACCACCCAGTGTCGTAAACCAGGTCCGGGGGGGAGGGGAGGGAGGGAGGGAGGGGGGCGGGCGGGGGAGGAGGTGACTGGAGCATTTAGACACCAGCGAGCGGATCATGGCGGATGGCCCCAGGTGTAAGCGCAGGAAGCAGCCGAACCCGCGCCGCAACAACGGTCAGTCACCCGCGGGGCAGCGCCGGGGCGGCGGCGGGGCCGGGGCGGGGGCCGGGCACGGCCGTCCCGAGCGCGCAGGGGGGAGGTCGAGCGGGCGGGCGGGCGCCAAAGTAATTCCCCCCGCCGCGGCTCCGCCGGGAGCGCGGCTCCCTCCGCACCGTTATATCCGCTACCTGGAGCCTCCCTCGCCGCCGCCTCCCTCCTCCGCCTAGCGGTGCCTCCGCACTCCGCCGCTGTCCGGGACCGTTACACGCCGCTTCCCCCGCACGCCCCGCGCCCGCCCCGCCACCGGCAGCGGGATCGGGGCCCCCCGGCCGCGCCGCCGCCCTCCGGCCCGGGCGGGGACGGGGAGCCCCGCGGGGAGCGCCGGGGGAGCGCCCTCCGCCCGCCCGGCCGCTCCAGCCCCAACTCCGAAACTTGTTACCTGCGCGCTACCCCGGCGGAGCGGGGCCTCCCCCGCGCCTCCCCCCGGCCCCGCGGGCGGGGATCGCCCCGCCGCCCGCCCGGCAGCGCCCGAGCCGCCCGCCGGAGTGCCCACCTCGCCGGGGCAGCGGGCCGGCTTCTCGCTGCGGGGCAGCGGTGGGGGCACGCCGGGGGCACCCCCGGCAGAGAGCACACACACACGGGCAGGGCTCTGCCGCCGCCCCGGGCAGCGATTCGCGCGGGGGCAGCGCGGCCGCCCCGGGCCGGCGCCCCCCCCCGCCCGCTCCCGCCTCCCCGCCCCGCCGAGAGTTGGTCCCCGCAGCGCCCCGCGGCCGCCCCGCCGGGGCCGTGGGCAAGGCAGGCAGGGAGAGAGGGAGGGCTGCGCCCGGGCGGCGAAGTTTCTACCCTTCTTGTCTTCGGAGGTACCTGTTTGTATAATAATGGGTGGTAACGGTTTGGCCGGGGGCCCCCGCTCTCTGCTCTCCGTGCGTGTGTGACCAGCTGCTGCAGTCTATATAAGGAATTACATTTACATTTCAGACTTAAGAGCTGCTGTGGAGTGGTGTTTCCCCCCCCCTCTTTTGTACGTGTGTTACTTTAAGATGCATTGGGAACGTACACGGCGGGGGGAATAAACGCTCGTAACATCCACTCTACTTATTTTCTGGAAAATGGAGAAGTAGTTCGGTCCTCGTAGCGGACTCTTCGCAGTAGGATGTAAAGCAGGAGATTTTGTAACCCTCCTTGGCAATTTTAGGTTTCATGTGGCATTTCCTGTGCAGGGTCACAGATAGGAAGGCTTTGCCTGCGATCTGAGATGTTTTCATACGCAGTGAATAGTCTCTGAAATAGATCAGTCACGATCGGTGCTTCACCTCTCTAATCCTGACTGTTCGGGGCGTAACGGTGATAAATGACGGCCTTTCCAGGGGCTAACGCGTTGGTTTGATTGCGTTGAACTTAAAAGGGTTTTCTTATTTTTTCTGTGTGCGTTTTCTAGCAAGTATTTTTGTTTGCACGCTCATGTTAATAATTCCTTGTCCTTGTGTAAATATTTATATTTAGCTCATAATTTGGCTGTGGTAAAGGTAAGTTTGGAAAGTGCTTTTCTCTTTACCTTATTAAAAATGTGGCTGATCAGGAAAAGGGGCTTTTCTTGTTGCTGACGACATGTGTGTGACATGTGAGTCTGAACCACCCAGCGTCTGTGCAGGAGCTGTAAACATGTTTACCTGAACAGGAAAGAAAATGGATTTTTCTCTTAAAGATCCAGTGATATGAATATAATACTCTTAGAGCATATCAACAGATGACTTGAGAGAGAAATTTTCTGAAAACCTAGCTTTTGAAATCGACGGGGAAAAGGGATTCTTGATCGCTGCAGCAAATGGCAACTTGTGCAGGTAGAAAAAAAAGATGGTGTTTAGTTTTCTCCTGCATGCATGTCAGCCCCCTCCTGTCTGCTGCTTTCGTTCTCTAGGGAGGGATTTATTTACCACGCTTGCTGTCAGTGTTTTTCCTATGTGCTTAGTATTAGAAAACCAGATTTAAGGCTGTTTAGCATAAAATGTTTTGTCTGCAGCGTGTATCACTCACAGAAAACAAAAGGTGTATCAGATGCGGTATCATTCCAGGTATCTTTCATCTTCATCACTTTCGGAACTCGTTTCTGCTCTCGCTTTATTTTAAAAAGCCTCTGAATCCTTATCAGCTAGTTCTGAAATGTAGAATGTAGTGTGTCTTGCTTTAGGCTGGTTTTGGTTCCTTTTTTTTTTTTTAGGAATTAAAACCAACTTAAGTCATCGTGCATTGAAGCATCAGGATCAGTTAGATAATAGCTTCTGGTTAATAGAGATTTCTCATCAGTAGGTTTATTTTTGACTTGCAAATATTTATTAAAGGAAAAGACTAGCAAAATGTTAACCCTTTAACTTTTAAAATAAATAAGTATGGGGTCTTATTTTTTTTCCTAAATGCACTTGGTTCTTACAGGTGAGTATCTTCTGTTAATGAGAAATGAGCAGAGTGGAAATGCATCAGCAATGGGCTTGTCTTAGTAAAAAAAGTAAAAGCACAAAATTATACTGTTCCCCCACTACTTTCCCACAGAATATGTGATTATTAAAGAGATTGCACTTGACTTCCAGTATGCTGGTTAATAATACTGGGCTATGGCATCGAGTTATTATACTGTAAACTTTTCTTCTGTTTATCTAGTTTTAAACTTAACACAACTATTCTCGTACTGTAAACTTTTGTTGTGGAGATTTGGTTGTTTTTTATTTTATTTTATTTTTTTGCTTTCCCCTCCCCCTGACTTTCTCTCTGTTTGGGAGCCATCCTGGTGCATTAACTCTAGCTGGAAAGACAGTCTTATCTTCTTACCTCTAGAGCTGGTTCCTTTTCTACCTTGTTTATTGGCCTCTACAGGAGATCAGCAAAAGGAACGATTTGCTCTGCCATTAAAACCTCCACTTACCAGGAAATCTGGCACTTCCTACCTGAAGAAAGCTATCCTGTGTCATTGTCCTTAGTTCTGGCCAATACACAAAAACATCTGCTACAGCCAAGGAGTTAACAAAGTGTTGAGATCATATGATAAAGCAAACACGTAGTGCTGGTTGGGATTCTCTCTTCCTATTTGCTTCTTCCCCCTCTTTTGATAGAGAAATGAAGAGGAGAAAAGAGAGATGTTTAGTTGTCTTTTTTTTTTTTTTTTTGCTAGTCATCTGCATATGCACACTATGTGACTTCTTTGTAGGTTTCAAATAGATTCAGCAAAAGTTTTATCATTCTGAGTTGATTTGCAGAGTGAGGATTAGTTGCTTTCTTAGATTCTCTCATACATTATAGGATTGTCTTAGCTCCTGTTAAACAGCAAAACATCCCCTTCTTCAGCAATGCTGTGAGACAAAACAAGCACAGTATTTAAAACTTTCATTACTAGACGGTTAAAAAGATAACAACCTTTTATATAGATGTTCTGAAAATAATCAGTATGCATTCAGGTTTTCAGATGCAAAATGAAGACTGTATTAATCTGAGTAAATTCTGCATGTTGTCAGGTATGTCAGGTATATGAGAGGAGACGGTATGAGCCAGCTTTTTTAATTTCTTTTTTTTCCCCCCCTGGTAACAGTGAGATCATTATTAAAAGGTTATGTAGATTGACTTGTTAGAGTGCTATTTCAGTTGCTTTACAGTTGGATCTCCTTTCTTTTCGTTTCTATTAGATAACAATTTCATGTAAAGTTTTGTTACAAAGCTCAGGACTGTAAGGAGATCGTAAGTGCCTTTGAACAAGGCGAAAGCATGGTGTATTTCTGTCAGCTCCAAGGTGTTAACTACTGGCAGGATGTCAGGTGTTACTGACGCTTGGGATACAACATTCCTTTTTGTGCCTGTCTTCTCTTGCCCCCTTGCCTTTCTTTTTCACTACGTATCATGTTTTCACTCTAGCATTAATTTAAATTTGCAATTTGGGATTTGTGGAATGTAGCTCCAGTCAAAATTCCAGGCCCAGTGAACATGTCTACATGGACAACTGAATAAACTGTTTGAGTCCAGGGAAATCTTCTTTCATATAAACAAATAATACTTCTGTTTTAGTGTTAACTACTGAAATATGGTGGAAAGACTGTTTAAAAGGTTATTATGTCTTCATTTTTCTCCCAGCGGTCAGTGCTTGTTATTTTGACAGTTGTGAAGCAGAGTATTTTAAGGGAATTAACTACCTGAGGCAGGTATTTTTCAGGTGACTAGTTGCCTGAAACAGTTTTTCCTGCTTGTAGGACTCTGTAAATGTGCTGCTGAAGCCATTGGTGAAAAGTAGCAAGGAGATGAAACTGTCCTTCTGACACGGTCTTCCCTATCATACAAATCATTGGAATTAAATATTTGAGTTAAAAGTCTGAGGATTTGATTTCTTTGAATGCAGTCCAAATGTTCTGTTGAATATTTTCTGTTATATCAGATACCCCTTCCCACTGAGTCTTTTTGTGGACTTCGGGCTTTATTACAGGTCCTGTTAATTGGCGTTACTGACTTTGGTTGGGCGCTTGCTGTGTGTAAGCTGTGTGTAGGCGAGCTCATCTGTTGGTGGTGCAGGGAGATGGGGTTCTGCACCTGTCCCCTGCCTCCTTCCCCACTGGGACTCAGGTTGTGGTATTAACCTGTAATTTCTTCTTATAGAAGCTTTCTGGTGGTGAGGGGAGAGGCTGGAGTATTCTAAAGTCAAAATATGACTGTAATGCCTTTCTTCATGTGGAAACAGCTGTTTTAATAGGGAGTAAGATGCCAGCAAGGGATGTCAGACATTTTTAACATGTGTGGCACTCTATATTACTATGTTATAGAAATAAAACTAACTTATGTGAAACTTGGATTGCAGTTTCTTTGCTTGTTTGGTTTCTTAACTGATTTTTGAGCAGCTGCTCTTTATTGCAGAGAAACTGCTGCAACTACAGTATCTGGCCAAATGTCTCTTAAGAATCCCTACTTCTAAATTCAGTCATTATTATTTACCAAAAATATAAGCTTATTGCTTTCAACTCATTAGCTGTTTGTAGTCATTTCAGAAACTCTAACTCACTGGCATTGCAAACTGATTAGAATATGATGTGCCTTGTTGACTGTAAAGCCAATATTCAACAGTACATACTGCATCTTTAGAGATAGATTCTATTCATTGTAGATTTCACACAAAACAAGAGGCTGAAAAGTTAAAATGATTCTGCTTTTATGTAGGCTTTCATGCTATATTTCAAAGTACAGTTCCAGATTAACTTTCAACTGCTAAGTATCAATATTCCTGAAGTTTCAGTGGTTGCTATGCACATCTTTCAAAAGGACTCACACCAGTTAGGATCTTCTTTTTTTTTTTGGGGGGGGGGGCAGTGGTGGTGGTGAGGGGCAAGTAAGCAGGACCCTGGCTTTAATTTGTGGTCTCAGAAACATTGGTGCTTCATCCTGGCAGCTATAATAGGCCTGTTATTTTTGAGAACTAAATTCTCAAGTGACTTACCCAAGGTCACACAGGAAGTCCATAGCAAGACTGAGTCTCAGTCCATTTTTAATTCTCAGGACTACCCTTGCATTTAGCTTGATCTAGAGCCTTAAAGGGAAAGAGCAGTTTTATCATTTAGCAGTTACTATTTCTTTCAGCTTAAGTGTTAAGGTTCTTTCAGATTTATTGAAGTATTTGTACTTTCAGCAAACAAGTGGCAAGATGAAAAACTCAATTTTATGTTTAGTCATTTTTGGATAGTATTAAGATAGTGTCTTCTCTGGTGATGTTTCCTGTTTTCATAGTCAGTGTTGATGTAATGATGTGCCAGAGAAGTAGAATTTTGTCTTTTGGTGTCTTTCTGTATTTCCAAATCTTAAATTCAATGATGTAAGGATAGACAAAAGTGAAACAAATCAGGAGGGAATTAGCTTAAGACCTACATTGTTAACATCAATATGTATACTGCTATGTGGATGGTGTTAAGGGAACTGTTTTCTTGGTGTTTAACATCTGGGCAGAGATGATTTAATCAGATGTTGGTTTTGTTGTGACAGTAATGATGAAAGAAGAGTCTCAGCATGTGACTGGTATTTCTAATACTTGAAAGTGCTAGATAAATAAAAAAGAATAAGTCTTCCTTAAAAAAAAAATCCCAGAAATGTGTAAGTGAATGTCAGGCCTGGTAAGTCTACTTGAGTGGGACAAACACATGCAAGTCTAGGTTTACCATGACAGCTGCTTGTCACAGGTGGAGCCATGTGGGAAGTGGCTGTGGGTGCAGGTGGGTGATGCTCTTGCCTTGGGGGGGGCCTGGGCAGCATGAGGCAAGGTGGGTGTGAAGAGTATTCTGGTATCTTCATTTAGTGAAGGTGTGTGGTTGGCTCCAGTCATGAGGTGCTGCAATAGATCAGTTTTGACAGAGATTCTTTCTTATGGAGGGAAACGCTGTTTTAAGTATTTAGTAATTAAAAATAAAAAATAAAAATTAAAAAATCAACAAACCCTCAAGCATAGCACGGAGAGCAGAGGGCTGTGTGTATGAGCAGTACATGGGCAAGGCAAAGAGCATGTGTGGGGAAGGAGAGAGGATGGAATGGGCAAGGGAGTAGTTTGCTTCTCACTCAAGGGCTGATACCTGATTTCTGGTGTGCCTTGGTGGCCTTTTAGGGAGTGGTGTTTGGTTGCTGCCTGAGAAGATCACAGTGGTAAATAGCTTTAACCTCAGCTGGCTGAGTGATGCCTTGAAGTATGGAAATGTTACTGAATTGTATAGGGGGTTTCATGTGTGTAGTTTCTTGCAGTGCTTTCTGCTTCCATATTACGTTGGCAAGGTTTTTAAATCTCCTGTAAGCCACTGCCTCTAATATTCTGATTGAGTTGATTTTTTGAGCTAATTATCACGTGCTTGTGTTTCTCAGTCTTGGTTTGCTTTTTTAGTTGTCCAGTTCCTAGCGTCTTATTTTTAAGTTGTTGGAAAGAGTAACTGAAGTTTGGTATTTTAAAAAAAACCTTCACAGTTGTAGCTTTTTAATCTTTGCGTGACCTCCTCCTTTAAAGAAAGACTAGAGTTATTTTCAGTTTTCCTGTTGTATTGAGCCACAGTTTGCTTGTTTAATAACCCGTTTTCCCCTTTCTTGTGTAGATAAGTAGTGTTCCTGTGGGACAGTCGAGGAAAATGGGAAGCCCAGTCAAGAGGAGTGAGACTTGATGGATAAAATACTGACTACGGTTAAATGCAGCATAGCTTTATAAATCTCACTACTCCTGAGAAAAATACTACCCCCATCACCACAGTATGTAAGCATCTTTCAGGCAGTAAAAATATGTCCTGAGTCTTCTCTTCGTGTATCTTGGCCTATACATCCAATTCCTCGTGTGAGTACCAGGCAGTTTACATTCATATGTTAGGAGGATAGGTCATGGTAGAGTGGAAAGAAGAAACTTGCTAAGTTTGTACCTTTATGTGTGGAGCAGCTAGGCAGTGATTCAGATGTTTCAGTTGATTAATACTGAACATATTAGCCAGGTTTCTTTAGACTTGTAACATTTGTTTCCAGAAGGGACAATAGGGGAAAAAAGGAGGCTTTTTTACTTTGCCTCACTCTGTGATTATTTCAGATGCCATTACTGTAAGGTAACTGTATCTTTTATTTTAACATTCTTTTTCAGAGCAACAGAAGTTAACTAAAAATATGCTTTCTCATTTTTGAGAAGTTTGAAAAGCAGCCTGTTTCAGTTCTCTCCTTTTCAGCTGTCATTCCCAGCTGTCACAATCTCCTTGATGTGAGGACTTTACCCCTGTTGTTTCAAAGCAGTTTGGTTAACAGCTGCTGTCACCGAAAGGTTAAAGCCTGAAAACTGGCATCCTTTATTGCTTCCCGTACAAATGTTTGCTTTCTGTTTGGTAGCATCTTCCTCATTTCTCCGTCTTCAATGTGTTCCATTGATCCAATTTTTGGAGAACTATGTAAAGATAATGAACATGTCTAATGATGAGTGTATCCTTCCGGATGTGCTAGGGTGCTCAATTATGGCTGAGAAGAGAGAGTTAAAAAACAAACAAACAAAAAAACCAAAACAAAACAAAAACCCACAAACAAACAAAACAACAACAACAAAACAAAAAAGGAAAAATTCTAGCTTGTGCTCAGATGACATTCCATCCTGTCCAGTGAGATACATCTGTGAGTATGAGTAGCAGTCCTTGGTCAGTGAAAGGACATGTAAAATTACTTGTGTATCAGAAGAAAAAGAAACAACTGTTCCCAAGCTAACTGCATAGTATTCTGTACTTCTTCTAAGAATGTTTGTTTTATTTCATGCAGATATCCTTCTTTCTGCAACCTTCTCTGTTCTTTAGCTTCTCACAGGTCAAGCGTTAGATCAGGAGCACTGAAGGAGCTGTCAAGAGCATTGGAGATAAATGGATTACAAACCTGGCTTTCACCATGATCCTGAGAGTAACTTTCATGGACAACACTTGAAGTAAAGGGGTTAAGAGAGTCTGATGTGGTAGAGTATTTTTACCTATGAACTAGCGTGCCCATCCTTGTTAGGATCAAATGCTAGTTGGGACAGTGATACTGGGAATACCTTCAGTTATTGTGATATGTAATGTTTTCGTTATTTCAGCAAACATCCCTTTTCAATTTATCTTTGGTAGACAACTGACAGACACTGAGGGCAGTTTTTTGTTCCATTTTGTAGACATCTGTCCACAGCATGTATATGGGAGAGAGCAAAATGAAATTACAAAACA
This sequence comes from Empidonax traillii, assembly GCF_003031625.1. NCBI lineage: Eukaryota > Metazoa > Chordata > Aves > Passeriformes > Tyrannidae > Empidonax > Empidonax traillii. The sequence goes on along the minus strand of NW_020955473.1, from coordinate 448,866 downwards.
CCACAAATGTGGTATGATTTAAAAAAGGCCTGGGGAAATCTATTCCATCTGAAAAAGGGCAAACCAAGGAACAGAAAAATCAGACCTTAATTACAGGGATCAAGTTGCTTTTTGCTAAACTGGCAGATTTGATCTAAAGAAGCGGGTTGGGTTTTTGTTTTCTTAACACCTTCCCCCTCCCCTGAATTAACATAATGTTTCTTAATATCCAAAAGCGTAAGGGAGATGAGTTGTCCCTTCGCTGAAATACACTTGTCTTTGTCTTTCTCAGTGTCTTGAGGAATTTCTACCTTGTGTAGCTTTCAGGTATGCATCAAGTTTTCCTTCTTCATGCCTTCTAGTCGATTTTATTATTTTCCTAAGTTCCTGTAAACTATCTACTGTAAGTGATGTGAAGTCCTGAATTGCACTGTTTAGTCTTCCATCCTGTTTTGTCTTTCCATAGCCTTTTCTTCCTAGTATTCCCAGTAAAACTATTTGATAAAGTGAAGCAAAATAGAAGTAGTCACTGGATACTGCTGGATTCATTCTTGTGTTATTGTTCACAGGAAGGACCTAGGTACAGTTGGCCCCACAAAGAGCATGAGGTGGTGAATAAGGACTTTGAAGCAGATTTGGAGCTGTAATGACTGGCTTCCTTCCCTGCTGCTGTCCCTTCCCCTTCCTTGCAAAGCATTTTCATTTGAAAAACTAAGGTGTGGTCATCAGGCATATCTGTTCTCAACTTCCAGTAATTTTTTGCTCACTGCTGAGCTACATCATAATTACATATGCAAATGTAGGGGTTTTTTTCCTGCTTACCTTGTACATGTGGGAGAAGAAGATAAGGTTTCAGAATACTTGGGGATGGTGCTGTTTTTGGAGGAGGTGCTGCAGATGGCCACAGAAGGAGAGAAGTAACTTGTCCTGCGGGACAAGACTCAGTGGGGGATTTCAGAACTTCCAGGTCTCAAAGGCAACAAAAAAGCAATATTCTTGCCAACTTTAAACTTTAGATAGTAGCAGATTTCAGCCATTTGTTATAGCAAGCTATTTTGATACATTCTAGCTACTGAAAGTGTATTTGCAATTGCAATAGATATTTGTGTTGCAGACATATATATATATATCTATATGTATAGTTATATCCAATAATTAAATCTATTAGGCTGGCTTGAATGCTCCCTGTAGTAACACAAAGTAAACTATTGCTCATAACAGTGTTGTAAGGATACTAAAACCACCAAGACTAATTCTGTGGAATAGACTGTTCTGACAACTCCTGCCCTTCATGGTAAGGCTTACCTTGTTTTTTTTTTATATTTGAAATGGACAGGCCTACTGTATTCCTGGAACCCTAAATATGACTTAGAGCAACAGTGGATAGAATTGGTTCTATATTGCAATCAGAATCCTGGGAGGCTCTTTCTGGACAAGAGTGGAGTAACTTAAAAATGAAAGCAAAATTGAACTGGTAGTTGTGGCATAAGAAAAGGGAAATAGTTCTGGTGACACATAACGCAGTGCCATAGTTCTGTGTTTTTTACCACCTGATTATTCACATCTTCAGAGATCAGCCTGCACAGCTGATGTGGTAGTTACATGTTGGAGGCAGGCACCTTAAAAAGATGAGCTGGTTTTTTTTTTTTACCTCAGCATGTGAGTGACTAAAACTAGTGGCAGACTTTGCTTCTGTGAGCGAAGCCAGTTCACACAAGGGGAATTTTGTCTTTCCAGCTCTAAAGGTCACAAATAGACTTAGTTGAATAAAAATCATGACACACAACAGAGGTTTTTAATCCTGAAAGAAAATTTTTACAGGACATTTGATGAAAACTGTTGTGTGTAGATCTGATGCTTAAAAAATATTTTTACCAGTACTGCCTGGCACAGTGCTAAGATACTTTCCTTCAGAAACAAAATAAATAAGGTAGTTAAGAACTCCAGGAAATAGGGGCATCTTCTTTATTTTGGTATGAAGTTGCAAGCCTTCTCCATTTGTTTATGTCAAGCACTTGAGAAAAGTAATTAAAAATCTCCTTGTTGCAGTATGGTATGCAAATCATTTCACTGCATTTTCTTTTTGCATATTTATGTGTCACAACTGCTTGGCATATAGGAAAAATATAACTTTTCTAAAATTTTGAGTTATTTTCTGAGCAGGTAAGAAAACAGAAGTGCTGAAATAGAAAATGTTGCTAAATGTCTTGTTCTAATAGTTTACAGTTGCCTGTATTTAGCCTTTTTTTTTCATCTTTCTAACTTCTGACAATATTTTTAAGCATTTTGAAGGTCTTGTATAGCAAATTCTCAGAACAAAAATATGTTTGACTTTTCAAGTTCCAAGTTGCTTGCTTTCTGAGTAAAGTCTTCCAGGTTTGTGCCTTAGTGTACCTTAAATGGGCATCCTAATTAAGCTTTTTTTCCTTTAAATATTTTCCCAACCTGTCTTCCTTCAGCCACAGAAGTGTTAAGTAGGGCTGTCAATCAAAAGTGTGTCTTGTTCATTCTTGGGTCTACTGTCGAACACTTTGTAGCTGAAGAGGGTGTGCGCATGTGCAACTGCATGTGCTGTTTTCCTGCCTTTTCCTTTTGTCTGTCAAGCTTCTGGCTGATAGCAGATTAGCCATCTGAGTGTGGGCAGCAAAGAGTAATGGGCTGTACGAAATGCCTGGGGCTTTTTGCATACAATAAAATGATAATAAAGCAAAAAAATGACAAGCCTGCAATGGAGGATATCTGTACTGGGGAGATGGAGAAGGTAGCCTTTGGTTTATGATCAAGTTAATGGTGTAAAATAAACTTTTTTTTTTTCCCCAACTGTCAAAAGTATTCTTTCATGCTTTACAGAGTAGTAAAGATTCTTCTGGCAGAAAAATACTGATGAGCTAAATGGGTGATGTACTGCTTGCTGTTCCTGATTGCTGCATATGTGTGGGGAAGGAAGGGAGTAACAGCATGATGGCTCAGTTTCATTTTCATCATGCAGGTGTGCGTGATTTTTTTCTTTCTTTTCAATTTTTTTATTTCCAGTGTTTTACTTAGTTATAGGATTACATAATCTCCCCTGCAGGAGTGTAAGGTTTATTAAGTCTTTTGGAAGATGTGCTAATACAGATTTGAAGGAAATTGGGCCAGGAGTATGGCTGACTGAAACAGAGGGAATCCAGATGTTGGAGGAAGATATAAAATATAAAGCTGTAGAGAGTTGGATCAAACAAACACATGAGTCTGTGTGCAGAAGCACAGTAGCAGGAAAAATAACTATGAATCCTATTAAGTTTTTTTGACAGCTGTTCTTACCACTCTAAGAATCTGGTGTTTAAAAAACCCTCTAAATTGCCTACAGTTTGTGTCCATAAGCAGCGGTGGCTACTTGTGCACTTCAAGCTTCCAGTTATAGCTTTCAAAAAGACTTTTTTGTTAGCTTGTTTTTGTGGCATTCAGGCTCTTAAAGGTGCTCTCCCCACTAAAAAAAGAGAGGTACACTATGTTAATTTATGCTAAGTGAAGATCTTCTGGATTGTATCTGGATATCAATCTACTGGATTGTATCTGCTCAGGGAATGAAGGCAGCCTCAGACACATGTGAGCTTCCAAACTTAACTGGCAATTTAGCATAAAAACAATTTGTTATATGGAGTATAAATGAATTGTTAAAACATGCAAAGCTTGTCCTAAAATGCTTAATTGTAAAGAAAACTCTTAAATGACATTTGTCTGTCTCACTCATTTGTCTGTCTGTCTGTCTCTGTTGAAATCTGTTCAATACATCACTGTGGATATAACCTAAGCGGAGTCTGCAAAACTATGATCTACCAGCAAAATGTACAAATTAAAACTTTTAATAAATAAAATGGGAAAACTGTTTGAACAAGCTTTGTGTTATTTTTTTTTTTTCATTCTGTCAGCTGCTGCCAGATCTGGTTTAGACATGTATGGTATTTGTTGTAAGATCACATCCCTTGAAGACCTCCTTTTAGCTGCACTTTACACACCAACTTTTTCCCATGCTCTTGGATTGATTTGCCTTAAGCAAAAACCCTTCCTAGGAATTGGTGCTCCCTTCCTCTCCGCCAATAAAGTCTGCCAGCTCTGCATACCCCCCAAGAAAAAGGAAACAACTGAGAACGATTTTGGGACTGGTTATGTCACAGAGCTCCCCAGATGTTGCTCCCTTACAGCAGTATTAATTCACTTTACATGCATTTTTATTGTGTACTTCAGAATTGTTTCTATGATCATATGAGCTTTTTATGGTGCTGAAGACTGCAGCTGCTTAGGGAGGAAGCCAGTGATAAAACTAAAGCTTAGTTAACTATCTCCAACAGTGGGTAGTCTGTAACTGGTGAAGAATAAAATATGTTCCAGACTAGTTTATTAAGAGAGATCTGTGGGGTTTTCCTCATCTCTTTCCTTATCGTGTGTGATTGCTGTGGTTTACAGTAGGAAGCCAGTAGTTTCTGCAGTCATAGATGGAAAGGGAGGTGTATTCACTTGTAGGTCATGCAAAGATATCTGAGTAAAAAAATAAAGTGAACTGTGTTATGGGGTAAGGAGGTAGCTACATTATTTTACAAGTCTTTCAACATCTGTGACTTAATTGGCACTACTGAAACCAGTATGCTGCACATAAATGCAACTTTCCTAAGCTGCATTAATGAATATGAATAAAAAAATCTAAAACTGTTCCCATCTTTTATGTGATTTTCATAACTGCACATCAGACAGGGGAGGGTATTAACTGCCCTGGACTGACCCAGCCCAGTATGGCTACAGTGATGTGCTAGAGCTGGTTTTCAGGACAGATCTGGAAAATTGCAAAATATACCAAAGACAAAGTGGTAGAACAGTTGAAAACTCCACTTAACCAGAAAGTACTGTAGGAAATATGGCTTTGGTTATCTTAAAAGTATTCAGGTAAAGTAGAAAAAATACTCTGTTGGCAGATAGTTTTATGTGCTGTTTTCTTTGTTGTATGGGCTGCCAGAATGGCATAACTGGTTCGAACACCATGCATGAGAAAGTCTGCTGATGTGAAAAGATCTGTGCTAAAATATTCTGAACATTCATAAAAGGAGTCTTGTGATGGGGTATACACCATTGTGGCTGAGGAGAGAGGGGTGTGGAACTTAGTGTTCTTGTTTCCTAGGGCTGTATAATTGCTCTTCATCAGTGACCGGTGATATGACACATCAGTCTGTCTGACTAAGCTGTAGACCATTTCCAAATGTCCCTTTTAGACAAATTCACTGCAACCAGGATTTTTTGAGAACTTTTAACTAGGCTCTGCTAGTATGGAAATAGGCATATGGTTAACTAGTCTGATTGAAGTCCTTTACTGAAAAATACACTAGTAAAATATAGTCCTAGTAATAATAAACAGGGTTAGCTTTCAATTTGAACAGCCTTTATGTTGATGCTTAAGATCTCTTTGAAATTTTTGTTGGCAAATACTAGAGCAGCAGGCTTGGAATCCTGAGTTTAGGACATGAAAATCAAGACCACGCAGCTGCAGAGCTGTGGAATACCTGATGTGGCATAGGGGAGAAACCTGGAAATCCATATTTTCAGGCTTAAAAGGTAGCCAATTCAGAATATGTACTGCTGGATTTAACTCAAACTACAACATATTTTAAAACTTTCTGTGAACAGATTGTCTTTTGTTTGCTGATTGGAGTGAGGAGGAGGTGGTAAGAGCTTAATATGTCCTCTGTGAAGTATCCAATGTATGAATTTACAGAAGGTCTTGTATAAACAAAAGTGCAATGCTTGTCACAAAATGAGAATGCTTGCAAGGTGCCTTCTTGTATCCTCCCCATAATTTTCCTTTTGTGAATCCTGATGGCCAGCTCTTGCATTAAGCTTTGACAAACACAGCTATCAAGGTGTGGAAACTCGTAGTTTTTACCATTAATTGCTTTTGCTCCTAGTTCAGCCCAGAACCATGCAGTTTACCTCAGTTTTATTTATGTGCTGTTTTCCATAGATAGAACAGGTTTGAGTTTCTGCAGTAGACAAGTTAGGGGGTACGTGTTTTTGTTATGACTGAGATTGTTTGTTGCTAGCTTGCTATGTGTTGTAGGCCCTATGTGAATCCTGGTGACTCCAGTTTTGTGGGATTATTTTTCTGAAAATAGTCTTTTAAATGCACTTCAGAGGCAGATGTTAAAAAGCCTTATGTTTTTTTCTTATCCTGGAGCTGAGTAGTTCTTTAGACAAGTTAAATATGTCAGTGCAATGTCTCTCTTGCTCCTGGATGAGGTAGTGAACCCTGTTATGCTAGCTCATCTAACTGTCTAAGAACTTCAATATTTTAAGATATGCAGAGCTACAGTGTATTTTCACCTCCGTTCTTTCCCCTCCTCCTCTTCCAAGCAAGACTGTTTTAGAGAATGGAAAAAAAAATGCTACTAAAAAAGCCAAATCAATGTTTTTAAGCTTAAATAAGTCTTTTGATTATCTCTGCTGTAATAACAGGTGGTTGAGGTTTCTTGGAGCAAATCATGTAAAACCTGTGTGACTATTGCAAAGAACTTCAGTGGACACTGTCTGATACAGTTGGGAACTCTTTAATTTAGATAACTTGCAAAGACTGAAATGTAATCCTCAGCTCATCAGCCTGTAGCATATGAGAACAAGGAGTGTCAAGTTCTGTTTTGGAGGAAGCGTGTGTTCAAAATCTTTCAGGCTCATTCATCTTGCCCTTAGATTTCCTGCTGATTCATAAGCGTGTTCTGGAAAATCATACAGCCAAAAGCATGTTGGTATTACTACCTTGGGTGTTATTGATGATACCTAACCACTACCTCTGATTCTATTTTTTTTAAATTTTGCTAATTGAATCTTTTTTCTCTGTACCTTGCAGATTCCCAAACTATCTGGTAGCCATCACAGCCATCTACAAAACTCAGAATATTCTAAAACTAGTAAGCAAATGCACCAACACGACAAATCTGCTTACACAGCATGATAGAATAGGAGGGATTTCTGAACCATCCTGAACACAACCTGCCTGGCGTTAGGGAAGCAGTGTGCTTTGTTCCCAGAGGAGGACAGAAGGGATTTGGAGAGAAGTGAGGCCTGCATTGCCTTGTGATGTTTGTGTTGTCATCCTTACAGTGTCACAGAGGAAGAACAAGGGTTTTTTAGTCATCTCTCCTATCTCAAACCCTTTAGACACGTATCCCTATTTTTGTTGTTTTTCTCCATTTCTGCAAGCGTGACACTCATGGAAAGCCTGTTACATGTGGGTTTCCTTTTAGACATGAGGGTTCTGGAACAAAATATTCAGTCTTTGAGGTTATGTCAATCTTCTACTTAAACTGGATTTTAGTTATTAATGGGGAAGGATGCAAATGAATAAGTCATACTGAGCATCCGGAGGTTTGAGAGGGCATATTTCCTTAGCCAAAAAAAACAGGTGTGTTTTGTGCTTCCTTGAGACTGTTTTTTTCCCCATTTGTCAAAAGGATAAAGGCTGTCTTCTGCCCAAAGGTTGTTTAAATTGATGCCCTAGTGGATGAGATGAGACCTAATGCAACTTATTCCTGTCATTTAATGGTGCACGTCCCACTAAACATGACTGTTGTGCTGCTTCCTTGAGATGTAGTTGGTGGGGGGATCCTGTGTCTGCTGTTACCAAACTGTATGCCTTTGGTGAAAACCATAAGGAATAAAGGCTGCTTTTTGGCAGATGCACTTACAACGCTTCAGCATAGGAGCTGGGGATGGTAGTAGTAGGTGTTGCTGCCCTACTCGTCAGCTTTGGGAAGTCTGGGTTGCTGACAAAGTGACAGAAACATGTCTGATTGCCAGCTGTGGCAAACCAGCATCCTTACGAGAAACCACCTCCTGTAAAACGAGAGGGTTGAGATTTTCTCTAGTAAAGACGTCTGCTGATGTCTACTGGTGGCAAGATGCCGTAGTTTATGTAATACATAAAGGCATATAGTTGTTCCTAGGAAAACATTGCCTCGGAAATGCTTTTTTTTTAGAGACTAGACCTCTTCATCAGCAGTAAAAACAAATAACAACTTGCTTGCTGAACTGTGACCTGTATTGGAGTGACAGTCTTGCAGCTTGCTGAATCGACAGCTGGGCTTACCACTGTGCTGCCCGTAGCTCAGAGCGAGCTTCACAAAGGCTTTGGAAGAATACATTTGTTTTCCTACACTGTTGTTATTTCTCAGCAGGTTTTCGGTTCCTGCTCCCCCATTTTTCGTAGGCCTGAAATTGTTTCAGTGTAGTTTCTAATGCACCTCCTTTAAACATCCTTGATGGCAGCTGGAAGACTCGAATTATATTTGATAAACTGAGAAAATCAATTACAAGTTATTTGATAAAGCTTTTTGAGCTCTCTGGTTTAGCTAAATGATTTAAATGTGATGTTTTTCTGCTTAAATCAACTGATTAACCTTTAGTTAGGTAGAAAAAAATGTGGGTTTGCTTTTTTATTTGAAGAGGGAAGGTGTATAAATGCTTTGTTCCGACCTTCTTTCTAATAATAATTCAAAATTCTGGAGATGAGTTATGTGAGTTGACATGAAGAATCTGGCTAAAAAGGGAAATTATCCAGCTTTTCTAGATGAGACAGTGCCAGTTGCGAGGCTCAAATGTTTGTGCAAGAATTATCACTGAGCTAAATTTTGCTAAACGTGCTGTGACATATATTTGGCTGGCATAAACTCTATGTTGGTGTTTGTGGCAATGGGGGTTTAAACTAGTTCACTTCAAATCCTAGCAAGCAGCAGCTGAAACACTGCTGAATGACCTTTGACATAGGGACCCATGAATGCCCCAAGTATGATTTCACTTTCACCACGTTCTTTGTGAGTCTGAATGCTTGTCAAATCAGATGTGTGTTTAGACCTTTTCACTGGATGTGCTTGGAGGGAAAGAACAAAGCCTGGGGTCAACTTGGCATAATCCCTGCGTTTATCTTTATTCTATTATAGCGGCTTGTGGGGGATGGAGTAACTATTCTCTGTGAGGTGAAAGTGCAAGTAGAGTGTAGGTAGGCTATCCGTCTTTTCTTCTAGACTTTCCCAACAGCCTAACTGGTCTCCCATGATTTACTTGCAATAATGTCGGCTGACTAGGCAGGTTGCTGGCTGATCCATGTGATTTGCTAGTTTTTCTACCCATCACTGTTTTGTAGCTGCTGTGCTTATCCGGTGGTGTAAATAAACACATACATACAGCTTGTCTTGGGTATCACATGCAGAAATGGGTCTGTGCTACACAGTGCTTTGTTCTCCCCGGTGGAGATAGGGGCAGGGGGGGAAAATGACATAGGTTTTTACACTACGACTACTTTTGCTTCAGTGCAAATCATCTTTTTATTTGAAGAGATAAACAGCTTCATAGGGTTCATATGTATTCTTTGCTTTTGCAGGTATTAGTCACAAAAGTAAGGAGTGACTAAGTCTGTTATTACCCATTCAAATTGGGAAAGCCTTTGTCTCTAAGGGAAGAACCGTAGAGTTCTACTAAATGATTGTTATAGACTTTTTGCAGTATTTTTAGATTTTTACTCCTGTGGTAGATTCATTTCACAATACAGGATTGTTTCTGTGTGGAGCTGGAGTGGTCTGAATCTGTAAACGAGCTATTGTGCAGTAAAGTACAAGTGGGTGGAGGAACTATATGACAAAAGGCCTAGTTACCTTTACAGTTTGTTCGCTGTACCTCATACACTTTGTTTCAGAAGAAAAGCACTATTCAAAGACTTGAGGATAAGGAGGCAGTCTTTCACACGAGGCTTGTGGGAAATTTCTCTCAAACTTGTGGGGTTTCAGCTTGTGCAGATTTGCTTGCACCTTCTGAGTTTCCGTGGAACGACTTAATGTGTCTCTGAACCCCCCACACCTCACGGGGTGAGCACTTCCCCATCTGATGCATTGGCCAGTATTTTCCACCTTACATGCACATGTTTGGGGGTTTTTTGTCTACTTTTTAATTAAATTTTTAAAAATTTATTTTTAAATAAAGAGGTTTTTTTGGGGGTAAGAGCTTTCGAACTTGAAAATAATTCACCCTCATCAACTTCAGATATTAAAAGCACATTAAACAGGAAGGAGAGATCTCTTTTCTTTTTTTTTTTTTAATAACTAAACCGAATGAAAGTCATTCTCAAAACACAACTGTGCCTTTTTTTAGTTTTAAAACTAAACTTAAAAATTTAAAATTTGATGGTCCTCTGTGTTAAATCTCCAGTCCCCTTCATTTTCTTCCATGTGTTTCATAGTTTACTTTCTGTTTTCATAGCTTAGAGGATAAGTACTTAAAAACCTCTTCATTTTGCTTGAAAACAGATACGGTGCCCTCAGAACCCAATTTTCAGATTTAAAACACTTTCACACAAAGAATTGCTGATGAGCTGGACGTTTTTGGGGTTTGTTATTTGTTTTCTTTTAAGGGGAATCGAGTTACTTCAGTCCACCTGGAGAAGAGAACAAGTGCTCTGGGGAGAGCAGGGCTCTGCTTCTCTTGCCTGACCCAGGCAAGCAGGGGTGGCTGAAGACAAGCAGCTGCTGCACGCTCTTGCTGGACATGAACACCCAGAGCTGGGTCCTGCTTCCCAAAAGAAATGGAAGGAGTACTCAGCCCCACAGGTCACAGCCCTGCACACGAGCTAGAACGAACAGGCTCCAACCCAACAGAGTAATTTAAAAATAAAGTAGTGGAGGCCAGGACCTGTGCCTGTTTTAGCTGTCTGGGCTGTTGAAACACTAGCCACTGGCTGGAGAGCACAAGAGGTATTTAGGGTTAGGAAGAGGTCTGATAGGGTTTGAGTAATGGCTTTCATTCCTTGTTAGCTGCATCCTTTCAAGGTTTGTGTGTGTTGAAGAGGGATGTTTTCAGCCTCCGGTCTGCTTGGTGCTACTCTAACTGCTCTAGCAGAGTAATTCTGGGGAACCTACTTTGTCATCGTCTTTTACTGCTTAAAGGAATAGGTTTAGTGCCTTTGTTTGACTCCATCAACGTATTTTTGCTCAGAATCTCAGACTGAGCAGCATGGTGTGCTTTTTTGTGTGGTTTCTGCCCTGATGGTTTACCCTCCCCCTTCCTATCGCAGCCTGCCACGCACTTCTTCTTTGGATGTTGCACTTTGCATACCTGTCACTACCCTGCATACAGGAGCCTACAAATCTGCATGTAGTGTCTTTGCTGCATGCTTAGTTCCATTGTATAACATTAATGCCAGCAAGAACTTGCATCTTAAAACTCCCTTGAGTAACGCTGTAAATTAGCAAGTTGTGTCTAGAATATCCACCTACAAATATATGCCACAATGTTTACTGTTTTACAGTATAGCAAAACTCTGAACAATTCCACCATAGTTGAGTGAAACTGATACATGTTTTTCAGAGCTGTTTATGAGCTCTCATCTACTTATCTTGGGTACTTGCAAATAATACCAGAAAATCCTTTGCTTATATTAACCAGAATGAAAAGGCAACAGTCGACTGTTAACTTTTGCAGTTTCAGGTTTTTTAATTGGTAAATCAAACCTTCCATTCTTAAAATTCTACTTACACTGTTATGTAATGGCATTTTATTTATTTCTGCTTCCCTCCTCTTCTGTCAGGCTATGAAACTACATGCTGTGTAAGAGTTTCTCTTTTCTTTATGTTCTCTGTTTCAAGATTATATTAAACTTGAAATGTTAAGGGAGGTTTTCTAGTAACTGATGCTCCCATGGCTTCTCTGTTGACTGCCAAACCTGTGTTGTCTTGGTTTTTTGTGGAGTGAGGGTGGGGTTTGGAGAAACAGCTCTATCAGCTGGGAAGTGGAAAGGCTGAACTGGAGAAGAAATGATGGAGGAAACAAACCTGCTGGTTTGTACCTAGTTGTGAAGTAGAACATCCCTAGTTGCTCTTAGGGTCTTCCAAGAAGGTCAGCATAACTGTTCTCCTTATGCCAGCTTGAGGTGGGAAGACATACAATAGAGAGGTGAAGCAAGGGAATAAATTAGTGGCAGGGCTAGGAACAGTCAGTCAAACCTCCTATTAAGCAGCATTTATTTAAGTTGTATGAATATTGAGGAGGTAAGAGCACTCTAAAACTTATACAATGCTGAAAATCCATCAGGGAAGCAGCAAAACAATCTAGCTGTGTGCTGCTGATCTAATTTCACAGTCGATCTCAAATGCAGTCCAGTTCAAAGAGGCAGCTATATACTTCAGTCATATCAAAGCTGACAATTCAGGAATGTAAACTTGTTGGATTTTAAGTTTCTCTTACTGTCCCAAGCAAGTGTCTGGGGGATTAAAAGAACTCTAATAAGCCTTAAAGGCTGTCTAATTTGAAATAGTTTAGACCATGAAGACACAGACAGAAGCATTCAAAACCACAGTTCCTGGCGGAATAGCTGACCAGAAGCCTGCCATGTGGGGGTCCTTCAGCTCATCTGCCCCTGCAACTTGCCACACTGCAGAATCTTCTTGCTGATTTGGAAAGCCTGCTTTCCAAGGCCTGCAGCCCACTGGCATGAAGCATTCCTTCAAAATGGACTGAAATCCATGTTTTTAGTAAGCTCCCTACTCTAGTTTTGAGCTATTAATCAATGTAAGTGTGTTGAGTGTGTGAATGGACTCATCTCAAAATTGAAACAAGTGGGTTTGTCCCCAGTTTTATCTCCGCCTGGGAACATTGAAGTCAAGTCCTGTAGCATGTCTGGCTACTGACAGTTCCAAGGGTTTTATCCTTACTTTGAGCTTTAGTTTACTATGATTTGGTTATGTTGCAGAATACTTCATTCCAAAACTTACCTCACCTGCTCATTTAAAACTGACTCTGGTCCTATTTAAGTAGCAACTACTAATGACTGAAACAAACTGACAGCTCTGTGCTACTAGTATTATGGAATTGTTTCCAGGGTTTTTATTTGTTGGCTGGTTTGGTTTATTTCTTGAAGTCAGTCCTGTCCTAATTGCTAAGAGGGGATACAGGGCAATCAAAATAACGACGAATTTTGGTCCTTGGGCAAAATAACAGAGAACTTGCTACTGGAGATTACTTGACAAGGTATTAGATGCAGGAAATAATATTCAGCTAAACAAAGGTTTAGGGAAAGTATTAGCTCTGGTGGTCATGTTGAAAAAGTGAAGGTGTGGAATGAACAGCTTTTGTGAGGCTTCAAGAAGACAGAATAATGCAGCATCACTGTCATGTTATTTATGGCAATATTTCATTCAAATCTCTCTATAACTTGCTTGAATCTATGCTTTTACATTCTGATTCTTTGCTGAAAATCATTTCTGGTCAAGGTGGCAGGCAACCCATAGGAGAAGGAACCAATGAATTGTTGGTAGAGGTGTCAGTCCCACCCTGCCCTGGAGAATCCTGGTCACCAAGAAAGCTGGGTGTAGATGAATACCTTGGTAGGCCAATTGTTGGCATCTCAAGGGTTAAGAGTGTATCCTGTGCTTTCCCTCTTCTGTCCTTTCCTGGGGCTGTGAGGTACTGAGGGACTGAGAGGGAGAAGGATGTTAGCCTGCGTAATTGTCAAACAAGTGGTCCCAGTGTTATTCTATGGGCAACCAATTGATGCAATCTGTGGCTCTGTCAACAAGTGGATCTGTTATCTCACAATTGGGACAGATTAAGAACAAGTGGTCAATTTACAGCAATTCAGGGAAGTGCTGCTTTGTTGTCTTATTGTAGTGTCTGAGCATGCCCTAATTCACATTCTGACTTCTGTGGTTTTAAGGTTTTTCTTTTTTGCTTTTGTTTAGAATACATTATTTTCTTTCACTCGACCTTTCTTTCTTTATATAATTTCCTAGATTGTAAGGTCAGCGCTAGGTATGTACACATGGCAAGTTGGGAAAATGTGGCACAACTATAATGCTTACTTTATTAAAAAGGTAAATCCATGTCAGCCCTTCCCTGTTCACACAGTTCATGAATGAGGGATATTTTCCCTGAGCAGTTGTGTGCTGGAAGTCATTCAGATGTGTTGCTATTTTTGAAGACAACTTTTGTAGGGCAGAATCTCTCTTCCTTATGTATATCTAGAAACTATTTGCTTTTCATGCAGACTGAAACTTGTATGGAACGTAATTCAGGAATGTAACTCTTGTTCTGTTAGCAGGCTTTCTTACTGACTTGTATTTTGACCAGTCCTTTTTCACGGAAGGTTTTTTTAAAGGACTGTTCTCCCGGCAGTTGCTTTACAGCATGTGTATGTTTGGCCTATCAGCATGCCTATGTACTTTGGCTGTATAAATTGTAGGGTTGGCTCACAGACTTGAGCACCTAAATTTAGATGCCAGGGCGTGAGCTCATTGCCTGCACTCCCGTTATAGTCTGCAGAGACCTAGTCAGTGGACCTGAAGAGCTGTTCAGCTGACTGAACACAGGTATCTGCTTTAGGATGAGCAGAATAGTTCTTTAGAAGTCGTTAATTATAGTGGGAACTTAAGCAGCTATTTGGCTTATAAATACCTAAATCTAGGTTTTACTGTCAATGAGCTGTATCTCACCCTAATGATGTTTTTTTATCTCTAACACTTGAAAAACTGGCTTATGGTACTTCGCTATTAAAACTCCCGTAGTGAGTTCTCTCCTATGTTACTTTCTTTTGAAAATAATAATAATGGCTGAAGTTCCTGAGTGCTCAGAGCTACATCTTGAATATGATACCTGTCTCAGAGCTTTCTCTAATGATCTGATCTCAAGTTTAGCTTTCAGTTCTCGGGGGCTCACAGACTGGTATCTTATTTCAGCCGGGAAACAGACATCCTGCCTCCCCCTACCCCATGCACCCCCCTTCAGAGCATCGTGGTAGAGTTGTAGCTGGACCCATCTGACTCAAGCCAGGTTTTCTCTGTCTCATAATGCGAAACGAGTGAGCAATCAGTGTGCCATCTCGAACTGTTATGAGGAAATTGCAATGAAATTGTACTGTTGTCTCTTACTCCGTTGCATCTGCCATCAGAGTTGGTCACAACTAGCTTTTAACTTAAAATGTTAATTTCTGTTGATTACCTAAATAGTGCTTTTGTACTGAAATGATGATGATAAGTGAAACTGTGAGCATTGGAGCAGGGAGGTTTGATAATGGGAAAAGCTGCTTTGAAGCTTTGAATTGTGAGAGCTGTGAGAAGAATTAATTTTTTTTTTTTTCCAATAACAGTGAAATTTTCAGTGCAATGGCCTTGAGTTCAATGTGGTTAGAGTAATTGCTGGTTGTTTCAGATCAAGGAAGAGTCAATTGTGTAGCTGAGCAACTTAGACAGCAAAATGACTTTTTTTACTCCATTTTTCTTCCTGTTATATTAATAGTTGCTTTCTAAAGGTTTCTTTCATAGCCAGAGTGCATCTCTCTGGACATGCAGACAGCTTGGATTTTGCTATGTCCTTGCTTAACCACAAGATCCAGTCTGTACTTAGGGAGTGACTGTGGGGGGCAACACAGACAAGAACCTGAAGAATGGTGCATAAACAAATGGATGGTTTTAGTTAAATCTCCCAGGTTGTGCAAAGTTCTGGCTGAAATGGCTCCATCTTGTAATGTTCATGCTGTACAGTGGTGTTTTCCAGGTTTTTTTACTTCATTTATGGAAATAAAGAGATTTACGTTAGAACAGGAGTATATTTGCACGGTAGCACTAAACTAGTGGACTGGTGGAACACAGATTAGGTATCCTGTAGGAATTCAGCCTGCGACAGTCTTTTTTTAATCTCAGATTCTGAGATTAAGTGACAGGATTATTTGAACCATCCTTTCAGGTACAGATTTTTCAGGAGGAGGCCAAGAGGGAAGTGCAACACTCTTCTCTCAAATTTTATACTGATTTTTTTCTTCAGTATCCTGTTCTGCAGATACAAATTCATGCAGCCTGACAAGTATATCTTTGCTTCCTTTTCTTGTCTCCATAAGTGTATCAGAATAATATCTGGCTGCTTTGCAACATCAGTATGTACCTGGTGGTTTTTTGTGTCATGGCTTTTACTTGAAAATTATCTGGTGATTAAAAATTACAGAGGAGTAATATGTCTATATGTGCAACTGTATTAGAAGTTTTGTATTAATTTTTCCAAATTTCCATTGAAAAGAACTAATTTAATTTCAAGAATTGAGCAATATATTAATCTATTTCTGTAAAATCAAAACCTCTTGAAGCTATACACAAAAATCTATTAAGTCACCATATTCCTTCAGTAGTCTGAAAATGTGATATTTGAGTGAAAATGGTCTATGCAGTGTTGTCTTCTGATCATTTTACATTAGTGTAAATTTTAGGAAGTCTTTAGGAAATGCCTTTAAAAAAAAACAAAAACAAACCCAAAACCCCTACTTTGTTGTTGTTGTTGCAAATATCCTTTTGAAGAATTCAAATCCACGTTTGATAATTAAACTTATGAAATGTAATCTGAAAGAAACTGGTGATCTGAAAATAATTTGTCCAATATGTAGCAATGAGATTTTCTACTCGGAAGGAATCTTCACTCATTAACCGTGCAGACTGACCTTTTGGGGATTTTGGTCTCAAATAGTTTCAACTGGAGTGTAATTACAGAAAACACTGGAAAGTTCTTCAAACTGTAGTTGCTCGCTGCTCTTAATATGTACATACCTTAGAAATGGTGGTCCTGAAAGAGCTTGAGATTCATAGTGGCCAGCTAACTGTGAGCTTCCAGGACTCTGGAGTGGCTCCTTGTTTGCAGAAAAATGCTAAGGAGGTGGTGCTGCAGTTGTATATGTCACTACTGAAGACCAGAGCTAGAATATCGTGCCTGCTTCTTGTGCCAGCTCTTCAGAATGGTTGCCAGCATAGCGTGATGTGCAGAAAAGATTCTGTGTTTGTATTAAAAACCAAACCAAACTGACAAGCAAATATTAAAAAAACAACCCCAAACAAAACCAACACCACTAAACCAAACAAAAACACCCCATCAGAACGAAACACCAAACTCACATAAAAAGTGTAGCAAACCCATTATTGCTTAGAATAAAGAAGCAGATTACCCGGAGGAAGGGTAGGAAGTGTTGTGGTAAGTGTCATAGCTCAAAGGAGGATGTGAAAGCTGAAGTTGGGTAGTTCTAGCAGGGAAAGGGAGATGTGCATTGTTTCTCAGTAGTTACTTTTAGCAGAGCTTCTGCTTCTACATGCCAGATCTTAGAGACAGTTAAAACTGGGGAGTTTACCAAAAGTTGGCTTGTGATGTTCATAAATTAATTTTTTAATGGGCCTAATAAGCCCATTTTTAAATAATAAGCCTTTTTAAAATAGTAGGTTTCAGACGAACCAGAAATCATGGACTTCTTGAGCTGGTGGGTGAAACTTCTCTGTTCTGTGCTACTCAAGATGTCAGGCTAGATCATTATGCTGGTATCTGTTTTTAAACCAGGGCTGGGGGGAACACAAATCTTTGCACATTTGTTAATGAATTACAGTCTAGATACAAGATTTCAGTATTTGTGTTCTGAGAAATGTTTTCAAATACTAGTTGCTTAAGAAAAGGTAAGAAAAACTTAGATGCAGTTTAGTTAAGCTGACATGTATGCAATGTATCTCCAAGTTTGGAGAATATATGCAGCCTTTTTCATAAATATTCTTTTATGTGATAATTTGTCTTAATGTCTTATACATCCCTCTCCCATAGCAAAAGTATATTGCAGTGAAAGAGTTGGTGAGTAGCATTCATGTCTGTGTTGGCTTTCCACAGATAGTGCAGATGTTGGGGGTTATTATTTGCCCCAATAGGTAAATTGGGAAGTTAATTAACAGCTGATTTTTGTACCAACTCTACTATTCAGTTTTGTGTGTTGTCTAAACAGCTGTAGGAGGATGTCTGGATTCTTGGGGTTGTATCAGGAGAACGGCAAGTAAAACTTATACTCAGGTAGAACTGTAAATTATCTGATACTTACTTACCTGTTCAAATATCAGACCTCTGAGTTTTTAAATAATGCACCTGGCCATACTTTGGGGGCTGGATGGTGCTAGGTTCTTTCTTGGTCATGAGTGCAGCAGACTACCCACAGTAAGCTGGAGATGCTCTTGGTCTATATCTGGTATCCCAGATTTCTTTCAACTAGATTGTTTTATTTGGAAGAAACACAGATAGTTCCACTGTACAATGTATTAGTTGCTGTTGGCTTCCAAAAACTCAGCAAAGAGTGAGTATACTGTTAACATCCTTTTGTTACAAGGTTTATTTTATTGTTTTCCCCTCAAGAGGTTTGAGCTTTATTTTTTAAAAAAGACAGCTTTAAACAAGAGATGCTGTTTACTGGAGTGGAAGGGGAAAAGATGCATCGCTAATACTGTCAATGATCTTTTCTGCTGTTTATTGAGTGGAATAAAGGATGAAGGTGAGTGTTTTAATCCTTGCTTATGTGCTTATGCACCTTAAACCTCTGCCATTACCAAGAAAGGTCACAACTGCACTTTTTAGAGCACTGAACATACCTAGTGTTTTTGATTTATTCTCCAGAAGGGAAGAAAAGTAGTTGTGATGTTTCAAGAAAAAAAAAAACCAAAAAAAAACAAGAAAGGAGAAAGGAACTATGGTGGTCATCAGCATCCCTGCAACTCTAATTGCCAGCTATTTTGCAAAGTGATGATGATGATGTGAAGTAGTCATCTTTTTCCCATTCCTCTATTGAATGCACTCTTCTGTAGGCTCTTGCTGGGGCAGTTGGAGCCAGTTTATAATGGTTGTAACTTGCAGTGCTGCCAATCCAACATTCCCTTTTTCTCTGAGCTGGTTTTCTGCTGAACATGTGTCCTCTTTGGTTACGTTCCCTGTGCTTCAGCATATCTAAGGTGCCTACCTTCTGGAAGCACAGCCCAATGTGACCCTTTACTCCACAGCTGGCAAATGGCACCAGTGTTGGCCAAGATCAGCTTTGAAATTCTGCCAGCCCTAAGAGACTGTCTGCTTTCTGTACTGTGCAGAAACTGTCTGGGGGGCTCTACTTGGTAACAGCCATACTGAATGAGATTTCATAGCATGGATCAACCAGCATCTGCTTTACTGGATATGAACAAGTAATATTTCATAACTCTACTTAATGGCATCCTCCTGTATATGAAGTAACAGAGGGTTTTTTGGGAGGAAGAGTTATCCAATGAAGAATATCCATATACAGTGCAGTTCCGCTTGGTGTAGAACTTTTTGCACAAGTTAGTGAAGAGTTACAATCTCATAATTGGTTGCACCTCCACAAATTACTCTGTTGCAAGCAAGAGTGCTATAGTTACTGTGGTTCAGGAAATCTGGGTCTTTGTAAACTCTAGAAAAGAGCATATTTACTTAAGGTCTAATCCAGTGCACACAACATGCATCACAGGCTTTCCACAACTGCATCTTGTTTAAGATGGAATCTCTCTAGGAAGTGTATGCTACTTTAATTTTCTTTTTAGTTTTGGGAGAGTGGTGTTCTCAGCTGAAATTGTGCTTTTAACAGTATAAACCAAAAATAACTTCAAATTCTGGTTGTTGTAGGGATTTTAATGTATTTGTTCTGCTCCAAGTGTAGCGACATACATGACAGGAAAACATTATTTTTTCTAAATTGGTTAGACTTATTTCTTCTTTTGAAGGATATGATTGTTCTGATGTATTCTTGTTGTAGTAGCACGTAACAGCACTTGAACTGAATCAATGCCATCAGTCCCCGTTGGTGTAACTACAGCACTGAGATAGATGTTGATCATGTGCAGGGGAAAAAATCCATGATCTATCCTAAAAGAATTCAACTCAAGTTTAGACCAGTATCCATTTCATCCAAACATTCTCCAGAGTCAACTTACTATTTCTTTGTGTCTATTTTCTTTTCTCCCAGTTTTTGCATTCTTGCTGTGCTCTTTTACAATTTTCTGTTTATATTGCAAAGATAATGAAAGATGGATACTTTTTGGATTTGGGGTCCAAGTGAGCCTTACTGCTTTTGGACCTGTGTGAGATTTTTTCCCCTTTCTTTCCTCTTCTCCCTGCTCTCTCACCCTACTCCCACCTAACTAGTGTAGGTTTAGCTCTAGCAGTGCCCTGAACCTAATTTCTGGTGAAGTAAGAAAAAGACTTCTGCTAGCCACGCAAATGGAAAAGATCTGTATAAATTTAGGATGGTGCACTAAAGTTAAACTTGTAATGTTTTTGGTAAGGTCAGTAATGACCTAGAACAACGACCTGTAACCATCATGTAGAATTGTATAGTATTTGTGTGTGAGGGGCTAGGGACAGGGACATCTTTATTAAATAGCTTTTTTTTTTTTTTTGGTAATGGGAGTTACTTTGAACCAGTTGAGTAACTTCTTGTTACTTTGAGCAGGTAAATGTTCATGTATTCAGGGAAAATGCTTGGTTCTTTTAATGTAAAAAGCAAACCTTTTGTTTACAACTTCAGCATTTTAATAATTTCCTTACTGCCAAGTAACAGCAGCAAGTTCCTGCTGCCCTGGCATCAAGATAAAAAATTAAATAATAACAGTCTTGGTAACTCATAGGCTCTCTTGTCCTGTGAGAGTGAATTAATTGCTAACAACATTATCTTATCTGTCAGTGATTTCCTTTGAGGTATAGCAACCGATTTTGTAAAGAAAGACCCCTACTGTGATGTCTACTGGAATCTGGACAGCTGGTCACTATTTTCCATTGGCTATTCTGAACCACCAAAGCAGCAGTTACATGATAAGGGACCATTTCAAACCTGCATGGTCTGCACTTACTTTAGCAGAGCTGTTTAGTCAAGTGAAGCAGCTACAAATGAGTCCCAACAGTTTTTTAGGTAGGTTCAAAGTGTTCCCTGAGGAGTAACTTCTGAAAAGGACCCATAAGGAATTTCTTTTAAATGCTTAGCAATAGTTTTGATACCCTGAGCTTCACCAGATTTCCAGTGTAAAAAGCAAGCAACTGTGATGCAAGGTTTGGAAAGTTAAAGGTTGTTAAGGGAGAAGGAGACAAAAACCTCATTTGGATGAGACTTTCTTATCCTAAAACTGGTAGTACTACCATAGATCCAGCCCCCTGTGGAACCAGCATGAGAAGCTGGAACAAATGCAGTTTTTACCTCAAGCTTGCAATGTGTAGGAGTTTGGAAAAGGTCCCACGAAGAGTATTTCTATAGCTTTTAGCTCCAAAAACAAACAAATGTTAAAAAAAGAAAAAAAAAGGCCCGAATTGAAATGTGAAACAAACTAATGCAAAGATGTCTGGCAATTTGTTTTGCAGCTCATTTCAAGGTGAGATGTGTGGCATTTAGCTAGTGGTAAGAAGCTGTTCAGACTCCAATTCAGTAAATCAGGGTTTCAGAATCTAGGTATTCACATTTAGAAAAAAATGTTACTGATATTAGTTTGGCTGTTTCGGATTCCAAGTTCCACCTGCTATTGTTATACTGATAAATAGCACAGCCAATGAAATATCTGGGTATAGATATTGCAAAGGCAGGCACTGTTTGCAGCTTCCACTGTTATCCACGGAGGTGAGATGTAAATGAAGAGATCAATTTATATTTTGAACATGAGAACACAACTTTGCTGCTATACTTCTGCTGATCCAAACCTGAAAGTTGTTACGTTGTTGAGTTAGCAGCTTTTTGGGAGTTGTAAAGCAGCTTGCAAATAAATTCTGTTTAAAATGACCAGACTTTTTGAACTGTTGCAGTTCTCCCATGTTATTTAACTATATAAACATGTTGTGCTGCCTTCATCCCTTCCTTCCAGTCTACCCCTGGAGTGAGAAAGGCAAAATCAGTAATTGTCTTCTGTGATGCTGTGCCATCAATAGTCTCAGTAGAGAGGTCTATTGCAGTTCTAATTGCAATCCCAAGGAGTTGATCTGGTTATGTTCGGGCGCTTCTGTAGCATTTGTATGGATACCTCTTTGTCATACACAAGAGGCACCCAAGGACCGTTTCTCGGACAATAAAAATCTGGACATAGGTGGCCTCCTATATGTTTTCTGCTCTTTCCCCAACTTGCTCCACTTTAATGAATGTTAGTGGATGGAGGAGAGAGAGGACCACAAGTAAGTGCAGGTATGTGTGCTTCAGCTGGTGAACTCTTAACTTTTTGAGATGTAGGAATGATACTTAGGCTTATCTTGAGTGGGAATTCCTGTGGTTGGTTCTTCTATTGTGCTCCAAATACTTCTAATGGTGTACTTAAAAATTTGGACAAATTTTCTGCACAGAAGTATCTTCAGAAGCCAAATTGTGTAATTTGTGACTTTTATTTAAGCTCATACCTTTCCATCAGAAAAAGGGTAACCAGTTCCAAGAATAGCATGTCCCAAGGCAAGAGTGTTTTCTACAGATAACTGCTTGGTCTTGTGCTATGAGAGGAAACTTTCTTTTGGGGCATCTCAGAACTAACTTACAGTGTCTACTGTCCTAATCTGACTGAGTTATGTTCTCATTGCCCAAGTAGTGCTATCTAGTCACTTGAAATAAGAAATCAGGACCAAGCTGGTAGAATAGGATGAAAACCCTGAATCTGTTGCTGCATGTTGATATGTCTCATTGTTCAGCATGTGTATTACCATATGCTCTGCGGACTCAAAAAGGGGTATTCTGAAGGTTTACAAAACAAAGCTTTTTGCTGTTTCTCAACTATCAGGCTGTCACTGTATTTGGACAAAAAGCTTTGAAACACAGCCACCTGTTCACAAGTTGCTTTATGAAACCAGTTTTTTTCATATTTCCCCATGTAGATGTCAAAGCAGATTTATATAGCATAGTCTTGCACTGTGTAGTACTTATATGACTTCAGTCAGTGGTTGTGTAGGTCATCTAGGAATGATCAAATTTAGAGGCATTAAGTAAACAAAATGGATTTCCTTATTCTCATAGTGTAATTCTGTTTTCATTTCAAGTTCTGAAACTTATAAGGTCTTTTCTCCAATATGGAAACATCCACAGAATTTTCTCAACAATAATTAAATGTACTAAGAAGTAATTTTTTGTTTTGCTCCAAAGGTGTCTGGCCAAGATGTGGAAAAAGTTCTTATCCTGATACTGGAGCATTTCTAGCAAGTTACCTGTTCACTGACCTATGTGAAACAGAAGGATTCTCTTGGAAAAGCTGTTGGTGTGATCTCTCACAATTGTCATACCTGCTCTGTTAATGTAAAGACTTATTTTTCTTGTTTTGAATAAGAAAAGAGATGTCTGCTGTTATATGCAATTTTCTCACTTTAAATACACTGTTTAGAAGGGAAAAAGTTTGGCTTGGTGAAAGGATTTAATTGTGAAGTACAGAAAATTGTCTATGAAGCTGTGGATGGAGGAAATGAAGTTGATATCCCAACCATCCGTTGATACCTTGTCCCAAAGAACTACTGTACTTCCAAGAAAGTTGGACACCAAAGGCAAGACTGTAGTGTACTAAAAACTCATCCTAGTTGCATTGGTTTCAAAGATGTTGGCAAGAGGTGTGGCAGTGTGACTTTTGACTGATATAGCTATGGCAGTAGAAATTCCCTGAATCATTTAGGAGTTTATATGGACAAAACTCTGATTTTCCTGTAACACATTTGGAGATACTAAGATAAGCCAGTAAATGTTATCAGATGTGTCCTTTTCTTAGGCAGACAGGGCAGGTCATCACTTGGCTAGTTGTACTGTAGTGGCAAAGCCCTTTGGTTACAAATCTCATGCTGCAGTGCGGAACAGGACTCTTGAGCACATGAATCTGAAGAATGAGTGATGGCTCCAGCTTTTGTCGAACACAAAAACTGAAGGCTGAACCCCTTGCAAGTTTGGAGAACCAGGCTTTTCTCCTGAAGCGTGGTTGAGTGCTAATTCCTTATCAATTTAACTTCTGCTGTGTCATGCCCTTGATTTTAATAGCCGTGACTCACTATATGTGCCCCAGCATATTACGCTGAGTTCAAGTAATAGCCGTCGCTCGGTCATGGCCGTGCTTCGGCGTCTGGGGCGAGCGGTGAGCGGCGTTGGGTTACTCACGAGAGGAAGGGTGTGGAGGAAATGTGATACTGCTTGACAAATGGCCTGTAACCCTTTTAGCCTGAACCTGCCAGAACATACACACATAGTCAAGGCCATATGCTGCCTAAAGATTATTTTATATATGAAAAGAGAAGAGCAGCTGGCAGGCATAGCTAATACAGGGGAGTTTATGGAGTTGAGATGTCCCAGGCCTGAAACTTCAGGCTTCTGGGAACCAACCTAGTTGCAGGAGAGACAACATGACTTCAGACTGTGGCTTAATTCAAGGGGAAAAAAAAGATTTATAAGTTATTTTTTATAAAAGGAGCATAAGAAAAACAGGAAGAATTATCAGAAATTATACTTTAAGTACGGGTAGTTGGTGTGGTGTTTTTTTCTGAGGGAATAGTAGCTGGTAAAAACAGAGTGAAAAAACTCACATATACAAGTGCGGGGACTCATAACGTGTTTCAGCATAAACTATAAAGCCTGAGTGTGAAAGAGCAACCCTGAGCAAGAATTAATAGTGTTGGAATAAGATGTTTTTGACACAACTTTTTGGTTTTGTAATTTTCCCTAGTAAACCTCACAGTTTAATATTTGAATGCTGTCATTTGTTTTCAGCTAATAGTAAGCTGATCTCAAGCCAAGCATTTTCATATTCTTAAGTTTCTTAAGAGGGTTACACACTACTGCTACAAGAATACATCAGAATAATCATATCCTTCAAAAGAAGAAATAAGTGTAACCAATTTACAAAAATCAAAGTGCTTTCCTGTAATGTATATCATATAAGGACCTCCTGTCTCCATGATGCATTGAAGAAATGATGCCAGGCGTTATGACTACATCAAGACTCTGAAGGAAAGTATTCATGTAACTGCCAATAAACACTGTCTTGAGAGGCTCTAGGCTTTATTGAAGTCTCAGTGTTCCTCTGACAGCCTTGTTTGACATCATGCTAGTCAAAGAGCAATGGAAGAGGTGACTTAATTAGAGGGTGACCAGAAAAGCAATGAAAGGAAGAACCATGTTCTCAAAAACATTTATTGTATGCATTTTACAATTTTACCTTGCACTTATCTGGGCTGAAGATGTTTCTGTATAACTATTAGTTTGTTTTAAGCTCATTTTCTCCTCAGCTGCTTATCTCTTGTCTCATATGGGAGGTGAAGAAGAAAAGTAGGAAAATTTTCCTTGGAGATTTTTTTTTTTTTTGAGTAGATTCAGCCAGAAATGGCCTTGAGTTGTCTTTTAGAGCAGGGGGAGGGGCTTCAGTGAAAAGAGTGCACAGGGAAGCAGGCATGAAAGGAGACATGGCAGACTCTGTCCTGTAGGATGAGTACACTAGTTTCATCCTAATTTAATGTGAAATGTGGGGGAAGGTTGAGGATGGGAATTGTAAGCTCTATGTTACATAAAGGTATAAGATTTTGGAACTTTACTTTGTGTGAAGGAAGCATTATGTAATAGAATAAAATATTAATATGTGATTTTTAGCAAGTAGACAAATTTAAGATTTAACACTTGTCATATCAACGGTATTAAAGCAACTGGATTTGTATGATTCAGAAATACAAGAACTGTTTATTATGTTCAAGGAAGTCCCTCCCTTTATGTCTTCTCTACTCCCATTCTTTCCTCTTCCATTCGTTTGCTTCCTCTCTTTTTGGGGAAAAAGATGTTAGATGGCTTTTATGGACTAGAGACTGGCTTAATGAATGTAGATTGGCAGTAATTCTTTGTAATTGTTAACTGTTAATGATGATTTCCTCCTCCTCCTGAAAATACATTTTATGGTTGGACAAGTTGCGGAAAAGTTCATTTAAGTTTTCTGACAGTGATTTTTAATGCTCCATTTGCTGGGGGGGGGCAGCCAAAGTGGGGAAATCAGTTTGGCTGTGAGTTGCATGTTGGACGAGTTTTGCTAACAAAGGTCAATGCGTACATTTTCACTTCAGGAGTGTTTGGAACTTGTCTTTGCTAGACCTCTGGAAGAAGCAGTTTGTTAGGCTTCACTGCCTATTGAATAGGATTTTGGTGAATGGTTAAATTACTTTGTATGTGAACTATGACTCTTTTATGACTTACTTAAAACTAATTAACACACCATGCTTACTTGAAGCAACTTCTGAGTTTTGACTTTGAGCAAAAAGCACCCACCAAAAACTTTAGCAAGTACTAAACTCCTTCGGCTAGACTTTAGTTCACTTCTGAAATATTTCCTCTGCATCAGAAGTATGAAATATACATGCTCTACTTTTCTCTCTTACTATATTCAGGCCTTTTTTTTTTTTTTTTTTAATCTGCAGCCAGACACAATAAAATACTTTGTTCTACCATGGGAGGGATGGCAATAGCAGCACATGTGGAAGTTTGACCTTTAAAGGCCCTTCCAACCCAACCTATTCTATGATTCTAAGTTTCTGGGCAGAAGCATATTCAGGGTCTGACAGTCACCCCCAAAATCAACCAATAAAAAACCCAAACAAAAGAAAAACCAAAACACCCACCAAAAAAACCTGAAACCCAAAACAAACCTGCCATGAAGCAGAGAACTTAGAAAAGCAAAAAAGGAAGAAAGTTTCAAGTACTTTTAATTGTGCTGCTAGTTAAGGCAGGCTGTTCTTGAATGGAGAGAAGATTTTCATCACATTTGGTGGTATAAAGAAACATAATTTGTAGCAAAAAGTAAATGAAGTATTACTACCAAACTTGAAATCACAATTGATAGCGTTCAGTTTTGTTTACTTTGGTGGTTTGATGTGGGTTTTTTTGACTTATATGTTGTCTTTTAATTTTTTACAAATTTTCGCAAGTCATATATAACGTTTCAGGAGCAGTATCAAAATAGGTACCTTCAGTTTCTTTATCAAAAACATGTCATTCTTTCCTTTCGGGCAATCCTTTGCCTGAAGAATACCTGAAAATTACTTTTAGTATCAATGGCAAGGATGTCTTCTTTCTTATTTTCTCTGTCTCAATGTCTGTTTAGAACATAAAATTTAAAATAGAGCTGCTTCTGAGGCTTTCCAAAGCTATCTGTCTGTATTAAATATCGGAGAGTCAGTTCTAATCACTAGTAGAGTGTGCAAACCTGTGTGTTGGAACATGTAATTGTGGCACATCCTGCCAAGAAGAAATCTGATTTCCAGTAACTGGGTGGCAAAGAGTCTGAGGCCACTACAGCTAGAAAGTGAGGAACCTCGGGGATGAAGAAAACAGACTGGGTTATATCTTGGTGTTCCCTTTAAAGTATTTTTCTACAGGAACAGAGTGTAAGTTTAATAAAAATACATGTTGGGTTTTTTCCTTCCGAGTCTTGAGACATAATTCCAGTTTCATTAACATTAGGCACCTGGGATCACTACTGTATGACAAAAAATACCCACCTATTGTGATACCAGGACACAGAACTGTGTGAATTTTTGGGGAGGTTAGGGTATTTAAAAGCAAAGCGTGTATATAGGTTAGAGATCAAAGTGTGATAGTGTTGAATGCTGAAGAGTCACAGTTTGTTCTTCTCAGTTCTGAGAAAGTAAGTAAAAAATCCTTGGAGTAGAGCACTAGTATGTACATCTTCAGATTTAAGAGCCCTCCAGTGGCTAAGTATATCTCTCACTTACCCAGATGAAAACGGAGTAGACTAATATGGTTTTATAGAGGTGGTACTAAATACATTTGTAAGATTTCCTTTTCATTTATGTCTGTTTACGCTTTATCCTATTTAATGCACTGTTGTATTGCAAAAGGAAAAGGTGGCAGTAGCGTTTCTTTTGTGGGCATCTCCCCCCCTCCCCACACCCTGTATATTGGTTTTTGTTTGTTTTAGGGTTCACTGATAAAGTGGCAGCATCTACCAAAAGCCCATGAGATAACTGCTTCTTAAAACAGTGATTTGCATGTGTTGTTTTCTTAATGTCATGATATAGGCACGCTGAATCTCCCTGATTGTTAAGAGTACTACCACCTCAAGTTAAACACCGAGTTACTGCTGGGACCATAACTTGCTACTGTAGCAGGATATGAGGCTCCCTCTCATCCTTGGTAAACAACAAGAAAAAAATTTTGCTTGGATTTTCTTTACAATCTTCCTGTGTCGCCCACTCTTCTGGAGGCATTACATTATCTTTGCTGTGGTTTTGCATGTGGGTACGGATTTGGGGACTTTTGTGAGTCTTTCAGGAACTTCAGTATATTAGAAATCAATAGCAGAGACAGCTGGCTGATTGCTCCTGTGGTTTTTAGCAGGCAGATGGAGCAAAAAGCATGTCAGTCTTTTTGGCATTATTTCAGCTACACTTGCCCTCTGCACAAAGGACTTTTGTATTTTCTGTTACACTGAGAATCCTTGTATAGCAAAACAAATCATGATGGGAAAATTAAGTATATGGGATATTTGTACCCCTTGTGACTCTTCACTGTTGTAATCCTGCTGTTCAGCTTGTGATAGACTTCATGCTGAAGCCTTTGTTCTCGTCTAGGGAATAGTGCAAGACCTTTTCTTGCATCTAAGATCTTGCACACAAGATCTAGAAGCCTAAAGATCCAGACTGTGGCTTCTTCATGTATGCTGGGGAGTAACATCCTTTTTATATCTCTGTGAACAAAACCATGCAAAACATAAGAACTTGGGAGAAAGGGGTTCTGGAGGAAACTATTTGTGAAACTGTTAAAAGATCATTACAGGGAGGTAATTTCTCTTAAACCTCAGCCTGTTATTTTGGTTATCCCAAAAGAATAGTAGGAAACTTTTTTAAAGTGTGTTTTTTCTCCTTGCTTTCATTGTGTTTTAAAATTAATAGATTTTAAAGAGACTAATATCCTCACACTAGCATCATACCTGAGGAAATTGAGACTTCTCCCTTTAATTTATGCTCATTAGTATATGTTTTTATCACTTACGAGCTAGAAACTATGACATAGATTTCAAATAACTGGAGAGTGTTTTCTGATTATAGAGAGAAAAGTCCCAGAGTATTTCAGATTTTATATAAAAGTGAGATTTAGGAGAGTATTTGGTAGGTTTTTTTTGTCTGCCATTGCTGTATCCATTTTATGTTAGAAATCTTTACTGGGATCAGTGACTACTCACCCCTTGCTGAAAGCCTTTCACTTTAGAATAGCAGTGCCTCTGAAGGACATGGAATGTGCCCAGAACCACTTTCACACCTGTTGAGTTGTTGCACCATTTCCTGAAGAAATGGCCTTGTTTAAAGTTTCACAGGTGACCTTGAGTAATAAATCCAGGAACAATTAAACTTTTCTCTTTTTTCTTCATCTCATGGAATTTATTTAAAAGAACATGTTGACGGAAGAAATTCAGCATAGCAACTTTTGTCTGGTGAACGGAGACCCGCATCTTCAGACAACTGGAGTTGTTTTTTGATGAGTTTTTGTTTGGGTTGGTTGGTTGGTTGGTTGTTTCTACTTGAATTTTTGTTTCTCAACAGAATGTAACCTGATAGTAATTTTTCTCTTCATGTAAATATTGAATTCGGGATTCTGGATCTGTATGTTCTTAGACTAAATTTAGAAAAATAGAACAGAGTTTTTTCTTTCATCTGTTTTCTGTATAACATTGAGGTAACGTGCACATAAATTGAATGGATACCCTGATTTGTTTTAAGACTGAATTCTCTGCACAGTCTATGTATATATGTTGAATGGGCTTTGCTGGGGAGTTAAGAGTGCAGGTGCATTGCTCCTGTCTCTCCAGAACTTCTGCATGGCTGTGAAAGGAGTAAAACATTTTAAGTGATCAGGCAAGCTGCTCATGCAGTATGGTTTAAGTGAGTCTTTGGATTGAGAGATGTTTTCAGTAAATAATTGTAATACACATTCTGTTTATCACTTGCATTTTACAAGATGGGAGATCTGTAGCACATAGTGTGGTTGAATTCCTGTTAAAGCAACTTTGAGCCTTTCTAGAAAAGCTGGTTCCAGGTGCACTGAAGATCTTGGTTTTCTATAGCAGAATAAAATGAGATTTAATATTTTTTCCCCGGGGTTCTCGATTGTGTTCCTCACATAATACTGTGTCCATCAGGCACTTCTGGGACTGAATAATTGTAGCTTGAGGGGGTTTTACGTTACCTGTCTCAATATATAGGCCTGCAATTTGTGAAGTTATATCTGAATATTTGTGTGTGTGTATGTTTAGGAAGGGATGGTGTTGCTTTAATAGATCTGCTTCTCAGAGCTACCGGTAGTCATTCAGCTTGGTGAGTTGGTTGCTGCATCTTAGCAGTTCCTGAGGAGGGAGGATAACACTTTTTTTGCTTGTTGGCTTCTGCTGTGATAGAAGCCTATCTCAGTTCATCTAGGCAGCCGTTTACACCTGACTTTATAGCAGCTTAAACCTGAGTTTAAGTTTACAGTGGCTCTTTTAAATGCATTAAGCAGAGCAGCCTTTGCATCTTGAGTGAGTAGGTATGAAAGTCATGACTATGTCCCAGAAAATCCTCAATTAAGTTACCTTTGTTCTCATGTTGAATAAAGTAAAAGTTATATTTTTGATGTTCGAAAAGGTTAATTCATGATGTGTCTAATGTTGAACTATTGAAACTAAGTTGAAGGATGAAGCATACCACAGCCAGTTTTGTGAAAGCATGGTCGAATCATGAGCAGGACTTAGGAGTTTTCCTTTTCTTGTATAATCCTGTCTCAGAGGATTGAAGGATATGTGGTATGGAAGAATAAGCATTCTTTTTAAATAAGCATAACCAACTTATCTTTAGTCACCTTGATCTGCCTGGTTGAAGAAATGAATGCCTGTCTCATATTACATTCTTCAAGAAATTTCACAAGGTGGACAAGTTGAGCTCAACTTACCTGGCTGTGAGAAAGCCTGGCTTTTTCTACCTAACCACTTCAATATTTCCACACTGAATCTCACTACTGGTTTTGTTAGTCATCTTCCCACCTTTCTTCTTTTTCTTTCTCCACTAATATGCAAATGTGAGAAAAGAACTTGCTGAGAAAGTGAAACAGATGACTGCTTTTAACCTTGCTGGAACTGTCTGCTTTGAAGGATTTGGAGGTTTAGTGTGCGTCCTCCTCGTAATAAACACTCGTTGTTTCCTTGCAAATTACACTCTTGTTCTTCCTTGCTACCCTGAAAGGGCAGTAGAAAGTAAAAATCTGTCCACCTTATGGAGGAAAAGTAAATCTCATCTTCATTTTTCTCCTGGTGTCTTTGATTCCTGTGCTACACTGGCTTTAAGGTTGCTTCTTGGTGAATTAAAAGCATGTGTTTGGTTTGGGGTTTTTTGGGTTTCATTTTTGTGAGATTTTGTTTGTTTGTTTAATTCTACCCATACTTTATGTAGAGCATCTCCCACTTACTGTGCCTTTGAATATGAATACCTTAGAGCTAATTAGGTAATTTTTAGCCCCAGAATATTGTCAGCAACATCCAGTCCCTTTCAGCAAATGGCTGTTAGGCATTAGGTTACTTTGGAAAATTCTGTACAATAATGATAATCTACCTTCTGTACTTATCAAGAACATACCCATCTAATGTTTAGGATATTACTTCCTGCTTTTGATTGACATTTTTATATAATCTTTAAAAGTATTTTCTAGGCTAATGTGGAATTACTTGTTTGTTTTTTTGGTAAAGATATTCACCAACTTGCAGTGGAATAGATAACTGAGGAAGTTCCACGTGTCTGTTTAAGGCCAAATTGAAGGACTTTAGAATGAGAAGGAGAGCTCTTCAAAGGCTTGATCCAAAGGGGTTTCACCTATTTTTAGTCTCTTCATGTTGACTTGCATTTTGGTTATTATCCTCATAAATTGTTTTGGCTATACTGCCTATTCCATGGCTCAACAAAAGTTATGGTGGCCATTTTAGGCAGTGGAACCAAATTATATTCTTTCAAGAGTCTTTGAAATTGTTAGAAACTTCTTCACAATATTTAGCTCCTGATGCCTTTTTTAATTTCTGACTTCAGGTTCCCTTTAGGAAAATAACGTGGTCAGAAGTTAAAACCTGGGTTTGGTTAACTGTGTTTCATAGGCTACCCTGATTCCTTCTCAGTGTGTGGATATCCTTGTTGAAAGTTTAGAGAAAAGTTGTAGGATGTGTTAGAACTTAAATCTACTTGAGGAATCATATGCAAAAGATGTTAAATGTTCCCAGACTGTAGAGAATATGACAATTCCTTAGAGTAATTACATGGTTAAGTTCAGCTCAAGATGCCACAAAGTAATGGGGAAATTAAACTTTGAGGGTTTTTTAAGAGTTGTGATGGACTGGAGCTGTTGAGAGCAATCCCTCAAGCAGAGCCATTTGAAAATTGATTATAATTATTTTAGGCTTTTGCCAGGGCTATTCTTTATTTTGGTTACTTTAAAAAATTAAAGTATTTGAGCCAGGTTATTTATCAAATTACGCAGAAAATTATAATTTGAATGATAGTTTTATTAGTATTAAATCCAACTGTGATACTAGAGATCCCTAATATAACAAAACCACAAATTATCAGAAAACATCAAATAACTCCATGAATGCAGTTTCAGAAGATAAATCAAAACTACTCATGGTTTGAGTAAATCCTGAGCTGGAGTGAGTTCTTCTGAGTGTTTTACAGATGTTTTGTGAAAGTACTGTGTACCTCAGAGTAATGCTCTTGATGGAGAGCAACTGTACACAGGGGGCACAACTAGAAGTGGTGTTATTAATAACGGAGGATGCTTCTAAATTAAATTCAGCTTACATTAGGAAAGTAGTACTTTACAGAGGTACATGTTGCAGCGTTTCCTGAACAAAGTAAATTTGAAAGGCAGCTTTTGTCAGTGTAATAAGGGCTGTTATTGTATTAATAGATCTATATCATACCTGTCATGATTTTAAAACTGGACCTTCATGACGAGACCACGTTCAGAAATCCTCTAGCTTGAGTAATATGAAAATAGGCACGTGCAGAAATGTGTGAATCTTTTTTTGTGTCTGTGTGTATTAATAACCATTTCTCACCCTGTTCAGGATGACAAATAGTGACAGCATACCCAAACAGACAAAGTATTGGAATAATAATGATGAATACCCTTAGATACTTGTGCTCTGAAGTCTGTCAGCTGTAAAGCTTTTAGTACGTGTAAAGGTCACAGAAAGCTAGGCGGTGTAGTTGTTCAGAAAGCTAAAAGAAATATTCAGATTATCCAGGTTCCTCAAGCTGTAATAGTTTGTGTTTGTCAAGCTTTCAAGTACCATCTTAAGGCACTTCAGTACATGGAAGAAAAATGCTTCTGCAGGAGCCTGTAGTCTCACAGCAGAACTGTGCTCCCTTGATGAACTGCTACCAACTGTGCCTGCAGAGATTCCACAGGCCATTGTGTCCCCCAGTTTCTGCTTGTCCTTAAGGCTTCGGCTCATGAATGAAGTTAACACTAGCAGTCTTCAAGGATGGTTTGAAGCTGTAATTCATATTTTTCCCCTACCAGCTGGTCGTCTGTTCACTGAGCTCACAGTTGTGCTTGGGAGCCTGCTTTTGCACTCTGGTGTGAAAAGCAGCCAAAGCAATAGTTTCTACAATCTACTGACTCAAGAAGCAGAAAGAATATGAGTGATTATCCACCTAAGTTGGAAATGCAGCTGGGAAGCAGGACAAATTAGACATGTCCCTTATTCCGGTAGGGTAAGGAGGTTGCTGAGCTAATTACAGTAGTCTGTTAATTACATTAGTCTGTGTCCTAATGTATTAGAGGATCTGATCTGTGAGTTCTGGGAAGATAGGTCCCCTACTAAAGTTAAAATAGCATTACCCTTGCGGGTCTCCTATGGGGTCACAAGTCCTGCCAGCAGATCTGCTCCAGCATGGGCTCCTTTCTGCAAGAGTCCACAGATCCAGCACGGGCTTCTTACTGGGTCACAGCCTCCTTTGGGCATCTACCTGCTCTGGCGTGGGCTTCTCCAGGGGCTGCAGGTGAATATTTGCTCCACTGTGGAGCTGCAGGGGCACAACCTGCCTCACCATAGTCTTCACCACAGGCTGCAGTGGAATCTCTGCTCTGGTGCCTGAAGCACTTTCTCCCCCTCCTTCACTGCCCTTGATGTCTGCAGAGTTGTTTCCCTCTCATACTCTCACTCCTCTCTTTAACTCTGCTGTTATTCCAAGCAGTGTCTCCCTTTCTTAAATACTTCATTCCAGAGGTGCTGCTGCCATCACTGATGGGCTTGGCCTTGGCCAGAGGTGGGTCTGTCTTGGAGCTGGTTGGCATTGGCTCTGTCAGACAGGGGAAGCTTCTGGCATCTTCTCACAGGAGCCAGCCCTGTAGCCCCCCAACTACCAACACCTTGCAATGCAAACCTGATATCCCCCTCTATCTTGTGATATTCCCTGAGGAAAGTCTGAAGAGAGGAGGAGCCTGAGTTTAAGCAACATTGATGAGACTGACATTCTGTTGCAAGGATTCTGCTGAGGTAAAAGCCTCCCAGCAAAACTAATGTGGCCTCCTGTTAGCTTGGCTCATCCTTCCAGTCATCCAAGAGCATTAATAACAGCTCCTTTGCTGAAATTGTTTTGTTTATGGTCACCCTACATACACACTTGTTGACAGGGTGATGTGTATTTACACCACACTGAAAGTGAAAGAAGTTTCAAATGTGAGGTTTAGAAGTGTAATGGTTGTTGAGACACTGTTGGGATTATGTGTGAAGATGGCCTTGGTCTTTAATTGCATCGTCTTGGGTTTTCAACTGAGAGGTGCGGTAACTAATAGGGTTGTGTGTAAAGGCCAGTAAAAGAGCCCTTACAGTATTTAATTAGCATAGTAGAGCATGTATTTTGCAGTCTGAAATAATTAACTGATTTTGGACTTGGGAGCTCCATTTTAAATAGTGATGATCTGTGTCTCCTTATTTAGATGAGATGCAGGAATGAGAGGGCAGAATGAAGGTTAATACTTAAATTTAGATATTGAAATTCAGACTGATATTTGACCTTTCTTTTTTTTTTTCCTTTCCTTTTTTTAACTGCAGCATTCTATTTCTCTCTTCAAAATAAAAAAAAAAAAAAGAAAAAGAAAAAATGGAGATCAATAAATTTCATAGTTTTGTGGTGGTGTTTTGGGGTTTTTGGAGACTGGTGAACTTTAGGTTAAAAAGGGAGAGCATTTCCATAAAACTGATGCTGGAATCTCCATAAAAATCTAATATCAGTTAATGTCTGTCAAGCCCTGCCTGTGATATTTCTGTTAGTATGCATGAGCATTAACTTTTAACCTGTTATACACACCTCTGTATTTGGCTAAGCTGCATTGTTCATAGAGAAGTTGAAGATTAAAATATGATTCTTCCAACATCTAATCAATTCAGGATGGGATTGTGATCTTCAAGTGACAGTATTTATTGGCAGCTGGTGACTAAATTTCTACATTTGTTGAATTGCTAAATATACATTTTATAGGAATAAGTTTCAGTGATCTTTGTGGGTCCCTTTCAACTCAGGATACTCTGATTATGTGGGAGGGTGTTCATATTTGGGAGGCAGAAGAAGTGTTTTAATACAGGCTTGTTGTACTAATGCTTGTTATCTTTCATAATCTACCTGGGCATCTTCTTGGTTTAGGTAACCTACTCTTGTATCTCTAACTATTTTTCTGTTTATCCTCTTGTAAAGTGTCTTCTTGCAGTCATTTGATGTTAAGAGCATCAAGATGAGAACAGTGTGTCTCCTGTGGCCTGCTGCAGGAATTTTATCTCTTAAAAAGGCAGCTGTCCTTGCAGAAAAAAGTGTAGAGCTACATATTAATCTCAGATAACAGTTACAAATCAAGTTTCTGGAGAAAGTATGAGCTACAGCAAGTGTTTATATTTCAAGGAAAAACTTAAAAAGCAGCGCAGAACAGACATTTCAGTATCCTTCCTGAGCACTTGCACTCATACACAACTAAGTGCTCTTGCACTTGTCTTACATGAATGGAGAACAAATTGAAGTTAGTCATGACTATTTGTAAAAATGCATGACTAGCTCCCACAATAACAGGAAAACATAAATTATTACATTTGACTAAATCTTAAATTGTAGGTTTTATTTTCAATTGAGAAGATGCATGGATGAAGTAGATACTTAAGCTTTGCAAACATTTCATATTAGTATAACAGTTTGCAGTCCCATACCTTGTGAAGCTATTCCTGTGGTAAGACTTAGGGGTCTGGATTTAGTGGGAGTTTTTGTTCTTACAAATTTTAAGTAGTTCTCCCACCTTACTCTTCAAGTGTCTCTATCATAATATTTCCTCATCTATGTGTTTATGCTGCTTTCAACTAAGTTTTTGCTCACTTCTGACAGTTCCAGATACCTTCTAGTTACAAATTAGCCTCTGTATGAAACAAAACAGATTTAGAAGAACAAATAAGAAGTTAAGTTTAAAGAAAAACTGCTTACAATAAATTGGCTTTGAAGAAATTGCGAGAAAACTAGAGAAATTGCACTTGTTTTGCTTGTATGTAACTTCCCATGCTTCATTTTAAGGGCACAAGCAGTCTAGTAGTGTAGTTAAGTTTAAAGGCTTTTTCCTCTTTAGTCTACTGCTAGTACCCATAGTGTACAAAATGTAAAGCTACTGGGCCACATTAAAGCATTGTGTTCTGATTTCCATAGACATCCTCCCTCCTTATGAAACACAGTTAAAGCCTACAGCTGAACAGTGCTCTGTTTAGTGATGTAAGTTACACTACGTATAGTCACTGTCATTTTGTACTTTTTTTAAAAGTCCTTTCAGACTATGTATTGTATTTCTCAGTGTAAACTACCATCCTTTGTACTAGCTTCCACTTTTTTGCCTACATCTCCCTCATCAGCATGTAGAACAGCAGCAGGAAGAGGGAGGAATGGAAGCTGGACCTATCTCTGTTGCTGAACAAGTTACAGAATGTCCTTGTGAACTACTGAGAGAGGTTCTGCTTTGGCAAGATGTGTGCAAGCAGTGGTGCTAATGGAAATTGCTGCATTATGCTTTCTACCCTGCACAACCTGGCATAGCAGCTCATTGGTGTTGCTTTGTAATCTTGTTGCTGCAGCACTTCTGCAGGAGAAGGTTGTTGCATTCCTGCTTGAGGGATTTTATTTTTTTTTGTAATTGGTTGTCACTGTCTGGGAATGGATTGAGTGCACAGCTTGAACACCTGTTGCTCCAGATGATGCCA
This sequence comes from Empidonax traillii, assembly GCF_003031625.1. Taxonomy (NCBI): domain Eukaryota; kingdom Metazoa; phylum Chordata; class Aves; order Passeriformes; family Tyrannidae; genus Empidonax; species Empidonax traillii. Next base: position 411,820 of record NW_020955473.1, on the reverse strand, counting down.
CCCATGCAGTGAGTTTTTAAAACCCACATATTTTCAGTTGAACTTGGGAACGGTTGTGCAAACCATTCTATGGAACAGGCTTGGATGCAGTTACTGCATTTGTTTGGCAAGTAGAAATATTTAACATGTTTTATCTTGCGGAAAGGAAAGTGTGTTCACTGTTAATAGGCAAAAGTTTGTATTGTATATCTGTGGCTTTAACGGTTCATAGTTGAAAATAAATGATGGTAATAAATGAGAATATTTGGCAAAAGTTTTGTATGATAAGTAGAATGTCTGCAATGGTGGTGTTATACTGATATTAAAAGGTGTGAAAAAAAAAAAGTTGAAATAAAGTTGTTCCAAGTGCAGCGCAATGACGAGATTAATTCCCATTGCTCTACTGTGCAGAGCAACAATAACCCCTGCCAATCTCCTCTGTTTGGGCGGGACAAAAGGGTGGGGAAGAATGTCAGACTGATAGCATAGTTTTCCAGTCCTGTTTCAAATATTTATTGAGCCTGCTAACAAATACAAAATGAGCCAGAGTCCTTGACAAAGAGAGGGCTTGACTCTTTGTTGCCCTTGTGCCATTATGTAGTGCAGTGTTACACAGAAGTGGGTCAGAAAGATAACGTCCATGTTTCGTGATTCCAATGGCTCTTCATAGCGTATATTGAACCCTTGAAGCCAAAAAGTAAGCCAAACAGTCTACATTTAAAACCATAATTCCACAAGTTTTTTTTTCTACTAGCACTGCTGTTGAGGGCTTTATTTTCCCCCACCCCCAGCATTCTTAACTAGTAATTTTAAGGATTTATAAAAGACTTGGAACCAAGATAATTTCACATGAAAATTTTTTATCTGACCGGGGAAAATACTCAGGAAGATCACCAGGATTGTTGTTAGATGATACAGGTCCTGAACTTGCTTTCTCCTCTTTCATTTTATTTGTTGTGTTACAGCTATATCTTCCAACTCCAAATAAGTATTTCTGGGCTAGGGGCAGCATGTCAGTGGCAGCAGTGCCCTAGTCCATGAGGTCCAGGGGCCTTCTCTTATGTTATATTAAATCATAAAGATCTTCTTAAGAGTGTTAAACATTTGAGTGGATTCTGACCATAGACAGATATAGTTTTTTCATAAATATCTGAAGAGGAGGGATATACCTGTTTCACTACAGGGAGAAGAGAGTATCTGTAACTTCTGAATGATGGGCTCACACCTTGTATTTTGTCTCCTAGTTTTCTACTGCTACACTGAAGAGGTAAAAAAGCCCAGATGATTCTACTGAGTTTTGGATCCTAGTGTGAAATGTGTGCAATAAGTCATCTGACCCTTCCTCACAGAATAATATGCAACCTAAACAACAACTCTGTACACTTTCTGGTTTAATGTATATATATATGAGTTTGTCGATAGATGTGCTCTTACAAAGGCATTTATGAGAGAACTTCAGCTGAAACTATTGCTTCAAGTTTGCATGGATTTAGTGTTTAGGAGATAGACTTACCCTGATTAGAAGAGAAACCAGTAGGTGAATGCATGGATAGAGTGATATTTATGACTGAACACAAGAAGCTTTGGAAATTATAAAGCTCATGTGCAAATGTAATAAACAGAATTGCCGGAAGGCTGCTGGTGTCAATTAGCTAGAAGATGTGGGTGGATGGGATGGGACGGAACTGGAAGCAACTAGTGTAAATCCCTTTCTTGCCTGATTTTCTAGTTGAGGGTGCTCTGATTTTGCTTGGATTGGCTTCTCAGAGATCATAAACTTGTCAGAGGTTCAGAGGAGGTCTTATTGCTCCAAACTGTCTATGTAAATTTTTTTTAATGACTTGTTTTTCCCCTTAGGTCACTTCATCTGTAATGCCTTGTAAGGGAATATCAATTTTCGCTAAATACTACTTCATAATACACAGGCTGAAAGGGACCAGTACAGTATTAGCCTTCTGCCCTCTCTTTCTGGAAACAAAATCCTTGTGAAGAAGTTTTGTATCTACTGGATGTGGAGTTTTAATGTGTGAGTTACCAACTTTCTGAGTCTCCGGGGCATCTCACTGGCATAACCTGAAAACAAGATACGTGTAGTTTTCCCTGCAGCTGTTGTCTGTCTCTGTGCCTGTAAGAAGTGAACTGAAAAGTTTACCCAACAAATAAACAGGTACAGGCAGAATTCCTTTTTTTGAGTCTCTTCCCTGCCATCAGTCTTTCAGGAAGACTTCTGAAAGCATGTTTCTTGTGGGGTGCATTAGGAGATACAGAACTTATTTGCCATTTGTACTGGTGGAGGTTGCACTACACAGGTTTTATTTAGTTACTTAATTAGTTAATCACACACACACACACACATGCTTAACCATAAAAAAAATCTTTTTGAGACCTTTTTTTTGTTTTTAAATAAAAGGTATCTCTAAGCTTAAGTAAATAAAATAAAACTCTGAAAATTTGTCATTTTAGGATGTCCTTCAAAGAGAAGTTGTATGTAACTGTACTGTCTTGATCTAGAGAATTGTATGGAAATATTTATGCAAGTCTTTCCTCAGCCTGTGCTAAAAGAGAGAGATAGCAAACTTTGGCATTGTCTGTTTTGGGGTGCTGCTTTCTGGGAACTCCAGTGTCACCCTTGAGAGCATCTCTTTCTCACGTTGACCCTTTTAATTGCATGCTGAGTAAATTATTTTGTTTAAGATTCATTTGGTTTCTTTCTGTAACTAGCATTTTGCTTTTAAAAGTAAAAGCTTGCCTCCTCTTGTTAATTTGATCTAGTAGTCAGGATCTTTAATGCTGATTATTACTTTGAGAACTTCAGTGATGGGACTGTTTTGCAGTTTGGGGTATGTGAGCAGTGTGAAGTGCTTGAGAACTGGGAATTATAAACTTAAGCAGCAGTGGTATTTATTAAAGTATAAGTAAGGTAATTCTTTAAGCAGATGGTTATCCTCAGTAATTAAACAACCTGTAATAGTCACCCTGGAGAAGTATTCTAGCTGATCAGGCCCTGGCTGACGTTTAATATTAAAAAATTAAAACACCTTCTTGTTTCTTCCAAGAGTTCAGGTGCCTGGAAATGCACATGACATTGTGTAATAGGGGTTCAAGTGCTGAGCTATTGAGCCCAACACCAAATGTGTATGTGCCTTATGGAGGTGGTTTGCAGATGTTCTACTGCAATTGCCATGTTATAGCTAATGCTGTCATTTCAGCAGTGAGTGGCTGCTTGTAAGTAATTGCAGTCTTGGATTTGTAATGTAGAACTCTGTAGACAGCATTTGCTTTCAAGTACTCTGTTTATTCTGTCTTTTCATAGGAATTCTTGCTTGGTTTATGTTACAGATATCAAATAAATATCTATTAGGAGATAAGTTTGGCATAGTACTCATATTTTAATTGTCAATACTTATGTGTAGTATGAACATGAACAAATTTTATTCTAATGAAGTATTGCCCTACATTTTTATTATTAAAGGCAGGAAAAAAAAATTAGTACTTCAGGTTCTTCAGTGTTTGAGTACTGAGGCTACACATCAGTATGTTCTGTGACCCACATACTTACCCTACATGCCCACTTGTGCTGGAGCTCTAGAAAGTTAAATAAGGCATTTCAGTGGAAATCAGAAAGGTCTAGTAGGAGGGACTTACTGTACTTCATAGGTAAAGAATGCTAGCCTTTCAAAACCTTGTTGCACACTGATGAAGATGCAGATACCACTGTAGTATCCAAATGCATTCTTTAAAAAGCATTTCTCATTTTATTTCCTACTCTTTCCCCTCCCTCCTGTGCCCTTTTTGAAACCATTCCTGACCTCTGGTTACAAAATATTATTCTATTTTTAATTTGTTTTTAAATTTTCATAAAATAGTTTTATAAAAGGCCCACTTACTACCTTTGATACTGCAAAAGATCTCTGTACTTCTCCCATGCAAGTTGAAAGGGAAAATCCCCAGCCCCTGAAAAGGGATCATTCATTCTCCTCCTCCTCCTTTGAATTAATTTAGAGCAAATCACAAGAACTAACAATTTTGATTTTAACCCTAGTGATTTTATTTCCTTTGTGCTTTCAGATTAAAGATGAAAAGTAATTTTACACAGCAATGTCATATTAAGGAGTTTCAGCTGTTTAGATAGGAACCAACAGCATTCAGGAAACCATTATCAAAGAGAATAGGTGTCCATGGCAATAGATAAAGTGTTACTAAATTTATCTCTATCTATTTAAATAGATATTTAAATATCTATTTAAATAGATAGAGGTATCAAAATATGCAGTATAATGAATAGTAAAGAACAGTACAATACAGTTGAGGCATACAGTGCATTAATTTTCTAGTTGTATGACTGTATGTGATTATTGGGACTAGTAAGGAAAACGAAGTGTAAATGGGGAGGAAGAATAGATAGCACAGTCAAATTTAAGTTTTAAAAACATTGCATTTAAGAAAACTGACTTGTTACTCTAAACATGGAGATGAAACTTTCAAGGAGGGTTGGAAGCATCTTTGAATGAGAACCTTGGCATGAGCAAAGGTTCAGTGCCAAACTATTTAGGATATTTTATATTAAAAAAGCAAGGTAATAGAGTTTGATCATACTGTCTTAATCAGAAGGAATTATTATAGGGTAAAATACCTTTTTATTGCCTGTTTGGGAATAAGAGGAAGAGATCTGACTCCTTGCCAACAGAAAATCTCAACTTTTGTCCTACACCCCCACTGTCTCCTGGTTAGCTGGCCCCTGAAGCAGAGTGAAATTAACATAAACTGCCGGCAGTGTTCACTCCTGCATGTCAAATTTTAGTTCATATTCTTATCTATTTTATAATTGTGCTAAATTTTAGACTTAAACCCATCATAAATTAGCAACATGCTTTTGGTCTTCTGTCCTCAGAGGACAGAGGCCTTCTGGCCTCTTTTGTTCATGAATGGGTACAATCTTGTAGTTTTTTTAGGTCTGGATTTTTTGTGGTTTGGTTTTTGAGGGTGTGTGTAATGAATAGTTTCACCTATTCTTAGAACTGTATCAAATGTCCCATGGCCTACGCTCAAAACCTCAGAGCTGGGATCTTACTTTTAGTTGCACGGAAAGACCACAGGGTGATTTTGTATGGGACTTGTGTCAAGGCCTTGGATGTGGCCGAAAGGTCTCTGCTTTCTTCTTTGGTCTGATACTGCTTTGGTGTGTCAGAAGGGCACACCCACTGGCCTGTGCTCTGCAACAGCTTTACTCCTACGAACACTTGGCAGTTCCCAGTGAACCAGCCTTTGGCAGCCTTTCTATTTCCTGTAGTAGTTGGTGAACTTTTGTATGTCGTGTTTGAAAAATGCATGGTAAACTTAGGTTAAAACATTTGTCTAAAATGAAAAAATCTTTATCCTGATAGGATAAGAAAGAGATACATTTATGGCAAGATTCTTCAAAAGCACTTTGGTCAACTTTCAAACTTTTTTGAACTTTTTTTTTTTTTTCAACTCTAAAGCTGCTTTCTAGTTTTCGTGACTGGAGACGATCTGTAATTTCCATTGAAGCTGTTATAATTACCAGAGTTTATCATCAAGCGAATTGGCTTGCTCATTGAGTGACTTAGCTTTAAATCTAATGGAATTTTATTTTAATCAATATGGAATTTAGGAATGGTTGAAATGAAAATATGTACCTCCGAAGTAGGAGGGGAAAAAAGCAGTGCAATTTGGCAGTACCAAGGCAGCTTGAAAAATCTAATAGAATAATGTTTTCCCAGCTTGCTTATTACTCAATTGAGAACATATTTTTCTTAATCTGTGAAGTATATTGAAATTTTCTGTATGGTAAACACTTCCTGCTGCTAATATGGATTGATGAATAGTAGTTCTGATGAGGATTAGGGGGTTTAATGAATATATTATAGTTCTTCATATTTGTACATTCAAACAGCTACTGACAATTTTTACCTGAGAGTTCAGAACAGTATTCAAGCCTTGATGATTCAGATATTTGAAAATATGAAATTTGGAGTTTCTTCAGCTTCAAGATATTCTGTCAAAATATTTGTATATTTTTTACTTTTGATGTGTAATAAGCGTCAAGACATGGCTGTGAATATTTTTAATTTTAATGTCAGTTTGACTTAAAATTGCTTTGATTTGAGTAGGGTTTGCTTTGTTTTTAGGATGCAACTAAACCCTTCAAATTTCACCTCATGGAAAATGGAGGAAATTATTAAATGGATATGAATAACAAAGTCTGAAAAATGAAATTCTGTAAAAATTGCAGTAGACAATAAATTTTTTCACTTATAAAACTTTTTTTTAAGAAGAGATGTCAGGCTGTTTTAGTTACAGTTTAATCTCAGTGAGCGCTATCAAGATGCATAAAATTAATTCTTGTTTTGTGGCTTATGGCTATTGATAGGATTTTGTCTTCTATAAAGCTGCCCCTAAGGAATTTTTTTTATGTGTACATATTGTCTCTGTTGGGTGGCATGACCTTATGCTTCTTCTGACAGTGTGGCCTGATGCATGTAGGATTCAGGTTAAACATGTTTACAGTGTATTGATCTTGAAGTCACTTAGTTATGTATGTGATAATACAAGTGTTGCTGGTATAGGGAACTTGTTACTTCCAAACATTCTGTTTCAGTCCTTATTTCCCATCAGTCAGTACTGACCTGGGTAACACTGAAAGGAGGTGGACCTTCCCACAGATAGATATTTCTAATATGAAAGCTAATTCTACCTGCATATGTCAATAGGAGGCACGACTTTAAAATAAAATAAAGAAAATGCAATGTTAATACACTTGAGTCATCTTATTCCTACATCTTTTGTGCTTTTATTAAATAAAAGAATAAATTAATTTTATTAACACTCAAACTTGTTTTCAGAAGGATAGTTTAATTTGGTTGTAAACATTGTTGAGTTCTCACGAACTGAAGAATCTTTTAGTGCAGTATACAGTGGGGAAAAATTATTATGTATTTAATTGGGTACTTACAGTGGAGAATGCAGCACATAAGTGAGCTGCAGAGTGCAAAAATAAAGGCTGTGATTGCTGAAGGGGGGTGATAACACTTTCACTTCAGGCTGCTCTTGTGCTCTGGCATTAATATGTAAATACATGCACATGCACACAATCACATCATCCCCAGTTGAACTTTGTTGTCCCCTCAAGGTCACAATAAAATCATTGCCCAAAGTGATTTTATTCGTCGGTAATATGATTTGAAGGATCGGGAGGTGCCTTTTCAATTATACTGTAAGACTGACAAATTCCAGAAAGACCAGAGAAATGCTTGCTCCTCCTTTTAGAAAAGGTGATAAGTTTGTGCAAGAAGTTGTGTCTCAGTACACAATATGACACTTTCATCAGACAGCAAAAATATCACGGACTAGATTGTTGGAGATCTTGCAAGAAAAAGTAGTTTTGACTTATCCTAAATTATGTACTGAACCCAAATTAAGATATGGGAAATGCAACTCTTGAGGAATTATTCTAACAGCAGTCAGACTTCATTCCTGTAGGGGTTTCATCTGTCCAAAACAAGTCCTTTGCAGTTGTGTTGAAGCCACACACCCCCAGCTGGGAAGTCTTTAAGAATATTCCTTAACTCTAAGAGCAAATGGAAAGGGGCAGTTGAGAGTGGTGTGATTTATCTTCACCATGTAACCTGCAACTGATTGACTTCTATGAAAGATCAAGAAAGTTTATGTGATTAGATGGTGCAATAAACAGAAGTACAGAAAGAGGAAGATCACCTTCCCTCATAAAGTTCAAATGGTGCCCACCGTAGGGAATAGAAATTATGGTAATTTCTGGTAGGCTTAATCCAGAAACACCAAAGAAAAGGCCAAACCAAGAGTCTGGGCAACCATTTACAAGGTGCCTGAAAACTATTAAAGCCTGTTTTTCAAGCATCAGAAACAAGGACCTTTCTGTAATACTAGAAACTGATTAATATATGGAAGTGATACTTGAAGAAAATAAGGTTGCAGAACAAAAAAAGTGATGCTTTTAGGTAACTACTCAGAGTGTAGGAGGTGGGGCAAGTTCATTTCAGTCCAGCTCTGCTCCCTTGGAAAAGGAAAGTGCCTTACAACAGGTTGTTAAGAGTTTGGAGGTGGGAGGAGTGAGCAGCCCCACAGGTCAAATGTGATCTTCCTCATGAATGACATGAGAATGAAATCAGTGGCCTGTCTGTAGGATATAACAGACTGTCTGGGACTGCTTCTGCGTGGGGCAGTTGGGAAGGAGGGGGTGGCTCTGAGATGAGTCTGAAGAGCTCCAGAATTCGCAGGCTTGATGGTGCACTCCTGATTTTTCCAGAAGAGTCACAGGACACATAGACAAGAGGGTTAAGCAGTTGGCATGGTTAGACAAAACCCTTGTTAAAGGTTCTGAAATTGTAATCTACAATAAGATAATAAAGATCTTTGGACAGAGAAATTAATTTGAAACTGAGGGTACCAGAAAAAGGGAGTGGTGTTAAAATAGTTTTCTGTATTTGTATGAGTATTCCTTCTGGAATCTGTGCTGTTCAATGCACTGCTAATGTTATAAATTATCTGGAAAAGAGAGTGGATAGCAAAAAGTATAACTTCTGCTAATGAAAGGAAGTTACTGAGGGTCGTGGAAAGAAGGGTGACATAGAATTGCAGAGGGAGTTCATACTAGAGTTGCAAAAAGGACAAATGAAATTCAGTGTATTTAAAAACTCTAATTCTGAAGCAGGGTATTTGTCCTATGATAAAGGACAAGAACCTGATCTGTGATTCCTAATACATGCATCAAAAGAACAGGTAGTTTTCTCTTCTTTCAGAGAGACTAAAATATAACATGATAAATAACATTTTTCAGCAGACATTCATATAATAAAAGGAGTTGTGCTGTAGCAGCTAGAACAAGAAAATAAATGTAGTACTATTAATATAATATACTGTAAAATAATGTAAAATCCATTTTTTTGAAGTGCTAAATCAGCTGATGTAAACTGTATAGCTGGTTCAAATGGTAAGGAAAATTTTATAAATGTAGAAAATGAGAATTGGAGAGAGGGAACTGGAGTTAAATGTGGTAGATATTCTGGTAGGAAAACTCCCAACTTCTCTTAGAGTCTAGATTTATATTTAAAGCATTTATTTGAGGCAAATGGTCCTGATTACTGCAGTTATGATTAGTTTCTGTCTCCAAGGAAATAGATACCATAACACACCATGAAACTAAACCAAAATTATGATACTGGCACAGTGAAAATGTTTTTATAGTTCATTATATATCAAATTATCATATTTATCAAATTACATAAAAGAAAAATATCAACAACATTTCATGTGGTCTGTAGCCAGCATAATCTAATTTGAGTATGATACAAAAACAAATACAGAATGGGAAAGAACAATAAAGGGAAAAATTACAGTCGGAGAGGAAAGTGTAATGCAAGGAGGAAGAAAAATCCAGCAATATAGTTGCTTTACACAGTTCTTGCTAACACAGAATTACTTCTCTTGTACAAAGAACCAAAAGAACAGATTAATTCACTGTCAAATCCAATTTTCCCCTTGAGACTTCATATAACATTAAAAATGAGAACAGTGGATTTTTAGCAACTCTCCATCTGAACCAGAGTGCAGCAGACTCCAGAGTCCATCTAGTTGCTGTAAATTCTTTGTTTTTCAAGACAAATACAAGACATACCATTCTTCAACATTTTCTTTTCTGTTACCTCTTCATGAAAAGACTTCTTTTAAAATATATTCTCTCTTCAGTCTTCAGCTGCAGGAATGGAATTTTTTCTTTCAGATGAAGCACACCCACTCTAAATATGCAATACATGTTGGATTCCAGTGTTGCTCTGTGTTTCTTTTTTATCCTTTTTCAAACCTTTAAGACCAAGCTTTTCCAATACAGCTCAAAGGGATGCATGTAGCAGAGGAGATGATGTGTCAGCAATTCTGCTAATTTATATTTATTCTCTAGAAGTGATTGACAGGTGTTGAAGTTTATTTTGGACAAAGAGTTACTATATTTTGCAAGGAAATTCATCCTTAGTCATGCCATTGATATGCATATAAACTGAGTCACCATCACCTGTTCTTTATTCACAGTGCAGAGGTAGAGGACATGACCTGTTCCCTGCGTAACGTTAGTTTCTTCTCAGCTTTTGGCAGATCTGTGGATATTCTGACAGAGAAACAAACACATCTGACCAGAAAAGGATTGTTTTTAAAAATTGGTTGTTTTTTTCCTGGTAATTTTACTTGTTAAACTTTAGCAGCAAAAGAAGCTTTTAATTTTTTAAGTGGGCTGTGAACATAATTTACCACTCTAAGTTTAATTAATTGTTGATATCCGAATCTTGTCAAAGGTAATTTGCTTCGAAGGAAGCACGACAGCAAATGGAGTACCTGGAGATTGTAGTCTAGGACTTGAGAGCCTTGTTCTATTAAAAAGAAAGAACTGTTGAAGTGAGACCCCTCTAAATTCCTGTCCTTGATCTACTTATGCTCTTATGTCTTAAATGGTTTTAGTTTTTTTGCTTTAAGTGAACATCAGAAGTTAAAGAACGGGAAGCTATGTAGTTTATTTGTATCTCACTGCTTTTCCCCTCCATTCTGTCTTTTCATTCCAAAAGCATATTCAGTAGTGAATGTATTTGCATGTCTGTGTATAATTGCAGTTAGTTTCCTGATCACTTGCGTTTTTTTCCACGGGACTCAGGTTTCAGTGCAGGTGTGGGGTGTATGTTGAATGGAAAGCTAGTCACAATGCTTTTCCACCTTAGCATATTGCTTTGTGTCTTACACTGTAATGTTCAATAGTACTCTGAAATAAAAAATATTTCTAAATAGGTGTTCATAAAACTTCTCAACTGTCTCTTTTCACAGTGCTGCTTTGAGGTGTGATTGTAAAGAGAAGGTTTTTCCAATTTTGGGTGACTTTTTTACATACATAAATTAAAACCCGCTTTACTTGGGACTCAGTAACAGAAATATATGCAATACCAAGAACAGCTCCCAGTGGCAGTAGCTGCAGCTGATTATTTAGTAGTTGTTAGCTTTAGAAGCAAATTCAGGTGGATTTCTGAAAAAAAAAAAAATGGAGAAAGTAACATGATTAATAAGGTTTAAAAATTTGATCAGATTAGCCTGCTTTGTGTTAACAGAGACAGTAGAAAAGACAGGAGCAGCATGTGGTTATATCAGTGAGAGATTGTCTTGATGCAATCCCAGTGTCATTTATTGCAAGTTCTACAATAAATGAGACGTAGATTCTACAGTCATGGACAGTTCCTTGTTCTTTCCCAGTAGACGTGCAATCTCTACAGTAAATAGAAATATAGTTTTGGTGAGAAGAGCCACATAAATAATGGTTTCATATCACTTTATTTTCACATGAGGTGGGAGAAGTGGAGTTCAATAGCCCCAGCTTTCAGGTTCAATCTGTCAGCCTATGTGCAGTTCATCGGCAGGTTGCCTTAAATTCCACAAGAAATTACACTGCTTGGGCTGTTACTGTTAGTTACACTGACTGCTGTAGGAGAAGGAATGTTTTGCAAGCAAGCTATAGTCTTTGCCAAGAGAGAGGGTAGGTAGCACTTAGGAGTTATACATTCTAGTAGAAGCTTTGGAAAAATCTTTCTGGAAAGCGTAGATGCTTCTGCTTCTTTTTCTGCAGCTCTAATTTATCTTGCTCCTCAACCTTTGGATGTTTGTCTTAGTCTTGTTCCTGGTACCAAACTGCGTTATTCTGAGTTCCCGTGTCAATCACATTCTAACTGATCAGTTTGTACCAGTATCTTTGTGAAAGCTTACCTGGTTCCCTTCTCCCTTTTCCCTTTTTTCTGACTACCATTCTTTTTCCTTCCTAGGACCCTTTTTTTTTTCTTCTTTTTTTTAAATATTTCTCCCTTTTGATATGTTCTGTCTTCTCATGCCTCCACCTCACCTGTGTCTGTCCTGAGAAATGGAAAAGAGCTACATGAATCTGTCTTCTTCACACTGCCTTTCAGCACCAGTGCTGGTGTCTCCATGGCCCTCCCTTTGCATTCAGAACTATGAGATAGACCCTGCTTGTGCCTTTCCTTCTGTTTCCAGAATTTTGACACCTTCTCAGCATCCTCATTCTCCCTCTTCATCCAATTGCTTGTTAGTCCTTTATCTGCCATCTTACTAACTCTTAGTCAGTTGGTTCTTGTGTCTTCCATTCTCTTTGCCCAGATGATTTGGCTTTCCATTGACCCGCCCTCCCGTTCCCACTGTCCTTGCCAAGGAGGCTGAAATCCTCCCTTGCCAGCTTCCTGCAGCTTCCCACTCACCAGATCTGCTACAATCTACTTTTTTCCTTTTCCTTACTTCATTCATGCCCTTTGCATTCTAGTCACATTTTCCTTTCTATGTTGCCTAGGTGTCAGCACAGAGTAGTTGAAAGCATAGGAGAAACTTTCTGGCTTCTGCATTGTATTTTCAGTGCTTACCTAACCAAAGAGCTAAAACTGTGGGGAAAATCCATTTTTAAAAGACCAACTTTATCCTTGAAGTCATGGTTGTTAAAGACAAATTGTAAAACTTTCTTGGTAAAGTTCCAAAACCTTTTTCTAGTGCCACTGTGGCAGCACTCTTCCAGATAATGTCAGTGCACAAAACTCAGTTGTTGAGGCTGTGTCTGTGTAGTGTATAGAACTGTTTGGATGCTGTAACTTGGAAACTTTTACTCTGTGGAAAATGGAGCATGGAGACCCCTGACAATGCTGATGGTGTCCACAATTTTTAGAAAGCTTAGCTGGTAAGTTTGAAAAAAAACCCTACTGAGACTTGCTATGTGGTGTTGTGGATCACATCTTTTTTGTCGTCGTTAGTATGTACAAATTTCTTATTCCCAGAGTGCCTTGAAGATGTATTTTAGGCCAACTCTAGGGGATGAAAACAGCAAAAGGCTAATTCCTACCCTATAAATTGCACATTGTTAAACATTTTAAGTTCCTTCTACTAAATGTAGAGATTCCACTCTGCTCAAAGATGAGGTTTCTCTGTGTGTGCACATGCATTTTGCTCAGGTTTTAAAATATTTTTTTTGTAATGAGTGGAGCTGTTTTATGACAGATGAGCTCCATGTTGAGTATTTGCCTCAAATTAGATTGTATGTCAAAACTCTAACAGAGTTGGCTGATGTTACTTTTTATAAGCAAGTGAAAACAAAATGTTCTAATAGCAACTGGAGTGTTGAGTAATCTTTAAATTTCATTCTAGCCTGCATAATTTTAAACAGCTCTTGTGGAATAACAATAAATGCCTTGGTTCGGAGCTATGCCTCAACCATAATGACAAGGTAATTAAAGCCTCTCTTCTGCCTCTTGACCACAGCTGTCCCACCCTTAATGGTGAGTGTGTGTGCTTCAACCAGAGCCAAACCAGTAAAGTCCGACCTAGGATTCAGATTTTTATTGTCTTTTAAGATAGAAGTTATTGTCTCATTTTCTGCAACTGTCATCAAATGTGATTTTAAGGACTGTGTGCCCTGAATCGGACTAACGGTCTAGCTAGTGAGTATCCTTCACTGGTTCTCTGTATGGTTTTTGAGGTCCCCCTGGGATAGAGGGTGGGTTTATACCTTCTACTTCAAGTCTCCACAGAGATTCCTGCATGGTGGAAGCTTCCTGCTTGGAGCATTCTTTTATGGCCTTTCTTCTTTCAAGTTTGAGGGCTCCAATGTGACCAAAAGCTCTTTACCCTCATATCAAAAGATCTTTTCCAGGACTATTCTGATCTGTCAGTATTTCACCAAAACGCCCTTAGAACCTGAAAGCTTCTCAAAATGACTGGATCACCTTTGGTCATTGAGAAAGTGGGGAGAAACCTTGCTGAGAAGCTGCTTCACAATCCCCATCCCCACACAAAGGCTTGAAGGTCCCCTTACCATGCCATGTGCTGGTTCTGGCAGGTAGTGCCAAGGCTGGGGAGCCAATGGGCTGTATTTAACTAGCCTTGGTGGATCCCATGCTTCTTGTCTATCCCACCTGTGGCAGAAGTTGAGCACTGCCTTACATTTTGCAGTCTTCTATCGCAGGCAAGTCTTCCTAAACTTGCATTTCTGGGCAGAGCACCACTGGGTATCATTCACCATCTCCTTGGACACCTTCAAGGATCAGTGGGTGTTGGCAGTGCTGCTCTGCTTGGCGTCTCCTCAAAATCCGTCTTTCAGCCTCCAAACCCTGTCAATTTTTTGATTTGTTGTCCCTCTGACAGATGAGGTGCTTGATTTTGCAACATAACTGGAGAAAAATGTGAAAGATAGTTACCAACTGCAGATGCTAAGGGAATAGAGTGAAAAAAAGAGAATAGCAAACCATCCACATTGAACGAAGTGTAGTTCCTGTAACTTCCTGAATCAAAATCTCTGCATACAGTAAAAGTCAAGCTAGAGGGTGTTATATACATCTACTCTATGAAATGTCTTCTATATGATCAAGTATGCTGTAGTAGGTCACCCTACAAAGTTTCCTCATCGTCACTGTATACGTGTGTTGCCTTTGTATTTAAATCTTCTGGGTTTTTTCTCTTTATTTCACTCTGCTTTTTTTAAGTTGTTGGGTTTTGCTCTTAGGGAGAGATTTTGTAGTGACAAAGCAAAAGTAATGACAGCTATTTTGTATAGTAGTAGATTACCTGAGATGCTAATTACTTAGTTTTTAATGGATAACAACTGATATTTCTCCCTGAACTGCCGCACATTTAATAATTGTTTTCTTTAATGTGTTAAAATAGGCAGTGATTTTTACATGTTTTGAGTTTGAGCTCTGTAAACATGAAGTAACTATTATGAAATGCACTGAACGCATCCTCAATGAATTAAGCACTCAATAAGTGGATGCTTACAAAGATTTTCATTTTCTGTATTATCGTGGCTGTATGAAAGTTGATTTCCATGTTTAACTTTTTATTTTAGAAACTTCATTAGCATAGTTTTGCTTTTTACCAACAGCCTGTAGCAGTAGTTGAAATGCATTTGATGTGGTTGTTGCTATATACCTTTATTGGAATTACACTTGCTTTTACCTAAGTTTCGCTATGTGTAAAACTAGTTTAGAATTTCAGTGCACTTAGTTTTACCCCTTAGATGCAGAGTTTTTGTATGTGTATATGTATTTTTTTTTATGCTTATGGCTTTTAAAATATCTAATTCCTAAAAGTAAAACCATCCTGTGACATAGAGGGGAAAAAAAAAATCTCTGTAACATGCCATTACATAAAAAATACTTTGGAAAACTTTGTATCTTCTACTTTTGATATGTAAGAATTGTTCCTGTTCTGGATTTCTCTGCCTCTTTATTAAGGCTGTACAAAAAAAAATATATATGCTCACATATTCGTATACACACACACACACACACATATATATATATATATATATATATATTCTGTCTTCCTGGTTTCATTGAATCTGGGAGAAAAAAGCTTATCTTGATGGTAGTAACAGAGGATTTCCTAGCATGATACATGAACTGGAATTGGATTTGACAAGTGGAGCAGCAAACAATCTTGAGGAAATGGATTATTTGATTTTTCCTATTTATAAGTTTCATGCTGTTTTAAATTAGGTACACCTGTAAAACTGAAAAGGAATGTATTTTAGTGCACTTCCTCAGAGAAAATATGGAGCATTTTTAATTAAATGGTGTGGTGACTAGTCAGCTTAATCTGTTCTCCGTGGAAATTTTGCTAATTTTTTGTTTCCTTGACACCACTTATTTCTTCCTTTCTGTTTGTGCTTCTTTAGCCTGTAAGAATCAATGTCTCTTTCCCCTGCTTTTCAGAGTTTACTTTTATGTTATAGTTCTGAAAACATGACTCTTTGAGATCCTTCCTGGCTAGCATAAGCCGATATGGCACAGATTGCTTAGGGAAGAGGAGTTAGAAGGAACTCATTTGGGTTTGATTTTTTTTTTTCCCTTGGAACAGCTTCAGCTGGTGAAAGTTGTCAGAGTTGCAGTTTTACTTTGCAAGTGGCACTTTGATTTAAACATTGTAATGCAGGAAAACAGCAGGAAACTGTGGCTAAAAATAGCTGTAAATATTTCCTTATCTTCTAAAGTATTAATTGACAAAAATCTATACTGCCCTCATCTGTTCTTTTCCTTTCAATTCTTAAACATCTGCTTCCCCAGATTTTCCTCATAACAGCAATTCCATACTCTCAGATTTAATCTTAGAAACAACATCTGACTAATTGCTTAAAATATATATTTAATGGATGCAGCACCTGAGTAACACTTTATCTTGTAAAAACAATATTTTTTGTTTGTTTGTTTTGTGGGGTTTTTTTGTTGCTTATTGCTTTGTGAGTCTTCATGCTGGAGTTTGTGATATGTTTCTTCCTTAGTGTGCATTTCTCTATTAAAAATTCCTTTTTACTGTGGAATGACTTCACAAAGTTTATGAAGTGAAATTTTAGCAAAGGGTTTCAGTTCTGAATGCAGTGTTCTCCAAGGTTTCATTAAGACTTTTCATTTGCTTTTTACCTGAAAAAAGGTATCTATTATATTACAAAAGGATGACGTATTGAAGGTCAGGAAAGAAGGTTTTAATGTAGATAGTAATGTACTTTTAATGACACTTTATTTGGAATTGAGAGTCCTCAAGTCCAGTTTATAAATGTGTACTGTTGTTAAGATATAGTTCTCGTCAGAGATCTGTTAAGTAAGGTGTGCTCCCTGTTAAATAGTTAAATTATACAAATTTTTTACTACTAATCATAAGATCTCTTATAATTTCAGGAGTCCTAAAAATGATCATTTTTAGGTGTCCTTAATGTCTCCCAAACTGGATCCATAGCTGAAAAACTACTCATCAGGACTGATCCTGTTCATCAGGATTTTGCTACTGAGACTCAGAGATCAGTGTGATTCTCTTTAGCATGATTTCCTTAACTGCTTATAGTCTTGGAATATCATCTAAAAAGAAGAATAATAAAACAACAAGGGTTTTTAAAAGTGTGTAAAAACTGCCTGAAAAATCTGAATTAGTCCAATTATGCATACACTTCAGAAAAGGCTTGGGGTAGTATTTTGTACTTGATTATTAAATCCTGCGTGCCTGTCACATTACTTTAATATTTTGTCAACTTCTTTGAATTCTGGGGGTTAAAGTAAATAGGAACTGTAAAGAGGTGACCTGCAAACTAAATGATGGAGAAGAGAATGCTCTAAGGAAATGATCAAGGAGCAGCTGCAGCTCCTTGCCAGGGCTGGTATTGACTGAGCTTGCAGGGGCACGAGGAGTGTAAATTTTTGCAGAGGCTTTTAAGGTACTAGAGAATACTGTACAGGTAAAGCTTTATATTTCAAACTTTTGCTGTCACTCACATGTCTCTTCGGAATATAATGAATAGTATCTTTTAAAGATGTCACTGCAAAGTTATTTCAGGTCTCTGACTGGAAGCTCTCGAGAGCCAAAATAAATTTGCCAGCATTACTCAGAGTGTTGAGAAGAAAGGAAAGGTACAACTCTGAGATCCAGCCTGAGCACTGACTTATCACAAATCATTATGCACAGTAGACAAGATCCAAGGGATCAGCTCGGACACCAGCTGAAGGAGAGTATGTAAAATGTGAAGTATGGCCACTCCATACTTGGAACGATAGTGGTTACAATGGCCTGAAATTGTATCTGTGTACTTTTCATCACATCTGTTCCTCACTCACTGGTCAATGAACAGGGTTTGGTCTGCCTGAGTAGCTGCTGCTCAGGTCACTTCAGTAGAGGTGCTTGGTGTTCACAGGAGCAGCTGCACTCTGTTGAAATTCTCATCTGCACATGTACATGGCTGTCAAAATGATAAATACTTTTAAAAACTTAGACTTCTGTACTTCAAATTTAACTTTCAAATTATTAAGCACTTTGTTTTGTGGTGGTGCCCTTTTTAGTTACTTTTTAAAGCTGGTCTTACTTTCTCTGTCAGGTGGAGCCTAGTCTCCCTGTTGTCAGAGTGATGTTGGGAAGATGTTTAAATACACAGATACAAAGGATCACAGAATACGCTGAGTTGGAAGGGGCCCATCAGGATCATTGAGTCCAACTCCTGGCCCTATGCAGGACACCCCAAGAATCACAACATGTGCCTGAGAGCGTTGTCCAAATGCTTCTTGAACTCAGACAGGCTTGGTGCTGTGACCTATTCCAGTGCTCAGGCACCCCCTGGGTGAAAACCTTTTCCTGATATCCAACCTAAACTTCCCTTGACTCGGCTTCAGGCTATTTCCAAGTCTTGTCACTGGTCATGAGAGTGGAGAAATCAGTACCTGCCCCTCCACTTCCCCCTGTGAGGATAGTGAAGACCCCAATGAGGTCTGCCCTCAGTCTCCTCTTCTCCAGCTGAACAGACCAAGTTATCTCGGCCACTCCTCATTCAGCATCCCCTCTGGACCCTTCACCATCCTCATGGCCCTCCTTTGGACACTCTCCAGTAGCTTAATGTCTTTTTGATACTGTGGAGCCCCAAAGTGCACACAACATTACAGGGGAGGCCATCCCAGTGTAGAGCAGAGCGGGACAATCCTCACCCTCGCCTGGCTGATGATGCTTTGCCTGATGCCCCCCGGGACAGGGTTGGCCCTCCTGGCTGCCAGGGCATTGCTGACTCCCATTCGATTTGCCATTGACCAGGACCGCCAGGTCCTTATCCATGGCACTGCCTTCCAGCCTCTCATTCCCCTGTCTGTATGAACATCCAGAGTTGCCCCATCCCAGGTGCAGAATTTGGCACTTTCCCTTGTTAAACTTCATGTGGTTGGTGATTGCCCATCTCTCTAATATGTCAAGGTCTCCCTGCAGGGTCTCTTTGCCCTCAAGGGAGTCAGCAGGTCTTCCCAATTTAGTGTTGTCGGCAAACTTGGTATTCCTCTGAGTCCTGCATCCAAGTTACTAGTGAAGATGTTGAAAAGAACTGAGCTGAGAATGAAGCCCTGCAGAATCCCACTAGTAATTGGATGCCATCCTGATATAACCCCATTCACTGTAACTCCTTGTGCCCTACCTTTGAGCAGGTTGCTCACCCATCACATAACATGGTTATCCAGCTGTGTGCTTGATATTTTGTCCAGAAGGATCATGTGAGACACAGTATCAAAAGCTTTGTTGAAGTCCAAAATGATTACATCAGCTGAGTTCCCTTGATCAGCTAGGTGGGTTACCTTGTCACAGAAGGAAATCAGGTTGGATAAGCAGGTCTTTCCTCTCATGAAGCCATGTTGGCTGTGACCAATGACAGCATTGTGCTCCAGGTACTTTTCAGTACTTCCCAAAATAATCTTTTCCATGATTTTACTGGGCACTGAAGTGAGGCTGACAGGCCTGTACTTTTCAGGGTCTTCCTTCTTGAAGATCAGGACAGTTCACCAGCTTCCAGTCAGCTGGGACCTCTCCAGACTCCCAAGACCGCTTGAAAACTGGGAGAGGTTTTGTGATGACATCCACCAGCTCTTCGAGGATTCTTGGATTAATCCCATCAGATCCCATAGATTTGTAGGGATCCAGCTGGAGCAGCAGAATTAACCCTGCACAAGTTCAGGGTCAACTGGGAGTTGATCATTCTTGTAGTCATGGTCCTCCAGCAAATTTTGGGTTGAGTGAGTGATCATTCAGTGATACCTATGCAAATTAAGTCTGACCACCTGCATAGTGAGAGAACATTGCCTGTCTTGTGTGTGGAATGAGACAGAAGTCATGTGGGAAAATAGCAGGTGGTTATGTGAGTGAAAACTATAGTGTAGTGTCATAGGGCCTCAACCTGAATTTCCAGAAGGAGCCATTATTTCCCCCTCGGCTATGCAGTTGTCTTCCTTGCTTTACTCCTGATTATGTCTTTTATGTAATCTATGCTGAGTCTGCTCTTATCCCTTCTACAATGCTCAATGCTTTTCAAATTAATCCCTACAACTGTGTGTTAGTCAGAATGTTGATGTATCACATGCTGTGGAGAGGTTATCTGCCAGTGGCTTTCAGCATTTGGTTTGTACATCCTAAAACTTTCCCGAGGACTATGCAGATGACTGTATGATGACTGCAGATGAATTCAAGTTTTTAATACACTTTCTTTGACACTATAAGCAGAAGTCTTAAAAATAACTTACTTATCTGTTAAGTAAAAACTAGTGGGTTTTCTCCTAATTGTCCTGTTTCTATCCTACATATCCCTGAAGTACGCTTGTAGCAATATAGTTTTATTGAAAATAGTAGTTTAATCTGTCCTGCAGAAAAATTGTCGGGGAAGTTAAGCACTGACCTAAAAAATTATTCAACATAGAATCAGAGTTTAAAAGTACCCCAGAACCAAACACAAAACTTAGATCTGCTTTAACTTTCTTTTCCTTTAATGTACCTGATTTTCTGCTTTTCATCTCAAAGCTAGCAGTTATGCCTGGTCACATGTCTTTTAAAATTGGGAATTTGGTACAGTATCAAAATTAGAATACATATTTCCAGATTTGACAGGAGTTTTTTCACTGTCCAAAAACTGTTTAATACTGTTAATATTGGATTTGCTTTAAGTTGCCAACTAATTTTAGCCTCTAAGATTTCAGACCTCTTCATGTCTTTCTGAGGTACAGCTTGCTCACCTAATAGCTACAGCATAGCAAATGGTAACAGGATTTTGCTCTTCCTAAGTATCTAGGACATTAATACGTTGCTCTAATAAACCTGAAAGTGTTAAAGTAGCTTTTGATATTAAAAGGAAAACATAAGAATTATATCTTGCAGTTTTGAAAACAGAATATTAATAATGTTGAGAATTCCAGGAGCACTTCTCTCTGGGCTCCTTGGAGTTGGAATGCAGTTTCTTCTGCTGATGTGGAGCTCTCTCTTCATTCCAAAAATGAGGACCCATGTATTTATCACAATTTTGTTGACTCAGCAAAGGCTGTTGAACACGGGTTTTTTTGAATGTAATAGATTTTGAATGTAAATGAAAACTTAAAAATTGTACAGAATATCAAGGATCCGGACAACATGGATTTCTTTGAATTAGTGTGTAACACTGGAAAAGCTGATTGCAAGTTGATACCTATCTTGCTGCCACTAAATGTCTTTGAGAAGATATACAGTTAGCCAGAGGCCTGGAGGAAGCAGGAGTAAAGAATGCTTTACTTTCTTCATCCTAGCGTACTTCCTACTCCTGCTTATTATCAGGGGAGTTTGTTCAGCTACTTGTTTACCTGTAGTCTCTGTTTTCTTCTGCTTTGAAGGAGAACAGTAGACTTCAATCAGGCTGAACTGATTTCCCATTCTTATAGCAAAATCTAGGAACAAATAAAGCCCTAAACTGTAAAGGTCTGAGAGAAAAAGAGTTTGTTGCTCTCAGGGGTGGGAGACTGTCAGACCTGTGGAAGAGGGCGAAGGAAATGGCAAATCAGTGCCTCAGGAGGCCCCTTCTGCTCTTGCCCTCCAGTCAAATATCCCCCTGTCACTGAAATGAACCCTATAATTTGGTGCTTTGCAGTGTGATCAGTTGGGTGATCGAACAGTTTCCCTGTCAATTATCTAATGCAACATTGTTTTTCAAGTATGTTTTCTAATGCTTTATAGTTCAGCTTTAAGATACTAGACATGAACAGTAGCAGAAACTGTTGCTTTAAGTGTTTCTCAAGTCTGTTGGGGTTTGCTGTTATAGTGGTGGTGTGCAGAGAGAGGGTAGGACTTAGAGTCAGCCAGCTTTTCTTTTTACTGTTTAACTTCATTAGATCTAATTTAATTCTCTTATCAGTGAAATCCCTAACTGGCGACAGTTCTAGCTATTACGTGTGGCAGTTGAATCTTTTTTGTCAGGATCAAATAATACAGTCAAAACATTAATTTTTCCCAGATATGCTGATGTGAGGTTGTACTGTCACATGAAGAGCCACAGACTATTTCAATGTGTTCCCAAACATTTCAGAGGAGGACAGTCAATGAGCTTAGTCTTGGAGTGTTTCATTTGTTAAATCTTCCTCCCACTTGATGTCAGATTGTCATTTCAA
Organism: Empidonax traillii; assembly: GCF_003031625.1. Lineage (NCBI taxonomy): Eukaryota > Metazoa > Chordata > Aves > Passeriformes > Tyrannidae > Empidonax > Empidonax traillii. Next base: position 389,858 of record NW_020955473.1, on the reverse strand, counting down.
GGATGTTGCTTTCAGATGTGGTGGGGCAACTGAAATTGGTCTATACAGTAATAAAATGCCTCTCACAATTCACACTGGAACAGAAGGTATTACATTAGGAGGAATTTGTTCACAGAAAGGGTTTTCAAGCATTGGAACAGACTGCCCAGAGAGATGGTGGAGTCACTGTCTGTGAAGTTGTTTAAGAAAGACATGGCACTTAGTGCTCTGATCTAGTTGTGGTGTTCAGTCAAAGGGTAGACTCAATGATTTCAGAGGTCTTTTCCAACCCCCTTGATTCTGTGATTAATTTCTTTGAAGCTCGTGATTAATTTCTTTGAAGCTCATGAATATGTTTTCTAATGAAACTACAAACGGTCAGAATTAGAAGACATTTATATGAATTCTGCATTTTTGGAGTTTTGCACAATTCAAAATAGCTTCTCAGTCTCCTGTTCTGCTTAAAGGATAAAAATGCCTCTGACAAAATGTTGAATTTTCTTATTTTAGTTAGTGGTAATACTTACCACTTATATTTCTCCATTGCTCACTGTCGAAATTTTTTTCAGGGTTGAAATGAATGTTGCTGAATGCACAACTGTTCCTAACAAGGGCTGTAAGGACTGTATGTGTTTAAGTAACAGACACAATTTACTTATGGGTTTGAAAATGCTATCACACCTAAAGACCAGTATTGTGGAGAAGTTTGTTTCCCTTACTATTGAAAATTTCAGTATTTCGTGTAAGTATCTCATACCTGTGATTTCAAAATTGTAAGTGTTGTCATGATTTGTTTTTTAAATTTATGGGCACATGTGTTGTGTATTCAGTGGGTGGGCTGCACAGCAAGGGGAGGGTGTGCAGTGTACAGCATTCAGCCACTCGTGCAGAGATGCTCTGAATCGTGGAGTTGATGCTGATTTGTGATGAAAGCATGTTATTGAGATACTATCCAAATTTAGATTAAATAAAAAAGCTCTAATGAGAGAAGTGATTCTGCCCTTCTACTTCATTCTTGTGAGACCCCATCTGGAGTGCTGCATTCAGCTCTGGGGTTCTCCCTTCTGGACAGGGAGTGAGTCTAGAGGAGGGCCATGAAGATGATTAGAGGGATGGAGCACCTTTCCTCTGAGGGAAAGGCTGAGAGAGTTGGATGTGTTCAACCTGGAAAAGAGAAGGCTTTGGGGTGACGAAATTGTGACCTTCCAGTACCTGAAGGGAGCCTGCAAGAGAAAAGAGACTCTTAACAAAAAGAGCATGTAGTGAGAGGACAAGGGAGAATAGCTTCAAACTGATAGTAGGTTTAGATTAGATATTAGGAAGAAATTCTTTACTGTCTGAATGGTGAGGCACTGAACAGGTTGCCCAGAGAGTTTATGGATGCCCCATCCCTGGAACTGTTCAAGGCCAGGTTGGATGGGGTTCTGAGCAACCTGGTCAAGTGAAAGCTGTCGCTGTACTCAGTGGGGAGGTTGGAACTAGATGATCTGTGATTGGGATATAGAGGATATTACATTACTGGAAATAAATTAATTTGCACAGCTGGCAGATGGCTGATGATCTGCTAACTGCTTGTCACTGATTCTGGAGGAGGAATTTATTTGATGGCATTTCTTATCAATCTATTTTTAGAATCTCTCTGAAGTTAGAAAATAGGTTTTTTAAGAGATAAAGTCAATATGTAAGCATTTCTTAAATAAAACCTTTAATTTCAGATGGTACCATTGAAAAATAACTTTCCACTTCCTCTTTCACAATCTCTAATATCAATTCATAGTTTCAAGTTTAAAGTTGACTTTGTGTTATAATTTTTTTCTCACCTTCAAACCTGTCTATTTGTCATTTGCTTAAATGTGACTATTTCAAATTTGCTTTTAGAGAACAATTTAAATAAAGTTTGTCTGTACACAGATTTTTCTTAACTAACCTAGGGGAGGGGGAGTTGCCATGTAAGTACATCCTGAAAAAATTTCACTAGAGGAAACAAAAGGATAGCCTTCAGAAAAATTTTTAGTCTAAGAAGACAAGGCTCTCATATGTGTACAAAACACACTCTAAGTTGCGAATTAATAAACATAGGCACCTGTGGATGTGGATTCCAGACTTTATTTAAGCCTGTCTTGGTGCTGCCATCTCCACCTGTCCCGAGATTTCTTGATCCACTCACTTAATAGGGAAAATTCCCTTCTTCCCACTCTCACTTCTCATTCTCATGTGGTCAGCAGAAGCCCAGGAGCTCTGGGAAGCTGGAGCCCCAGGCACTGACCTTTCATCAAGCTGGCAGAGATCTTGGGGACTTTGTGTTCTGTCTCAGCACCCCTCACCTCCCTTGTGCTGTGTAAGGTTCTCCTTTACCAACTGGGAAGAGAAGTTTGAGTCTCTTTACCACTTGTCTTATAAATGCATGTTTTTCTTTGCCATTAGTCAAGTAAGACCATCTTTATGTTTTAGAATAATTATTAAAAAGCAGTGATGGAAAAAGTTGTCATTCTCTGAAACATGCTTTTCTATGTTCTGAAAATAAAAGCAGTTTATCATTACACCTTGCAAGCTTAACACAGAGGGAACCTGTGAAATTCAAATTTCAAATGTAATTGCTATTTAAAAGTTGTAATCAGGTTTACTGTTTGAAATATTTTACTAGGTTTAATAAACACATATTTTTGATAGGTTAATTGAAGCTCTGGCATAGGTGCTAAGTTGAGACTTCATCTAATGAACTACTTTAAATATTGTAGTGCTTTTTCGTTCATAGCAATGGAATGTTTTATATTCCTCATGCTGTCAGGTTATATGGATCCTAAAATGCTTGATGGCGTTGTTCAGTTTTTCTCCAGGAAGCAGTACATTAAATTCAAGAGTATCATATTAATTCAATGGCATTTCCTACCAATAATAAGCTTTGTGTAGTCTGTCTTCAGCGTATGAGGTTAACAAGTTTTAAAAATTGAAATTGATATAGAAATCACTCTTCGATGTATTTTCATCTTAAGCTAATTTCTTCTTGAGGATGATTTAAATACGGACCTGGAAAGGGGAAAGCATAAGCCCACATTTTTAAAAAAGGAAAAAAGGAAGGCCTGGAGAACAACAGGTCAGTTAGTCTCACCTCAGTGCCCACCAAGACCATGAAGCAAATCCTCCTGAAGACTATGCTAAGCCACATGGAAAATAAGGAAGTGATGAGTGACAGCCAATATGGCTTCACTAAGGGCAAATTGTGTCTGACAAATTTGGTGGCCTTCTATGCAGGGTTATGGCAGTGGTGGATGAGGAAAAAGCAACTGGTGTCAACTATCTGCACTCGTGGAAAGCATTTGACACTGTCCCACATGACATCCTTGTCTCTAAACTGTAGAGAAATGGGCTGATTGGTCCAACTCAAAGTGTTCAAAGCCAGGCTGGATGGGGCTTTGAGCAATGTGTTCTGGTGGAAGGGGTCCCCACTCATGGAGGGAGGAGTTGGAGGGGAGTTGGAACTAGATGACCTTTAAGTCCCTTCCAAACCAGACCATTCTGTGATTCCGTGATTCTAAACACATACCTTGTAAGATACAGAGTGGGAAAAAACTTTCCTGTCAAATTCCCTCTCAGAAGACTTACCAGCTGCACCAATGTGTAGTTAATTCAGAATGACTTTAGAAAGCAAAATAAACCTTCCCATAGATACTTTCTGACAACTGGCTCATCTTTTCATGTTATTGGCAAGAACCACATTAAGCTATTCTGTCACTGATCCTTTTTTCATTGCTCTAATTCCTTTGCTCAGCAGGGTAAACTACACGTTCTCTTGGAAATTCCTTGCTGGTAAGCTGAGAGAAGATGTACTCCGTGTGACAGGACAGCTGAACGTGGGCTAGTGCATCCACAGTGAGCCCAGTTGTGTAGGATGGCTCCTGAGTAGCCCAGGTTAGCCTGTGGGCAGAAGACCAGAATTCAGAACTGAAGATTAGGTGCCACCTTTTTGTTTTGTTGAACCCAGAAGCAAGTTAAAGTCATCATAAATATATCACTTAGTTATCCTGATTCATTTCTCCAGGGATTTGATAAAACATCCATTGTACCTGGTTTATCATCTGACAGCAGCAGTGTAGACATAGACATAAAAACAAAGGAAGCAACACAGTCTAACTCCAGAATGCATTTGAGCACTTCTTAGTTACATGCAGTAGGAAACACCCAAAGCAAGCAAATTAAACTTTAGAAAACAAAACCTATGATTAAGGTATTTTGAGCTGGGGAAGGATCCTTCTTTGGTGCTGCACTAGTCAGCTGTATGGCACTGTGTGTTTCTCTCTGGGCACAATGGCAGTTCTTGCTGTACATGTGTCTCCTGCAATCACTGGTACAAAATGCAATAAGAAAGCACTGTGGGCTTCCTGAAGAGAAACATTGCACAGCAGTGTCCAGTGATCAAGAAAACATTTTACATGTGTGGGAAAAGCTAAACTGGTCACAGGTCCATGCAGGTCTGTTTGAGGTCTTGCATGTCATACCTGGAAAAAAGACTCACCTAGATTAAAAATTCCAGTCATCTGTTTTCTGGTTTTACAGTAGCCTGTGTTTTTGAAAAAAACTTTTACAGTTTGAGTAGGTGTAATAAGTTCATAAAACTGAGGAACATGTCTTCACAAACTGTTATTTCTGATCAATGTCATGATTTCTTAATAAAATTTAAAAAAAAAAACTTCATTCCTACTTCTACAACAACAGCAAAGAAACATAAGAAAAGTGGTGTTCTGTATTACATTCATGTTAAGATGCTCAAACCTTCTTTAATTTTTCAGTATGTTTTAGACCTTCTGTTGCTTCTCCCACTGTTATTTTCTAGCAGTTTGTGACTGGATTAGGGACCCAAGCATTAATATGTGGAGGTAGAAACATGGGACAGAATTAAGCTCCCTACAATGACAATCATTTTTTTGAAAGAAATAAGACTAAACACTCCCTTTACATTCATTTAATCTCTTTAAGGCTATAAATTGGTGTGAAGAGGGTTTGGAGTGGCAGAGCTTGACTCAAGAAAAAGTTCTCTGACACCCACAGCAGAAGGGTAAAGCTGTTTGCAAACTTTAGAAGCTCCTAGCTAAAATTGCTACCTTTTGCTTTTTTCCTCCCTTAACCTTATTTTTAGTATTCTTTTTTTTAATTCCAGTTTACCTGCACTACTGCTCTGGATGAGTTTGAAGTAGGTGGTCTGTTTCTCTGTGGCAACACTCCTGCGCTAATAGGCCAGGCTAAATAGCAGGATGGGTTTGCTTGACCTGGCACAATGCTGTGACACCTATGAGGATTTTTGCTTTGATGTTGCCTTCTGTCAAGTCAAGTTGGAACATGATGGAGTTTACTTCTTGCAGAAGAGCCTGTATACAAAGATAGGCCCTTTTGTCAGTACACAACATACCTTAGTTTTCTGCGAGGCTAGTTTAGTGATGGTACTACCATCAGCCTTTTGTAGTAGCTCCTAATGAGTTAAACTTGGCCAGGATTACTCTTTCATGATGCTGTCCCCCCTCATACTTTCTGCAGGTGTCACTCACAATTTTTGCACATTTAAGGAAGTTCAGGCATCTCTTCCCAAGTATATTTAAATAGAAATGTTAGAGAAGACTAGGGATAAAACTGAAAGCCATGTGGATTTTGTACAAGGGAAGTTATCTCATTTTGCTGGTACATACTGTCTGTCTCCTGGGTGAAGGTTCAAGTATGCCTTAACCTGAAAGTGTCTGTTTTCTTTCAGGTTTTTGCCAGTATCTTCTCCCAAGTTATGTTCTTCCTTAGGTACCTTGTCATAGTTACCTGTGCTAATGAGTTGTCAGCAATTTAGATGCTGATATCTGTGATATTCCTGCTATATTCTTTCCACTTAGTCTTCAAGAGAAATGCGCACTCCTACGGGGCAGCCCACCTCTCCTGAGGCAGATGGCTGTCAGGCTACATTAGGCATCCATTTGAAGCACCAAATATATTCTATTAAAAAAGTGTGAAATTCTTTGTTTGCGTAGTCATCAAAGAGGAAAATAAAACAACAAAACATAATTTGAGATGTTGTTTACTACTCATTCCCCTCATGCCATATCCAATGGAGCATGAGTATTATTAAGGTGTAATTGATAACATGCTGTATCTCAATCCAGATATTACATCATGACTGGGACACATATACCTGTCCTTAAACTATTTAATTCAAGGTAATTTGCATTAGTGTATCTATTAAACTGTGCACCAAATGAGTTTTAATAATGTAGATGGGCATTTAAAGAGGCATCACTATATGTTATTGATAATAACGGCTTGAACTGTGCTATCAGCACGTGGGATGACTGGGAACTGTTTGAAGACAGTAGAGTCAGAAGTGAGAAGTGAAGCAGGGCTTTTCATAAGCAGGTCAGCACGCAAGACTGTGTGTTTCGTAAGTTTATCTTGAATAGGTTATGGTAATTTAGTATAACTGATCTATAAAGTAACAAATAATTTTATTATGGCATGATAAAAGGAAGGCTGTGCTTTTGGTCAGTGTTCCTGTTGCAGTGAATTCCTATTCATGTGCAGATTTTTGTTTGCGTGCGCCCAAAAGCCTTCTTTGGAATGTTATCTCTAAACTTGATTTTAGTTAGCTGATATTTCATCCCATGTGGGCTGCCCACCTGCTAGTTTTTAAAGATTTTACTGCGTAAGTATTGGTTTTCATTCTCATTTACAGCTCATGTAGGCATAGCTGTTGTGCTACTTTCATCTGCATATGTGTATCATATTCTCCTCCATTTACTGTGTCGTGGTCCGAACATATTGAGTAGTATTCTTCTATCACATGAGAATTGGGTTTATTTTTAACTCTTTTAGTTCATAGCTGAGTTGTATGCTTTCTGCTTCGTTGTTTCCTTTTCCATTCCTGCTTCTCTTCTCAGCTCAGATGGTTAGAGTACAAACACAGCAATTTCTCCTGCTGGATTACAATAAAATTGTTTCCCTCACAGGATAGTTGACTGTTAAATAGATTGCAATGATTTTCAAGGATTTTAGGCACTTCATAAATAATTATACTTATTTATATGGATATGTGTGTAAATATATATGTATATCTGCATTCTGTATGTATTTTATAAAACTCAAACTGTATTTTTTCTTTTTTACTTTTCATAGAAGTCTCATCTGATACTAATGAATACAAATAACAGGTATAAGTTTTTTGTCTTCTATGTCTTTACTGCTTTTCATTGGGTTTGGGGCTCATCTTGCTCTAGGTCCTTTTGTACTTTGAGGTGAACTTGCTTTTTTTTTGGTGTTGGGAATATGTAGCATCATTATTGGTACCCCAAGGTGATGGGATTTGACCACTTTCATTTGCATGATTCTTTCATACTTGCTTGTGGAGTGCCACTGTGGGATTGCACCTTTCTTGATCTTTGAATGATAGTGCTGAGTAGCTTTGTCCTCAAATGTCTTTGCAGTTCAGACCTGTCACCACTCCATCTCTTTGTGGATCAAAACTCTGCTCTTCTAACCGTGGCAGGAAATGTATTGCAATTCTTTCTTTTATCAGAACTTAATATTCCTTGATGGCTTCTACAAGGTCATGAAGCAGCTAAAAACAATCATGAGACTCACAGCAACCACTGAAGCTATGGTGACACTAGACTTTGTCTGATTGCCAGGTTATAAACCTAATTGTATATTGAATGAGAAGAAAGGTTTCTGTTTTGTTGAAGATAGTTCAATGAAGATATCCTCTCTAATATTAAAAAAAGCTTGAAATCCTTCCTCTCAGAATGCTCCTAAAGTAAGAAATCATGTTGATTCTGTGTTTCTTCCAGAAAACTCTCATCGTGAACATATGTCAACAGCATGTAAGAGGCCTTGTCATTACCAAAAATTGTTAGGATAAAGAGTCTTCTACAGAAAACAATGGGAAAATCAGGGGTGGCTTATCAATAAATGTAGACTAACAGGTGATGGTGCATCTAAAGCATATGAGATAGTGCATATTTTTACAGGAAAATAATTAGTTTGTATTCAGACATGCATCCGTTTCCCTGATATATGTTTAAAAAAATGCAATTAATAAAACTTATATCTATCTGAAATACTGTCCTAGCTCTTATAAACAAATTACAGAACTTAAGGTAGGTGGGGGAGCATTTATAAAACAAAGTTTTAAAGCTTTGGAGCATGAATCAAACTTTGTTGGGTTTGAGAGGGCATGTTTCTTTGCATAAGCTATTCACTTTTCTAAGTATTCAGTAAAGGTTGTTGTGAGGGAGATAACACTGAGCCAGATGAAAAAGTAACATTCCTAGAGCAGAAACAAGCATGTTCTGAGATGCTTGTTGACATCTGAACCTTTTCTAATTCTTTATTGTATGGGAATTGAAATAGTAAAGCTTACTCGTTGCTTTTATGTAGAACTTGCTGTAGTCAGCTGCAATTTTATCCCCTCACTGTGTAAGCTGCTGTAAAATGCTTTATTTAAGACATGGGAATCCAGTTAGAAGGTATAGCTGCATAGAATACCAGTACTGCCTCACTGTGGGAGAAGATCGAGAACAACCATCAGTGGATCCTTTACACTGATCTCTAGGGTGTTTATGGATGTAAGTGGAGGTTTTGATGGTTACGAAGTTCTTAGCTGATGTGAATACCCTTTACCTGGGAGGTCACTCTTGCTTTATGGTGAGACCACGAAAAGGCAAGAAGATGAAGCAGGGCAGATAGGTTAGGCGTGGTGCCGTGGGGATGCAGCGTCAGGGCACGGCCAACTCCGAGTACAGGCAGAATTAACTATGCCTCCTGTGTCTGCCCAGGTGCACGAATACTTAAATATGACATTTTAATATTAGGGTACGTTTCTAGCTAGGAGGAAGATTCAGGTGGTTTTGCTACTCTTGGGCAATATTAGGGGTTTTTAGAATCAGATACATAGCAACCTGTGAACTAAATAAACTTCCCCTCATGTTCAAAATACCTTTGAGCTAAATCTGAGAAAGAAGTGAGGCTTAAATTGAAAATAGGTTAAATACCTCAGGAAGGTTTGGGTCTGGGAGGAGAGTATTGGGGTCCCCCACTTATGGAACCCTTTTCCTAAAATAAGTTGGGCACTATGGAGCAGGTAAGGACTATCAATATTTGGGTGGATACAGACCAATGTATCAGTAGGCCTTTAAAAACCACAGATAAGCGTCTGTCTACAAAGACTGCACGAAAATGGTGACGGGCCTAGAGGGGAAAGTGTATGAGGAGTGGCAGAGGTCACTTGGCTTGTTCAGCCTGGAGGAGACTGAGGGGCGACCTTACAGCAGTATACAGCTTCCTCACGAGGGGAAGGGGAGCGACAGGCACTGACCTCTCTCTTGTGACCAATGACAGGACCCAAGGAAGTGGCATGAGGCGTTGTCAAGTGAGATTTTTAGGTTGGATATTAGGGAAAGATTCTTAATCCAGAGGGCAGTTGAACACTGGAACAGGCTTCCCAGGCTTGATGCTCTGACTGCTTGCCTACCATAGTTCAAGAAGCATTTTAACAATGCTCTCAATGCTCATGGTGTGATCCTTGGGGCTGTCCTGTGCAGGGTCAGGAGCTGGACTTTGATGATCCTTGTGGGTCCCTTGCAACTCAGGATATTCTATGATTCTCTGAGTATCAAGTTAGAAAAATACAGCTTGTAATAGGAAGAAGTGTTCCAGTGCTTCTTACAGTAACAACTCAGCAAGGGGTCAGTAAAATGAGAACTATTGGAGGTTTTTTTCTTATTATTCTTTCTTTTCCTGGTAGTGCTAAATTAACTTTTTTAAATTGCTGTCAGTTTAATTATTATAATGTTTCTGAGAAAAAAAATTGCATAATTATAAATATTTCTAATTTTTATCTTTTATTTTTCCCCTGAGCTATTTTATCATATACTTTTATCAAGTAATCTTGAATCTTAGAAAATCTGGGGAAGAGGGGAAACATAGAACTCACTTCTACCTGTGCATTTCTTCTTTTGTTTGTTTGTTTGTTTGTTTTAATATATTATTTCTAGTTTTTTAAAATCTCAAGAAAAATAGAAAACTGGCTCTTGTATGAATCAGGGTTCAACATAAGTTTTTTTCTTTGTGTTATTCTTCTGGGAAAGCACAGAGAAACTGTTTCATATTCATATGAAATGTTTGCATAGTGCATTTACTCATGCAGTACGTGTATTGTATTAACTTAATTGGTATTACTGTATATTTGTAAATAATGTTTTTGGAACTGGATTTTGTAAGCAAGTCTTAATAGTTTCATTTCTTTCAGATCTGTTTGCAAACTACCACATAATTGGGCTGGTTTATTGATCTTACTGAGCTTACGTGTCTGACACTGCACCAGTTAATAAACAGTTTTGTTGGCTTTCTTTAAACTGAGTATTTGAGAACACACAGTTCTGTTATGCTGTAGAATTTAAATTGCTTATGTACTGGAATATTTACTACCCTCTTTGTTGTTTCATTTCAGAATGACCTTATTTAAAAATGTATGAGGCTATTTATAATCGACTCTGTGGCAGTGATTAAAGAGGTGTGAATAATAGCTTATTGGAAGTTGACAGCTCCTTGTTTGCTAAACTGCTGTTAGAACGTTTATGCTGCTCAGTTGTACCTCATTTTTCTGAGGGGAAGCTGCATTTTGACAAGTGCATAGAACAGGTATATGTGGCTGACATTTTTATTATTTAAAAAAAACAGTTTGGTTTTATTTATTTAACTGCATAAAGATAATTAATTGCTTACTCTGTGTCTAATGATCTGTATGTAGTGTGTTAATAAAACAAGAGTGAACAAATCCGTTTTTACTTGGAAAAATTAGATGTTGTTCTTCCTGAATAGAAATAGTAGCTCCAAACATATTTGATCAAGCAGTCAGGCATCTGTCTTTCTGATGTTTTTGATCAGAGATTAGGATTCTAAATATCTCTAACTCCAGGGAGGCAACCAGGTACTTTCTCATTGCTATTCAAAATTAAGGATCAAACTAAGAATAACTGTGACTCATTTATTTGCATGTCATGTTGAAGTAATTCCGTTTTTTGTAATAGCATACGTAGATACCAATGAGCTTGTAGATAAGACTGATAATCAGATAATACTCAGTGTTTATCCATACAGCTGATAAGCACAAATAACTTTCTGGCTTCTGTTCTGCCATCACTGGTATCTTATTTGACCTAGTGGACCCATTTTAAAGGTGAACAGTAATTAAAGTCCCTGTTCACTCTTGTATCTTGGCTTACGGGAATAAGTAGTTTCTTGTAGGTCTGTACACCCCATGGTAACACTATAAAGCATAAAACTTTTTAACTTATTTTGGAGAGGGTGTGTCATAATATTGCAGTGACTTCCATGTGCACCTAAAGTTTCTTGCAACCAAAAATTGGTATCAGTTTTCTTCATTTTCCACTTTTAGCTGTGACCTGCCCATACTTTAAATCTTACTGTGCACATCAGAACTGTTGATTCAAATTGTTTAATAAGTGGTGCAGAAATTAATAATTTCATATTGGCTTATTACTAAGAACATGTTACAGATATTACTGCACTGTCATGTCTAATGGCACAAGTCACAGTAGAATTATAGACTTCATAATTTTGCTAGATCCTTTAAGAGTTCTTAATAGAATAAATGGCTACTAACAAAATGCTGTCATACAGGATACCTCTCTGTACGTGCTAGCTCATAATTTCACAGGTTTTACCCCTTAAGGCACTCAAATGAGGGAGTGCAAGATTAGTATTCAGAGTGCACCAAGTTAATGGACTGCTATATGATCTAGATATTGTTTAAATAAATACATTGTACTAGTAATCTTCATTACTTCTGTGCTCAAGAACTAGATTGTGCTTTTTACACAGAGAGGATGCTATTTCCTAGGTGTGCTCAAATTATGACAGTATATTTTTTTCAGCTGTTCTCATGGATAATAACATTTTTCACTCTGTTTGCTCAATATGCTGTGTCTGCTTTAGCTGACCAAAAATAAATGTGATGTTCCACCCAGGAGTTGGCTGGGTTGTAGCACTGAGTGTTTCCATTGTAGGTAGTCAGTCAAAATGCCTGGGAATTCTTCTAGAGAAAGGAATCTGAGTATCATATGGCTTGAATTTTCCTTAAGCACATATGTCAAGTAAGTGTCAAAAGTATGTGGCCTTTCAAAAAAATCCCAGAATTTCATTTTAAAAAAATATTATTTGGAATATCAAAATTCTAGAACTATATATGTGTTTTTAAGTGCTTAAAGTGCTTTACTTTGCATTTGTGTTGTGTATTTGTGGCTTTTTCTCACCAAAATGCCTTAAGAATCTACTTTGTCATCTAAAAACATATTACCTGAACTTGCTGTTGAGCTGAACATCATAGGATTGGCTTCAATATGCACTGTCATATCTTATTTTTCTATTTTTTCATGATTCCTAACTTTTCAGATCTCCTCTGGTATGTTTAACCTCACTTCTGGGTTACTTGGAAATGCAGTGCTGCTGTCCTTCCTTTGACTATTTATCTTAAATTCTTTAATTTATCTGAAATTTTTTCTTAAATTCTTTATCATCCAGACCACCCTGAAAGTCTTGTGTCTCAAAAGTCACTGTCATTCTTCAGGACTTCTAGTCAGAGAGAGTTTAAATATTTTTTGTGTTCTGAAAGTTTGGTTAATTTTATTGGTTTTAATGGCTTTAAGTTGGTATGAATGGTAAAACAACATTGTAATAAGTCAGAGAAAGGAACCTGGACTGAAGCCAGCATGGGGAATGTTCACATGTGTTTCTGTGCGCTGCACAGTAAACGAAAAGTTTAATTACCCACTCTACTCCCTCTTTATTTTTTTCTCTTTCCTTGTGTGGCCTTGAGTTTGTTAATCAACAGACCTCATAAGTGAGCCGGATGATGTATTGTTACAGCACCTTTACTGCTGCTGGTTTCCGGAGTACAGCGATTCCCTGCAGTGGCCAAAACTAGTTGTTTCCTATTAGAGTACAGTGATTACTAATTGATCTAAATTTAGCTGGTAAAACAAAGTCGATTTTCGCTTTTACACTAAAGTGTTTTTTAAGTCATGTTGTGTTTAAACTGTAACGTGAAGCCCTGTGAGTCTGTTCTTAATTCTTTGCTCTTTATCTCTCTAGTTCCCTTGTCCTCCAAAAAGAACCAGTGTGTCATTTATGTCAGCTTGCAAAAAGATGGATGATCTGAAGGCAAGGGTATATTTATTGACTTGTATTTTCAGGGAGGAATATTTGTTTCACCTCACGTGTCTCATGCGGGACTTAAAAAAAATAAAATTGTAGGAAAAGATTTCATAGGTGTCTCTCAGATTTTACCAGTCCACAACAGATGTCTCAAGCATCTACTCAGTGTCTTTAACCACAAAGGTTCATCCTAATAATTCTCTTTCTTAAGAGTCTGGGAGTTCAGAGAAGTTGTAGATCTTACTACTACTTACTACTTTGGATCCCAAGAGCAGTATGGATGTATTTGACTCTTACTGGTTCGTATGGTAATACTTTCAACTATTTCTTTAGACTTTTTACCAGGCAGTGTTTCATACTGGCCATAACACATTTGAGTATTGTACTCTCTGTGGTGAAGGAAAGTTAGGGCACAGAATTTTTCCATACAATCCTTAGCACAGTGGAAATGTATCTTTTTCCCTCCTGCCTTTCCCAGAAGTGCTATTTCTGTCAGGCAACCTTGCAGACTTGTGGGTTTTTTCTTTTTCAACCTCTCATTTCATCTTTCCGCCTTCATTTTGGCCGTTTGTTTCTCATGGGCATATTGATTTCTTATTCAGCGATGACTTCTCAGTAGCCTTCTGCTCACTGACTGTGCTTGCATTCTAATCCTCTAATCTCTGCACTTCCCTTTCTTGGATGGTATCACAGCTTCCAAAAAATCTAAATTTCCCTACAGAAGTAGTCCAGGGTTGACGTAGCCCCTGCCCTGATCCTGATTGCTCTAGGAACTCATGTTCATTTTAGTTACGCCTGTAACCATAAAGGTGTCTCAGGTGCTCTGAGGAAAAACAGAAGATTAGGTAGATCTTAAAAACGGGTGTAGGTATGTTGTTGGAAAAATCATCACAGGTCAGAAAACGTATTTCCTATTTCAGGAGATTCAACAGTCAGGTCTGATTACATTTGAATGCTTCATTCTTCTTCAAATTCGTTTTTCTTTGTTCTTTTTCCCTTAGGAAATTAGAGGGTTTAAGACTAGAAATGTCTAATATCTGAGATATTAACAACCAGCTCTCCGTTATTAAGACTCACCAATGGATTAACTAGGTTAAAATATTTAATATTTTTTTAGTATTGCTGTTATTACTTTTTGTAGTATGTCAGTGAATTGTAGTTGCACTGTTCTGATAGAGCAAATAAGATTATTAAAAACTAAAATCTGTTAGAGAAATGCTGTCTATAAAATTAAAGTATTACATATTCTGATGTAGCATTACATATTCTGATGTAGCTACAGGTAACACTATGCCTTTCCTATCTTCAGTAGCTCTCTGGTTTGTAATTTTAACCATTTAGCTCTTGAGTAATCTCTGAGACACTAGCTGTGAAGCAATTAAAAAACAATTCAAAAGGTATTTGAAAGTTTTTCTCCCCTTTTAGAAGCCCTGTCTCTTTGTAAGAGATCAGATACAGTAAGTTTGAAAATTATTTACCTTGTAAACCAAACAGCTTTACTTGTAAACCACATACATTGAGGCTTGTTAAGGCTCAGCTGTTTTTGTAGTAGTCTTTACAAAGAATTTTACAAAGAAAAGTCTGTCTTGAAGTGACAACCAGATGTTTCTTATTGTCCTCTTCAGTTTACTGTCTTTTCCATTCATTTATAATAGGCTGGCAAAATTAATGCCTTTAATGGATGTTAGGTCATTTACATGAATAAATACAGGGTTGGATTTTTTTTTCTTTTTTGGTGTAAACTGGTCTCTTTGTTATAAGCTACCCTGTAATTAAACCTTTGTTAGATTGTTCTTTATTGCTGTTCATTCACCTTACATATGAATTTCAATGTCAAATGAAACAGATAAGCTCTTTTAAATTGAAGTCTCAAAATGTTTAACTTCATCCTTGTGTAGACAGTGGGAATTTGGAGGTATTGAACTAAATTGAATACAGTTACTCATCACAATTAACAAGCCTTGGAACACCTTCTGTACAGTAAATTCCAATATCATAGTTAAAATCCCAGCTTTCTTTTGTGGACTGATATTTTAAATCATCTTCATTTGCTGGACTGTTTTTTAAAGTATTTATTGGAACCTTTTACAAACTTTACTTTGCCATGCGTTGATCCTGTACAAACATTGGTGCATGCTTTCTTGGGAATTCACTGTATCATGTAGTTGCATACTATTAAGAGTAATTATGAATATTTGAGAAAGGTTTTAGCATTAGCTCATTAGCTACTCTTCATTCAGCTCATATTACACTCAACACTAATGGAAGAATGTCAGAAAGATCTTGTTTCTCCCTTCCCCTGTTTTGTGCCAACACTTAATTTGCCCCTCCAAATAGTAATTATAGATAACCTGCAGTCTCTCTTTGATATTAAATAAAAAAAAAAGTGAGCAACAAATGAATGAAAGATTAGAAATATTTTTGCCTGTGGGGTTTTTTTCTATGACTGGAAAATATGAAATAGTGTAAGGAATAACTTACTTTGGAGTTTATGAAGAAATAAATGTGAGGCTGAATGAAGCAAAGCAGCTGAGGGAGCTTCTCCAGAGGTGCAGCAGAGGAAAAGGGTCAGAACAGCTTTATCTGGATCTGGGTCACATTACAGAACCAATTACTTCAGTTCTGTTCACTTAGGAAAGCTATTTCTCTTCTGATTGGAAAAGTTCTTTCCTTAAGCTAGATAAATTCATTAAATTAGGTAAAAAATAAATAAAAATATTGGAAATCCTTGCACTTGTGCCAGTTAGAGCCCTTTCTTCCTGTGCTGTGTTTGTTTGTGAATTCTACATCTCTCTTGAGGGAGGCAGATTTTTTCCTGAAATCATTGAACAATATATACATTTTCAGCAGTTAGTAGGAGTTTCTGTTCCTGGTACAATTCAGAAATACAAGAGTGAACTCTAATCTGTGTAGTATAAGGTTTAAAGGCAAGTATTGCCATTTGGAAAGTACCCTCATGCTCAGGAAGAGTAGGAGCCTCCCTGGAGGTGCTGACTGCCTTCAGGACTGCAGGAAGGTGGGTGATGGCCTCATGTGCCAGCTCCAGTGGTCTGCCAGTCACTCATACAGTGCTTAAGCTCAAAGAATTGGATTTACCCCATTTCAAGCTCATATTCATTGACAGGTCATCAACTTCTATATGAAAATGTGTTTTATTGCTGTCTGTTGATGCTTATGGCTGTTCGGAGAGGGGAAGGGGTACACTTGATTTGACCACAGAAAGATGCAACAAGGAGTCCGAGCAGATGCTCAAGTGTTGTTAGCAGTGTTGGAGCAGAATGGTGTGCTCTCCTGTGCCATGCTTTTTTCTGTGCCTATGTATGGAATTAGACAAGTGGTTCCAAGAATATTTTACTAGAGATCCTGTATAGACTCAACGGTCTATAATTTCCAGTAGGCAATTAGATTTAAGATTGTAATTTTTTTTTTTCTGAATAATCATAGAATCATAGAATATGCTAAGTTGGAAGGGACCCATCAGTATCATTGAGTCCAACTCCTGGCCCTATGCAGGACATCCAAGAATCATAACATGTGCCTGAGAGCGTTGTCCAAATTCTTCTTGGACTCAGGCTTGATACTGTGACCATTTCCCTGGGGAGCCTGTTCCAATGCCCAACCAGTCTGTGGGTAAAAACCTTTCCCTGATATCCAAACTAAACCTCTCCTGACTCAGCTTCAGGCTATTTCCTTGAGTCTTGTCACTGGTCATGAGAGTGGAGAGATCAGTACCTACCCCTCCTTCCCCCTGTGAGGATAGTAAAGACCCCAATGAGGTCTGCCCTCAGTCTCCTCTTCTCCAGCTGAACAGACCAAGTTATTTCGGCCACTCCTCATTCAGCATCCCCTCTGGACCCTTCACCATCCTCATGACCCTCCTTTGGACACTCTCTAATAGTTCAATGTCTTTTTGATATTGTGGTGCCCCAAACTGCACACAAACATTCCAGGGGAGGCCACCCCAGTGCAGAGCAGAGCGGGACAATCCCCTCCTCGCCCAGCTGGCGATGCTTTGCCTGATGCCCCCCAGGACACGGTTGGCCCTCCTGGCTGCCAGGGCACTGCTGACTCTCATTCAACTTGCCATTGACCAGGATGCCCAGGCCCCATTCCACAGCTGCTCTCCAGCATCTCATTCCTGTGCTTTTTCTGCTACATAAGCTCAGTCAGAGATAACATCATGTCATCATGTTATGTCTGCTATGAAATTCCTGGCTTTGCAAGATATTTTCTTATTCATTAAGACTGTTTTGATAGATAGACTTATCATTCTTCAGAGCTAGCAGTACTGGTTTCTCAGGATGTTACTTCACATTTTAAGGAAAACATTCTGAAGTAGTTTGCTACAACATCTAATAATTTGCTAGTTCATCTAAGTAGCTTATATCAAGAAGTGAATGATTTCTTTTTTTTTTTTTTTTTAGGCTAGTGCCTAAATTTAGTATTTCTTTGTGCTACAGTGCATATGTGAGTGTATTTCAGCAAGAGGCTCTTTTATGTGTTCCTCTTCATTCTTGCAGCACTTTCTCAATGCTGGTTTGAATCTTCATGTCTCTTATGGGGAGCAGCTGTAGTGCCAGCGTCAGCATGGCTGTGCAAATCCTGAAAGCTTATGGTGTTCTCTTCTCATACCTTCTTTGTGAACCTGACTTCCTTTGAAGCGTGTGCTAACAATGACTGCAAAATATTTTTACGGATAGATAAGTGTTATTCTTCAACATGGGGGGCCAAAGAGTTGGTTTATCCATTTTTTTGGTCCAAAAATCTGCGTGTAATTGCCTTTGCAGGGAGATTCAGTAGCTGTATGAGAAAAACCCAGATTACAGTTTTAAAGAAGCTAACCCTGCCTTTGGAAGCATCTATCATAAATTATTTGATCTTCAGAAAAAGATAAGCCCTTGCTAAAGTGTGCTGTGGACTACATTCACAGTCTTTTGAAGTGAAGAGGTTAGTATGGCAAAACATGTTTAATTTCCTTCATGTAGTATCAGAAATACCCATTAGATTTCATTCTGATTTGTATAAATATACAGAGTTTTATTTAAATGTATAAAAATTCACTACCATAAAATTTCCCATTATTATTTTAGCAATGTATGTAATCCTCCTGGAATGCTTCTTTTGAAAATTAAACTATTCTTTAAGCTTTATACTTCCATTTAAACAGGATAAATGAGACCTTTCATAATCTCATGTAGCCACCTGTTTAAATAGAACACTGGGGATTGTCTACCCTTGAAATCCAGTAAAACAGTGTAAATCCATTGCATATTTTTTGACTGTCTTATTATTCATGCTCTTACACTGCAATAGGTTTCTGGGAATGATAGCTGTTCATTATCTTGCAAAGCGAACAACCACACTTAGAATTTAGATGGTGCATTATTTCCCACTTCACACAAATAAATTATATAAATAGCCAGTGATTTAATATTTTGGAGGAACTGAAAATCAGTAACGTGAAAAATCTGTAATCTAAAAGGGAGTATTGCAAAAATATAGTAGGTAATTAAAAATTGGAGAGACTTGGAACTTGTCATACCACTCCCAGACAGTAATTTTCTGCTGCCAATGTTTTGGTAATTAGCTACGAGTATAAATGCAAAAATTATGTAAACGTCATATATGAATATACGTAATAAACTCATGTTATTCAAGGTGCAAAGCTACATATAGCAAACCAGATCATCCAAATTACATACTGAAACTCTGTTCACTTACTCTGGTATTCTAGCATCTCTTCATAATCCTTATTTTCAGAAAAAGTGAATTGGGAATGTTTGCTATAGCAATCTGTCATGATAAAAACATACAATCCCTACAAATAAGGTAACCTGATTCCAAAAGTCAGGACACATATTTTGAAAACTGAAACCTAGAACACCATTAAAATGCTATTCTGTTCCTATTTGAAATTAGAGTGAAGCCAAAATGTAGCTTGTCAACTTAAAAGACAAGTTAAAAAAAAAGTCCCTTTGCTGTGTCATAAGTAGGGAAAAGCCAGGGGAGTTACTGAGTATTGTAGTGTTTAAACCGTAGTCAGAGAAAATAGGTGACCATTGTGCATTTGACAAACTAGCTCTCTTCCAAGTGGTGTATTTAAGAAATTACTTGGAGATTAGGAAAAAAAATGTTGTGAAATATGAAATGAAAACAAATTTATACTTTCTAAAGAAATTTATTTTGATAATTTATTAATTTAGGTTATATTTATGTGACATCTGTTTGAAATTACCTAATTTATTGTTCTATTAATTTAGGGATGAATAACAAAAATGGCAGGGCTTCATAAGGCATGTGATTCATTACAGTGATATCTCTACCATGTATATAATTTTCTTAATGGTGAAGACTTTTCTGGTGGCACCTTATGATAGTCATAAAACTTGGATGGCAAGAAAAATTGCTGTCATAGGCTATTCTTGTATATAAAATGTGCCATTCAAGTATTCATTCTTCAACTTATATCTAAGAGAATCTCAAAACTTTATAAGCCAAGCTGGTACTCCTGTATTGCAGTCTTTTTATTATCCCTAAAATAAATATTACCTGGGTAATTATGTTATGTAAATTAGCCAATATTATGAAATATATAATGTACGCTTACGTAAACATGTCAACTGTGTCTTCCTGAAGAATTAACCTGGCCTCATGGTATCTGAATTGATTGAGGTACTGAGTTAGCACCATGGAAAAGTTTGTTTACAGGTGATAATTTCTACAAACCTGACTTTGTACATACAATGCTGAAATGCGGCTGTCAAGTTTTTTAGTGTGGATTAAGGTAATTATCCAACTGTAATTCAGACTAAGTCTTTAATGAGGATAAATCTAAAGAAACTGTAATCTAAAGAAACTGTTAGAGTTGTCCTCAGTTTATGCTACAGTTATGAACAGAAATAGGATATTGCACTTCTCTAGCAAGCTGATCAGTATGAGGGAACTTGTATGTAACTTTGAGGTGTGTGGTTTATGCCTCTATATATCTTAGAATAGCATCTCCATCTTGCTGCAATCAAGTAAGTTTCTCTTACCTAGCACATTCTCCCATGTGATTGGAACCCATTGAGACCTAGTGCCAATTAATGATGAGACAATTTTCTATGGCTAATCTTTAATTGATGGCATTTTTCTGTGTGTAAAGGTTATTTCTTACTGGAGTAATAAATCATCTATTTTTAAAAGTGTATCTTTGACAAAGTAAGTAATGGTCTTACCTCTTAAATGCTTCTCTTGGCTAACTATTTTTAATATGTGAAAAGTTTTAAAATGGAAAGAAATGTCAACTATCTGGATTAGTAGCATTTTGAACATAGAGCAGAGTGTTACAGTCACCAGTGGAAAGGCAGATTTTGAAGAGTAAAACAGACTATGTAACACATGGAAATACTTCTTCCGCTCAGCCTTTCCTCAGTTTAGTTCACTGTTTCCATTTGTTCAGTAATTGGAGGTACTAAAAGATGAAGGCTTCTTGTGCTTAATTTTTATGATCACCACGCTCAGTTGTCTTGGAGTCAGTATACCACTCCAGCCCTCAGACTGCACTCAGCAGTGAGAGGCACCATTTGCATGGGTAGATTCTTTTTTCCAATCTTCTGAGTAAAGTGATAAACTATATAACTAACAATGGTAACAGAAATGCAAACTTTTCAGCCATCAAGTAGGGCATAAGGGAAAGGTTTCTACTTTTTTCCTTTTTAATTTGAAGCAGAGAGTGACTGTGTTGCTGCCATCTACCCTGGATTGGCCCCTGCAAAATATATTTTTGAAAATTCTGGGTTTTTTTAAAAAAATGACAAACATCAAGATTTTCTATTTATGCCCATTCAACTTCATGGGAAAATTGAATCTTCTTTGGAAAGTGAAAAATGAGAAGAGAATAGGAGATTCAGTCAAAAGCCTGTGCATTACAGGGCTATCCCCACCTTTTTTTGATATTTATTTTATCCACATACATTTACCAGTATAAATACTTGTAAAAACTTCCATGTTGAAGAGGAGATATTTTTGTCACCTATAGTGAGTGAACACTATTCTGCATTTTATGAGGCTACCTAAGGGACAGCATGTAAAATGGGGGAGCAGGGAGAAAGAAAAATGAACAAAGGCACACGGCTTCTCCCCTGCTGAGTATTTAAAGCTGCACTGAAATTATTGAAATTATTTTTTTCCAGTAGATTTTTAAAAACTGCATGGAGGGGATATGGTTCATTTCCTTAAAGTATTAAACTTTGTATAAGTTTCTGTAAAGCTTCCTGACAGCAGCAGTTGACATGGAATTACACAAATAGAGTTAAGTTCTCATTTGTAGAAAGCTCTTGGCTTGTACAATGGTGATAACAGGTGAAGGGTACAGTAATTTTCTCATACACCTTTAGCTGTCTTGTTTCTGAATGTTAATTTCTTTCTTATGGGGCCATTTTTAGCATTTTCAAACCAATAAGCACCTTGTAATATACCATTTTTCAAATTATTCTGCCACTGAGAATTTTTGCATCTTAATGTAGAATTTGCATCAATCCAGAGACTGTAAGGAGAGAATATTTGGACAACAATTAGCTTTTTCATTAGAAAAAGGACCATCATTTGCAAATCCGATAGAGATTTTACTGTTACAAGTCCCTCTGTGTCACTGAAAGACTGAAAGTCTTCATTTTGCAAAGCTATAAAGTTGCAGCTCTTCTGTGCTAAAAATGGAAAAGTAATGAAAAGTCTCAAAGCAGCATGCTGAAAATTACATTTCTCAAGTTACTTTTCTGAAGTAGCCCTAGTAAGAGAAATATTTCAATATCAGATTTTATTATTATTATTATTATTATATGGTATACATTTCCAAATCTAATTTTAGGCTATCAAACTCCAGAATACATATGTAAGTATGTATACATGCATAAACGTATGTTTTCCTGTATTTTAAGATTATTATTGGACCAGGGCTAAATACCTGAAATGTCTGTGTGTGTACTCTTCTCCTCTCTGGACTCATGTCACTTCTACGCACAACTAAATTCTCATATGGGTGCCAGAATTAATTTTTGAAGTTGTTTCTCACCTTTATAAGATCTATAAATTTGTAACAAGTAGCATTAAGACACCACTGATGGCAGAAACTCTACTGTGTCTTCCCCACTGAGAAGCCATGAACTCCTTCTGGCTTTCTGAATAGTACACTACCAAACTGCCCTGTTCCAGTGGAATTTCATAGAGGACTAAGTTGCTTTAAATTGACCTAATGATAAGAACAAAGGCAACTAACAGAAAATTTAATCACTGAGGCTGGAATATTTGCCAGATTTGCTCCAAGTGTCACTTATGTCATCTTAGAGTCTAGTGCCAGAGCTGTAGCTGTTACCCTCATTCTGGGGAACTGATCCTGACTTAGATCATCAGGCTTTGCTCCAGACTTTGCCATCAACATTGAGGGTCAGTTTGTTTTTAGTGTCAAATGCCGATTGATTTTAAAACCATGATACAAAATTGACAAGCAGAAAAATTCTATTTACACCATTGATTTTAATGTGTGTTGGGTAAGCCAAGCCGAACATCCAGCCTTCCTTTTGGTAAAGCATTTTTAGTCTTCAGTGTGCTTGCAAAGCATTTATTTTAAACTCAAAGTTTCTTTGAGTTGACCTAAAGACCAAATAATCCAGTACATGTGTATTGAGATGATTTTTATACCTTAGTGCTTATTAAGTTTCTTGGATTTTATGGGGTTTAATGTGTCAGAATATTCAGTTAAAGTGTGTGTCAAGATGCATTTGACTGGACATTAGTATTCAGTTAAAGGATGTAAAAACGTTTTGAAAGAGGTTTTTATTAGTTAAACAAAATTATCAGAAATGTGCTTGGTACATGTAAATATTTAGACTCCTATTTTTTCAGCTTCATATATTTATATAAACACAAGTGGGAGATGTAAGTTTGATGACTTCAGGCAGAGGAAGGACTGAATCCAGTTCCCCTTTTCCTGTGTGAGCACACTCGTGTATTTGTCTAAATAAACATGAGACCATCTTTTATATATATAGTTCTGTTCTCCACAGTTATAGCACATATACTGTTCTTAAAAGCAGAATTACTTTTCTGAAAATGGCAACTATGTTTTTAAATTAAATTTAAATTGATTGTTTCAGAAACTAATCTCTAACTGGGTCTTTGTTCTTGAATGACTTGAGAGTATAATAGTTTCCTCACACTTTGAACATAACAAGGTCTCATTGTGTATTTTTATTGAATTCAACAAGCTACCTAATGGAATATTTTTTGCTGCCTCCACTCTCCTCTATAATGCTGCTAGCCGTTCCAATGCTGTGGGAAGTCAACCTGCTACCTGAGGGAGACGATGACATGATTATGAAGCAGCAAATATTTTCACTAAGGGTTGCTTGTACTTGTTTGGGAAATAAAGTGTTCCCAAATAATCAAGCAGATATTCCCAAATAGTATGGCAGATAGAATTCTACGTGGATAAAAGTGAAGCAATGTATGCGAGGGAGGCTCTGAACTGATTGTTACCATTAAAAAACAGAACTTACGGGTTTACAGATAGTAAACCTTGAGTAATGCCAGTTTGATTACTTGTGGATGTCAAGAAAATTCCTAGAACATGCCTGCATTATTAGAAAAGGGATAAAGAAGAAAACAGTGCTTTGTTATGCTGTATTCTAGTCCAAGATGAATGCTGGATGCAGTTCTAGGTTGTCACCTCTCCCCCTGTAAACACAGTGATGCAGCAGAACAGAAGAAGGTGCAGCAAAAATGACCAGTGGAACAACTTTTGTACAGGTAACAAGTGAACAAAATACTCTTCACATTGTAAGGGAGAGTGCAATGAAGCACCTAAAATCATGAACAGCATAGAGGACACAAGTCGGGAGGAATTAGGGGACACCCACTGAATACAGTGCAGAGCACGTTCAAAATCAACAGAAGAAACTTACTCTTCCCACAACTCAGAGCTGTGGAACTTCTTGCCTTAGAATAATGTGAATGCCAAAATTTTCATGAGTTCAAGAAGCAAGCAGACAAAATCATGGAAAATGAAGCTATTAGATATGAAGACAATATGTATTATTTTCTCGGTTCCAGAAGCCAAAAAACTCCAGGCAGGAATTTTAGTAGAAACATCAACATATGCCTTTTCTTTCCTTAAGCACCTTCCTGTGTTTCTGCTTCAGATGGTAACATGGTTCTGTAATATTGTTGTATGTCAAGTGTATGTATTAAACTGAAAGGGAAAATAGAAAAAGAACATAAAGGTCTAACTTTATTGAAGATATTGGGCAGCTTATCAGTGGAGAGGCAGAAATATGACATTTCATTCAGGAGTAGTAACAATTAATGGTATACCCTAAAATCTAAATATAAAATATTGAATGCTAAATTATTAGATTTCAGACTTTGCAATATGTTTTGCTTAAAATATTTTTTAGACTGGAGCTTAATAATATATAGGTCAACTGGACTGACAGAGAGTTTAAATGGTTTCCAAGAGATGATTGTAGGCTGTCAGACTAGAAATCCATGAAACAAGGATTCACTTCAGAGAGCATAGGAATTGTTCCAGTTTGTAGAATCAAAGCTTTCTTTTTAAGAGTATTCATGCATAAGCCTTCAAAACGTTTATTGGAAGAGCCTTTGGAGGTAGGATTTCTAAAAGATCAGAATCAGAATTTAGATCTCCAGCCCGTTCAGTGTTGAGATACTGAGCCCACACAACTCAAATCTGTTGGTTACATGTTGTTCAACATCTTAAAAAATTTGAGGGTGTTTGTGTTTTTTCCCAGTGGAAGTAGGGGGAAATCTTGGATTAAGTAGGGAGTCATATAAAAGAGACAGATAATAAGAATGTTGGACCAGACTCTCCATAAAAGATAGTGACCATTGTCAGGTATTGAAGAACAGGTTGTAACAGGTTCATAGCATCCTTCCCTTCTGTACGCTTCCAGATCCTGGTATTACACGTTAGACATTCTGGCTTAGTTCTGTGGAATCCTGTTCTCTTTTGAGTTCAATTCTGTCTGGTTGCCACCTGATCTCAAATCATTCTGATGCATATTCCGCCACATGTTTTTATCTTGTTGAGATTAGTAAATTTCTATCAGAATTTGATGGGATCATTTTTCATGTTGGGAATGCTGTCTTTCATGTAATGATTCTGAGAGCGGATATGAATGGGGGAGCAGTGAGCAGGTACCTGCTGCCAGCTTCCTTCTATTAGCACCCAGGTCACTTGTCTTTTTGGATATTCACCAGTTGTAGGATATGCTATGGAAACAGTGAGTCCTGTAGTCTTTTATCACCACAATATGAGTGTTCGCCTTGAATTTCCTGGGTTTGCTGGTTTTAAATAAAAGAACTAACAACTTCTTTCCTTTTAAATATCATGTTTGAATTTGACTAGACATACGTATCATATTTTCCTAGCTGTATTCAACCAGCAAAATAATCTATATGTCTTTTTTAGCTCTTTAATTGCTACTTGCATTTGAACACATTTCTTTTTTAATTAGAATTGCACAACATCATACATCTGCTCTGCATCTAGGACTGTAAAAATTGAAAAAACAGAACTCATTTTTCTGCATTTCATTTTGCAGTCATTTGCTTATAGAGCAATGAAAGCTTCAACTTCAAATAGTCATTTATTCTTTAAGAATCAGAATGCTGTCTCAAGAAAGTGATCAACAGGAGAAGAAGTAATGTATTTTTCATGTATTTTAATTACTATTTCATAATTATATCAGATGTTATATAGTAATTATATAAAAATTGGTTTTATAGAATAAATAGTCTTCAATGTAATTTGTAATACATTTGTTGAGGCTTTCTATTAATCTTTGAAAGTAAAGCTGAAATTAATAACTAAGCATTAATAATTTAAACTTTTTTGCCAAGGTTGCATGCTATACATTGAATGGAATCGACCCGTACGTGTGTGATAAGTCATATGTGCTTGTCTGGAGACCTGTTTTCAGTGGTTTACAGTAATGGTTCATGATCTGAGTCTGACTTAGCTTTTACAGCTGAAGATAAGATACCCTTCAGTGGTCTGCTTCTTCTCCCCTGTGGCCGGTAGCCGTCCCTGGAGCGCTGGTGGCTGAGGGTGACGTAACCTCTCTAATTGTCCTGGCTTTTCACAGAGCAGTATCTCATCATGGAGACGCTGACTGCTGATGGTGCCAGTATTCTGTGATCCAGGCTGAATTATTTTATTTAGTAGGCACTGTTTTAAATTACATTAACTAAAAGTAACTAGTACTGAAATCTGAAATATATGTTGTTACTTCACCAGGAAGCCCTAACTGTTCCAAGTGAGGTTTTACATGTGGTTTATATTTTTTATGTGGAATATTTTGCCAAATTAGAAGCCCCTTGGAGTCATCATTTATGTACATTCAATTGAATTTCTTTCAGAGGTTGTAATCAGTAGTCTCTACATATTGCTTTTGTATTGAGTATATTTCATTCTCCATCCAAAAAGGTTTAATTAAATGTATTCCTCCTAACTTCAGCAGTTACAGTGGCGCCAGACATTGAGCAAGGCTTGTGAACTTGTTGTCCGCTTCTTACAGTGGTGACTATTCTGAAGAAACATCAAGGATGAGAGGAGAAAACACCCAAAATGATGTACAGATAGGGAAGGTCTGCATTTGTCTCTAGGATTGAACTGAAGAAGGGAGAGGGGGAGGATGGTTACCACTGTAATTGGATCCCACATGGGGGTTACTTAAAAGTGTACAAAGAGCTGTGAAACATGTAGCCAAAACCTGTCTGACCAAATGAAGGTAGCAATTTGTTGCTCCCACCCTTAGTCTGGTAGGGCACCAGGAGCAAATTTGCATTGCTGAAGCAAAGCTTTGCAGCCGTGCGGGGATCAGTATGGTACCATGTAATGGGATTTTAATTTTAATTAACTAAAAATATAGTAAATTACAGGGTTTGATTGTTTTTTTTAAACCATCGTTTCTATTAAAGAGTATTAATGCATTCTCTGAAATCAAACACTTGACTTTGAAAGCTGAGCATTCAAAAAAAGTAGGAAAGTGTCAAAATGAAGATTGTTCAAACTGTTTTAATTTGTTCCTTGCATGTATGCATAAAGATAAGATCTTTAATTATGTGATCACATAATTTTTTCACAGGAGGAATGGTGCCCAGAGAATGAATCAGGGCTGTTTATTAAAGGAAGCTGTTACCTCCAGAACCCCCTTGCCTTAATTGCTGGAAAGCGTAGTAATTTAAGTAGAGGGATGCAGGAATCAAAAGCACTCTCTCTAAGGTGTTTGAAAGCTCCCATGAAAGACTAGATTTTATTCTCTGTCTTTCAAAGAGTTTTTATGTGATTCTGGAAGGTCACTTATTTGGAGGTGATCTCTATATGTTTGTAGTTGCTGTGGCACTTGTGCCAAAGTACCTGGTCTCTGGGCACAGCTGCGTTTGGAATGAAAACAAGTGAGCTTTGAATATATAAAACGCTGTATAAATGCAAAGTCCTCTGAAAAGTAAGGCCTGAGGTGCCTTACACTGGCATGGCTATGCCAGGGTTGCCAAGAAACTTCTCTGGTTTTTAAGTTGCCAGCTTCTTCTCTGTAAAGTGGAGGTATCGTCTTCACCCTACTCCATTTCAGTTAATTATATGTTTTGAAGCATTCCTGCTGAATACCATGTAAGGAAATTATATATAATATAGAATATATAGTCATATCATGATACAATGTGTAGCTATAATATATTGCATATGAGTATATACAATATATTGTAATATATAATATGGAATCCCATTCTGGCTAACATCCTATTAGTGAAGCTTTGGGAACGCTACTGGCTGAAGGAGATAAAAAAGAATGAGTAATCACTCTGCAATCTGAACAAACGAGACAGGATGCTACAAGTACTCAGTTCTGTCTATGAAATTGAGCATTCCCTTCATGTTTGCTATCACAGCACTAGATGAGGCTGAGATCCTGTGGTAGGAAAAGAGCATGTAATAATTTAGTTAGAATTACATGTATGTATATGAGAGTTTCCATCGTTTTAAGTGCTCAACTTTCTACTGTGTTTGGAGATGGTTTGCCGGACCATCCCAAGTGTGCTAAGGCCTTTTAAATCCAGGTTTGGCAGTTTTATTTTCCCCAAAGCTTTTTGTAAGAGGAAAACAGGAATGTTAGACTCAGATTTCTTGGTGGGTTTATTGTGTTGCCTTTTTGACAACTGATTTTTAGTGGAAGGAACTGAAATCCCAAAGACCATTTGTTCTTTGCTTTTAATGGAGAAGGAGGAGTTTTTAAGTTTAGAAGAGTTGGCACATGAGTATAGTGAGAATGTATGAAAATGTTTCAAGGTGAAGAAAGCCATAATGAATAGATGATGAATAGATTATGACTGAAATCACAAAATGTGTGATGTGGAAAAGATGTTTTTATCTCCATAAGTGTAATTCTTCAAGAGAAACTTTTTGATTACAGTTTTATTTTCTGTAAAACCAATCCAAATATAATATAAGGGGTTCCACTTAATTTCCCAAACTAAACAGGAAATTTTTTTAAAAAAATCAACTATTCATTATCTACATCACTGAAATCTGAACTTATGCCTATAAATTTTGATCCCTTCTCTTACTGATCTCTACATGTGGCAACTGTAAATACATTGGTATTTTGTATCAATAATCCTCTACATCTAAGCATCACTGTAAAACCCAGTCACAACAAAAGGCTAAAATGATTTTTCCATTTCCTCCTACTTTTTTAAAGTTGCATTTACCACTTCTCAGGAGAATAAATTCATGAATCTCTTCTGCTTTGGTGAGGGAATACATATATGCATTCTATTTCATTCCACTTCTATTACATCATCATTTACAGTAGCTAGTTTACTTTGCAAAATCAGTTACAGAACATTAATTGAATAACAATTTATTGATAGAAATGGACCAGATACTGTTTTTTAGGCAATTTGCGTACATTTTTGGTTTTAAAAGATGTCAGTACCATGAATAGTAGGGATTTTCTACATTTTTCAAATAACACTATCTAAAATATGGAAACATGGAATGATTGTTTAAAATTCAAAAGGCTCTTTTGTCATGCTCATTCATGTTCTAGATGAGACATTTTTCTCCTGAATTGGAAGGAAATGAGACAGTAGCCTGTCAGTTCATAATGTTACTCACTTTTCCTGCTTACATGCATTTTTAAATGGCTAAAATATCTACTTAAAAAGAGCGAGCTTCAGAAGAGCAGGAGTCTAGTTTATCTACCTTAATAGGCAGTATTTCACATGAAAGAATCAGTCTGCCTTCTCGTGGGCTAATAGTGACAGGATGCAGGTATAAAGTACTGCGATTATGTGCCTCCCAGGAATAATCCTTATAACCACTGAAGGAGTGCTGAAGCCAAGACAAGTCATGTTGGTTTGTTCATCTATAAATTTATTCTCTTTCTTAGACTGTATTTTGAAGCATTTCAGTAAGAAGTTCAAACTTGGCAGTGAAGAAGTAATACCCATACAGATATAAATGTTTCATAGTTTAACTTCAGTGTGAATAACAAGACATTTCAACACATTGTGAAAGTAATTTTTTCTTAATACAGTTTACTTTCAGTTCCTTACATTTTAAATTGAAATGGCCGTCATTGATCTTTTGTGCTTACAAATGAAGACTATTTTAATAATAATAATCTGCTTCCAAATGACAGAAGCATATATATTATCATGTTATCCTTTGTCCACAAGACTCTGGCAGTATGCTCTCCAGGCTGAAAAAGTAGAGTTATTACCTGTTCTGGGTGGCTGGTCAAATGTTATGTGAGATTTCCCCTCTAAATGATCTCCGTGATTTTTCCTTCCACATTCATCCTACTGAGTCTTTAATGGGCTACAAGAGCATTTTAGCTTGGATCAGGAGCACTTAAGCTCTTCTGAATCAAATCTCCTTATTGTTCCTTGATTCCCACAGCGGGATCATGGGGTGGCATTGGTTACAGGAGGAGCCAGTGAGAAGCTGGACTGGGTGAGCAGGGCTGGCCTGGGCACCTGCAGGCTGGGACTTGCTCTCTGGTACCCGACCAGAGTGACAGAGCTGCCTCTCTGGAGGATGCTCAGCCTGGGGTTGCTGGGTCTTCAGTGCCAGTTGTTTCCCTACAATTTGGTTCCTTTGTGCCCCACTGATTGTTCTGTGCATACGGTCTATCCTCATTATACACATCTGCCTGTAACAAAATGTTATGTATCAGTGCTGTTTCGCAAACTATTGTCCAGACCATGATAATCTTAAAGGACATACAGTAATGCTGGCATCCAAATTGGAGTGGTCTGGTTGGACTTCTGTTGCATCACTGTGGCTCCAACTCTGGAGCTGTGCAGTGCCTTTCCTTGTGCAGCCTTATGCTGGGTATGCACAAGTGAGAGGTGCTGTGGTCCCCAGCAGTGGTGGAAGCCCAGCAGCTGTCAGTTGCTCACAAGGCTCTGCCATCCCCATGTGGAAAGAAGAAATAATAACGTGACTCCATGGAGATGCCCCAGATACACCATCTGGCCAGAGTGCTGAAAGCTTTGGACCTCCAAGCTGTCAACTAAAAGTATATTGATCAGTATTTTGTTGTTGTCTGTCCACAGTCACCAATTATAATAACGTGGTAGAAGCAAACTCAGATTCAGATGATGAAGAT
Organism: Empidonax traillii; assembly: GCF_003031625.1. Classification (NCBI taxonomy): domain Eukaryota; kingdom Metazoa; phylum Chordata; class Aves; order Passeriformes; family Tyrannidae; genus Empidonax; species Empidonax traillii. The sequence continues at coordinate 359,007 of NW_020955473.1, read as the reverse complement.
AAATTGCATATAGTGGAAGAAGAAAGTGTAACGGATGCAGCAGACTGTGATGCAAGTGTGCCAGAAGATGAATTGCCAACAGACCATATAGTGTTACCAGAAAACAGTGAAAGAGAAGGGAGTACTAACAGTTGCTGGGAAGATGAAGGTATGTTTATTTTCACTAATGGTGCTATGTAGAGAAAGTTTTCTAAAACAAAGATTCAGTAGAACTTTTTTGTTCATTTTATTACTGAAATAACATGTAGTATTCACAATCAAAAAAGAGGGTTTCTGACATATGTATTGTAACATACTTTGTGTTCTTTATTTAGTATTTGAAGCAGATTCAGAGGTGCATTAATTCCATTGGCGTTGTTAAACAGGAGTGTCTGATCTGTAGGTGCAGCATTCCAAAGGATGATCAGAGACTAGCCACTTGCTTTTAGTTTTTCCAAGTCTTTTTGCCTGGCAGGTCTCTGACATAGCTCCCTGTAAGGCTGAGGATTTGCTCAGCTTGCGGAGTAAGCAGTTAGCCAAAATAATGAAAAGAAGTAATAGTCAGATGTAAATTTTTCCTTGTGAGCTGCTTCTGCCTTTTTCCTTGTAAAATATAGACAGAAAAAATAATTTTCCAATTATTGGTTTGAGAATTGGCTATGTAAGTCGTAATGAATCTCTATTTTGAAAACACTGCAAGGAGGTAAATGTTGTACATATTATGCAGCAGCTTTAGAAGCTGAAAATTCTAAGCAATCAGGAAATGGGCCTTTTTTTTACTGTGGAATCAGATACTGAGTTTCATAATATCACACAGCATGCTTACATTTGAGCCAAATTGAGATGCATAAATTAATGAAATTTATTGTGGAATTTGGCCTTAATGCCCTGAAAGATACAGAATGTTTTCTGGCTTATCCCTGTTTGTGTCTGAACTCCAGATGCAATTCTTAGTATCCACCTTTTAAAACTGATGGTTTAATACACAGTGCATGACCTCACATCTAAATAAACAGAAAGCAGTCATATGGTCCCTAACTGCAGTCCAGCTGAGAGAGAGCAGCTGAGAGTTCAAAGAATAGCATCAGCTCAGCCTGTTTTTACATAGCTGTTATTGCCAAGGTATGCTGTGCCGGGAAATGAGTATTTTGGAGCTAAATTATTAGGTAGGTAATTTTCTTAGTTCTGTAATATTTTGCTCTCCTGCAGGCTGTATCTATCAGAAATTGCAGTTACATTAAAGTGGACTGTATGTAGACTTGAATCCTGCAAGCATAGGTGTAGGAAACTTGAAATAGGGAGGGAAGAAGAGCACTGGCTCCCAGAGGTTCTGGGTCAAGACCTTTTGGACTGGGTGCTTCCTGGAGATGTACCCATCACACAGCTTCTTGCCTCAGACAACCTTCTGGGGGTTTTCAGGGCTTTAGACACGTGAAGGCATCTTTTTGTGACTCAGTATTTAAAGTGCACCATTTTTAACCTTTAAGAATTGGTTTGCTAAACTTCAAAATTCTATTTAATTTTAAATTCTACTGTGATTGTAGATTCACAATGTAGGAAATGACTCTCTGCTTTGGTCTTTGCTGATGAAGACAGTATTTCATCGTTGCTTAGACAGACAAAAGATTAATCAATTGCCATACAGGCTTGCTCCATAAATTTCTTCTTTACAAACTCAGTATTCTGGATCGTCCTTTGTAGCAGGCTGGAGGGGTTTTTTATTTGATAATAAGGTTCTTTTAAATAAATGGTTTGAATTTCTAGCAATGATTACATGAGAAAAATGATGGCTGCATTAGGTTTTATGGAGTTTGATTTGCTATGGTAAAGCACTATTTATTCTTTTTATAGCTTTCTTAGAAGGAAATGTGTGAGCTGAAAATCATAATATCAGTCTTGGTTGCCTGTTAGAAATCTGAAGAGAGAGGTAGTCAATACATGATCTCTCTCATACAGGGAAAACTACAGGGGTGGGTGTTGTATCATCTTCAGGACTGGTGATTATCTTTAGAAAACATACATTACAGCCGTTGTGTTTCATTGGTAAAGTAGTGCTGAGCAGTTCTGAGTTGAGCTGAACTTGACAGAATGAGTTTTTGACATATTTATTCTGTTTGCAAATGCCCGAGAATAGAAACAACACACGTAACATTTCTCTATCAGATTGGTTTCCTTCCGTTTCCAGTCATTCTAACTGAATTTCTAAAAGACCTTCAGAACAGGTGTTTTATATATAAGGTGTGTTTCTCAAGAGGTTTAACTGAAACAGTCCTATGGGTTTAAAAAAGTGAACCACGTGTATCCTGCACGAGTTGTTGACAGTGTGCCAGCATTCATGTGTGTAATGATTCTGTAATATGATTTTTCTTTACTGTAGTTAGAAATAAAACCTATGCTCCAATTAAAAGTGGGGGGAAAAAAAAAAGCAAGTGTTAAAGTTACTGTATTAATACACTTTAAAAAGCATTATTATGTACTGTAAGTATTTAGCAAATGTGGAGGTCTCAGAACTAGAACTAAGATATCTTTGAAAAACTGAAAACTTAAAAAAAATTCCAGACTTTGAAATAGCCTTTCAAAATGAACGAAGTTATATTTCATGTTTAAGCTTTTCCTGGAACTCAAAAATTCCTTCAACTCATGAAAATTTAGGTTGAGCCTGTGTGCTCATGAGTGTGTTCTTACATTTGGTTGGTTGTTGAGGGATAAAACAAAATCTTTTAGGGGGAAGGTTAAAAAGGTGTGGCATATTTTTGATCAAAAAGCAAACAACCAGTCAATACTGTAAGTTGTTAATAGTGCTTGCTATATGCATATCAGAAAATTAGCTCTAAAGAATTTAAATTAGAAACTGCCTCGATGGGCTTTGGCATTTATTTCCTTCTCTGCAGATAAACACTGCAGTGGAAATTTTCAGTGAAGTTTGTCTTTCTGACTACAATCAAAATTTCCATTTTGCTAGTGGTTTAAATTTGATCAGGTGTCTTAGCCTTGAAGAGATCTTTACAGACAGCCTATGACAGCAGTTGTCATGCATGTTTGCTGCTAGTTAACACTGTTCCCTCTGATCTGAAAATCATTAGTGTTTAACCCTCGGAAGCCCCACCGTATCTCTAAGCAGCAGCTCATAGGCAGTGATGAGATATAGAAATTCAAGAACCTCTTTTACAGCTATTTGTTATGACCACATGTAATGCCAAGATGGATATTCATGCCCTGCAAGCTATTCATGGAGACCTGTATTTAAGCTGTCATTCAGCACGTAGCTTGAGTTTCCTCTGGAACTCAGAGCTTTGACTTCTGCTTGGTAGAACAGTGTCCCCCATCTTCATATCCCATTCCACAGTTTCCCAGCAGCTGTATTTGCTGGTTGATAACCGGGGTTGAGGGCATCACTGCAAAGTTGCCTTTCTCTTTGGACCATACATAGCTATAAAGAAGGAGCTCTACTTAACATTTTTCAAATTATTAATTATTCCTATAGCATTAGGGAAGATCATCCGCTGTGGAAAAGGGCTCTTCCCTGTCTTACACCCCACTTTTAGCTATTGGGAAGAGACAGTACCAAAGAGAGGTTATGATTATTAGAATTGAGAGGTATTTTAACTTCACTGACATTAATCTATAATGCCATAAATTCCTTCACATTCCCTTGGGAAGCATAGCTTTTATTAGTACTGAAGCCAGTAGAATTTACTAGAGACACTATAATTTAAATTTCTGTGAGTAATAACTTATTGATAATACTCCCCTTCCATAGACCCTATTTCATAATGGAGAAAAATCACAAACCCTTTTTAGAGGAAAACTGTGAGTTTGCATCATGATTGATTTTAAGAAATTAAATTTTGGATTTAAATTTGCATTGCATCCAGTTATCCATTTTACAAATTGTGAACCAACTCTGGTATTGTGAGCCAAAAATGTAATTAGTTCACAATCTAGTAGTGAACAATGAAATACAGACTATTTGGTTTGAGGTTTATTTTTTTATTTTTATTTTTAAGTTGACAATTGAAATTAATGTAAGTTTAAAGAGTTACAGTTTCCTTTTAAACATATTTCTTGTTTGTCACTATTTGCAGATTTGTGGGATTTGGTCAAAGTAGACAGAATTAACAAGCTTTCCCTTTGAGGAAACTGGTACTATCTGAGAACTTAGAGTTCTTTTAGCATTTATCATCTTCCACATAAAGGAGATATTGCCTTCTCCTGTAATTAAAAAGCTGGAACGTCCTGGGCATTTGACTTGCCAAATAAAAGGATTTTTTTCCCTCACTGAGGTAGAGTGAAACAAGGTAAATAAAAGTATAACAGTTGCCATTTCAGATGTAGCAGCTGTGTGGTCTAACCTCCTGGATCACCTGGGAGTCTTTTTCTGCACTGCAGGTCTGAAGCATCCAAGGTTTCCCTAATGGAACTATGAAATTACAGTTTAGTTTCCCATATATTAGCGTAGCCTACTACTGATAAAGAGCAAAGCAACCAACATAACTTTGTTATGTACTCCTGCTGTAAGCCAGGTACTGACAGAAAAGTAAGCAGTGGCTTTTCCTATGGGAACTTCCCAGTCCAGTGAACTGAAATGAGGAGCAACTTGGGCCGTGTGTTGATTTGAACCAACAACCTGTAGTGAGTTAAAACTTCCATGCTGCATCCTTGAATGCTGTAGCTCAGCAGAGCTGGCAGAGCTTGGGTGGCAGGTTGGACCTGCAAACTCATACTGAGTATTGGAATCAATATATGAAAGATTTCTTCGTGCACAGAAATCTTGCACGGTTGTTCTGAAGTGGGGAGCACATGTTTAAAATCCTTTTTTTGTTTAAGCAATCACAACCATAAGTGGTTTTTAGATGGTTTACAAGAAAGAGAACACATTACTTTGCTGTTTGCAGACATTACCAGCAAATTATCAATTATTTCTGAAAACTGCTAATTGGAGAAAATAATGTAAATGTATTTTTTTTAATGATAATCTGGTTTCTGGAAATAATATTCCAGTGTTTTAGATAGCTACATTTGTAGACAGGGTCATTTAAGTAGCTGATTGTGTATTTGCTGGAGAAATGCACTGTCCATGTCTTTACCTCTCTTGAAATAATAATGTTTATTACTGCTTCCTTTTAAGATTTTGTTTCCTTACCTGTCAAATATCTTTGTGGTTCAGCTGATCACACATTGCTGAAATAATGTACAATCTGTATTTTTGAAACAACATTTATTTAAATATAAGCAATATATACACTGAAAACATCACTGAAAAACTAACTCAAATATATATTAAGTTGTTGGGGGGAGCTTTGTTTTGTTTTGTTTTGTTTTGTTTTGTGGGCTTTTTTCAATAGTTGTTCTTTTTGTGAAATGTGCTATTTCAGCTGGAAAAGAAACAAAGGAAATCCTGGGGCCTGAAGCTCAGACAGATGTAATTGGATGTACAGGTATTTCTTTATTAATCTGAGTCCCTTATTCATAAAGTGCTAGAAGTCTTAAATTGTAAATAGTGTTTTAGCTGAGGAAAAATTATCTGGGCACCTTTTGTGTGTCCGTGGCCTGGAGGTGTCGGTGACCAGTGCAGTGTCACAGAGAAGCCTCTTACCCAGGTCTGACCACGGAGCTGCTGCAGCACCGTGTCTCTGAAGAGCAGAGTGGGGAAGAGCAATGGTTTACACACAGCTGTACAAGTCTAAAGATAGTGTTTTAAACTACTAAGGATTATACAAAAATAAGCTTAAGCTAGTACTATATTTTATTCTCAAATAAAATCAAACTCCTGTTTGTAGTGGTTACGCAGAAGGCAAAATAAAATGTGTACTTCGATTTCAGACTCAAACAAAAACAGATGCTTTGTTATTTTTTCTATTTCTCTTCTTGACAAAAAGTTATCATATAACCCATCATTTTTAAAGTTGTTTGGGTTTGTTGTTTGAGGTTTTTTTAATGCCCTTACTAGATATTATCAGAGTAAGCCTTATTTAGAAACAAAAAAAAAAAGCAAGCAGCCAACCAAACCCTACATCTAAACACTGATATGTTTAAAACTGTAGATTCACACATTCTTTTCAGTTCCTGTGAGGTCAGACCTGTCCACACAAGTATGGAGAGCTACATTATGCATTGCATTACAGTCTGTATGTGAGAGACTGCCTCATGTCATAAAAGGACTGTGTCAAATTGTAAATTGAATATGTGACTTCACACTGAGAGATGAATCGTAAAACTCCTTCCTATTAAAAAGATTCCTTACATTAATAGTGGAGAACATCTGTCATGATTTAGTGTGCTGCAGGCAGAGCTCTCACAGAATGTTCCATCATGGTAAAAATAAACTCTATGAACAATGTATTTAGGCAAATACTTGATAGCAAATATTTATTATACAGGCATTAAGTAAAATATTTATTATCTGTTATCTTTGTAATACAGTTGTTCATTGGGTTCTTTTTATAAGTTTTTAACTGGAAAATGTTGCAGGTTGTTAACTAGATTTGAAACTTTTTTGATAGCCATTTTCAGCACCAGAGAACAAACCACTCAGAGTTCAAGTTTGCTGCATTTCACCTGGCCAACTCTTGTTGCTCAGAGTTTAAATATCTTCTGGGCTTGTGCTAATGAACAGTTATAAATAACATTAAAAATTATGTCTTGAAGGCAACACATTTCCTTTTGCAAATGTAGGAGCCAAGATGGTAAACTGGCCTTCAAACTACAAGGGCTAAATCATAATTAATGTTGCATTTAAGATTTGCAGGGAAGTTGAGAGGAATAGCTAAATCTGAAATGATAAAAATGCACTGAGTTGAAGAGGCAAGCTGTGTTAAGTTTTAAAATATCGTGCTACTGGTTCTCTGTTTTAAAACTCAGAGTAATCCGGCATCTTAAAGGTCTTGACCTACTGTGGTATTTGTTAAGAGTTTTTTAATCTTTGGATAGAGGGAGATTTGGCAGTGTGAATTACTGAATCTCATTTATGTTCTTTTTGATGTATTCATTTCATATCTTGTGTCTTGTTTTTCATTCTTAGTAAAAGAAGATGAATGTGATTCTGATGCAGAAAATGAGCAAAACCATGACCCTAATGTTGAGGAATTCCTTCAGCAAGAAGATACAGCTGTTATCTACCCTGAAGCACCTGAGGAGGACCAGAGACAAGGCACGCCAGAAGCTAGTGGTCAGGATGAAAATGGTAAATAGGTCACCTGCTCAGTTCTCATGAAATCAGTTTACTAACTACTTCATCCAAAAGTTCTGTTTCATTTTAGGGGACAACACTGCCTACACGTGTAACTTTAGGAGAAAAAAAGCCCTTTGTTAAATAATTATAAAAGGATGGGATCATGCAAAAAACATTACTACTTGATTTCGTGAAATAAAGAATGCACTGGGATTCAGCTGTATGAGTATCTAAATTATAACCTCAAGTAACTGGAAAAAAAAATTCAAGCTTTCATAATCCACTCAACATCGTTATAACAGAATAAACATCTATGAAATATAATGGGAGTAAAGCAAGCTAATGTGGTTTTATGTAAGAATAACTTAAGGGAAGTTATGTTTATTTTCTTTTTTGTATTTGTAAACAAAGCTCCCAAAAGAATCTATTAGATAGGATTTCTTTTATCGGGTAGCCAGTCTATGTCAGGCTTTGGGGGTTTTTTGCCTGAAAAGGCAACAGTGGAGAAAAAAGAAGCATTGTTTATACAAAAATGTTTATGGGAAAAATAATGACCTGATGTTATTTAGAAGTAGATGTGGAGTTTTTTCTCTGAGGAGGTTTCATGCTTAAGGTGTTCTTCTGAGTGAGATGGGGAGTCACACTTTATTCATTTCTTTGTCATGAACTATTTGAAGGCAGATCCTGCTCTGATTGAGTTTGCATTTTGTGCTGCTTTCTGAAGTGTTCAGGTTTCATAATCTGTGATAACTGCAGTTTCACCCAGATTGTGTCCCTTGATTGGAGTAATTACAATTTTTCAAAAGAAAGTGGCATCCTGAATAAACAGTTAGGAGTTGCTGTGTTCTAATAGTTTAAAATATATATATAACTGAACAGATAAATGTCATTGTAGCTGTAGTACTGTACTGGAGTGTGAGGAAGAACAGTGAAAGAGGTAATGCTAACCTTTTTGTTCTGTTCTTCCAGAGGTTTGATGTATTAGATTTACCAAAAAAAAAAAAAAAAAAAGCGTAATTGATTTAGGATTTTAATTTGGGGTTGCAGTGGCACAGACTGTCAAATCAGTTTTACACTGTTGTTCATTGTTTTAATCTTTTGGGAACAGAAAATGCCAAAAATATAGTGATGTTTGCTAAAGATACACGCTTCCAAACTGGGGCACTGGACAAGAGAAGCAACAGAGAGTCAGAGTTTTTAGTGACTTTGGGAAACTACTGGCATTTTGCCATTTCCTCCAGTGGAAACAGAATTTAAGTTAATGTGCTTCTGACTTTTCCACTGAGTTGTATTTGTGCTGAAATGGAGTATCCTTTATGTCAGATGAACTGAATTATAGATGGAAAACAGAGAATTGAAGGGAAGCGTTCTGTGTCTATACATATGGGGATGGATTCATTTTTTGACAACCCAGCTAAACCAGGAAAAGCAGCAAGGGGTAGAACAACACAGAAACCAGTGCAGTAGGGGTGGTAACTTGATTGTTACTGTAACAAGTGTAAAAGAACATATATGAACAGAAACTGTGGTGGTTTTTAGTAAAAATGAAAACTAGTCTGACCCTTCACTGTTGCAAGAGCAATGACACATTCAGTAAAAATAAAACCAGTAAGTTCCACACAAACAGAATGAATTACTGCTTCATAGAACATATAATCAGTCTATGGTGATAACTGCTGGAAGAGGTCATGAAGGTAAATAATTCAGAAGTACTTTTTAGAGTACTGGTTAATTTTGTGAGTATTAATAATTATAATAGTTCTGAAACTTAAAATGACAGTGCATACAAATGTGTCCCTCATGCGTCAGAGCATAAAATGTTAATCATTAAAGACCTTCCTCCTTTCATGTAGTCCTTCAATGAGCGGGGACATCTTCAACTAGATCAGGTTGCTCTGAGTCCTGTCCAACCTGACCTTGAATGTTTCTAGGGATGGGGCATGTACCATCCCTCTGGACAACCTGTTCAAGTGTTTTACCATCCTTATCATATAAATTTTTTTCCTTATATCTAGTCTCAATCTACCCTCTTTTATTTTAAAACTATTCCCCCTTGTGCTTTTGGCATATTGTGCTTTCTCCAGTGTACACTGGGGGAACCATACCACAGTTCAGTTAGTAGCATAATACCTGTGGAAAAAAATCTAAATTATCATTAGTCCTTTTCTAAAACAAATGGAGCTTCTAGCAGCAGCATGTTTTCTTACAGTAATATATGTAAATGTCAAGCCTGTTTGTTGGTGGTAGTAAGTTTGGAACTTGCATTTATTTAAATATGGCATGTTGTCTCTCCTGTGTAGGAACACCCGATGCATTTTCCCAACTGCTCACTTGCCCATATTGTGACCGAGGGTACAAGCGTTTCACCTCCCTGAAGGAACACATTAAGTATCGCCATGAAAAGAATGAAGATAACTTTAGTTGCTCCTTGTGCAGTTACACGTTTGCCTACAGAACGCAGCTCGACCGCCACATGACATCACACAAATCAGGAAAAGATCCAGTAAGTGGCCTTTGAATTAAGAATTTATTGTTCTCTGTAACAGCACTGTGATTTCTTAGGTGGGCAAAAATGTTGAGAGCAAGTAAGCTGTTCACACCAGATTATCTGTGTGCTGAAGTTCCAGTCCCAGAGCACACACTTAAACTTGCTGCTCAAGTCAAGTTTTTTCATAGCTGTCAAAGGTTGAGATCTGAATTCGTATGTTTTCGTTCATCTGTGCAGCAAAGTTGGGCTTAAATTTTAGTTTTCAGAAGTTCTTAATTACATTTACGGGCATTTAGTTGTTTTTTTTTTTTCTGTTCATTGACTAACACTGCATAAAAGTTATGACTCAAATCTAATTTCAAATCTTTTGTGAAACACTTCCATTTTTCTTTCATAAATCCTGTTTGGATGATTCACAACTTACTGTAGCATTTTTGCCCTTAAGAAACAAGTCATTGTGTTGCTTGAACTGTGAGGTACAGTTTTTAAATGCAATTCATGCTATAAGACAATATACAAGTAATGAGCGCATAAAATACAATGTTTCACTACTAAATGAAGCAACAAAAAAGGCTAAGGATGTTATGAGCTTGCTTCCTCTGGTTCATGGGCTGACCTGAGGGCGTGGTTCCCTGAAATGCATTTCAAGAGTTAGCCATCTGATCACTAGATGGCTAGTGATGGAAGATCCTGAGATTTTCTCCTTCTGTCCCTCTTTTTCTTTTCTTCTCATATTCCCCACTTTCCCATTATCCATCCCCAGCACATGCTTCCATAGCTTATCAGGGCACTCTGAGGCTCAGGAACCAATTGAAATAATCAGGAATTATCCAAGTTAAAAACTGTACAGATTTTCCACCACCAGGTTAAAGAGGCTTGGAGATGTTCCTTTCTGAGGACAGACTAGAAAGATTGATACTCTCCAGAGATGAAACAGGAGACAAACAGAAAGATACAAAATAGAAGGTAAAGGTAAAAGTACTTCAACATTTCTGGTGGCTCACAACCAACATATATTTTGTTAAACTGAAAGGCTGTAGCCCAGAGTAAAGGAGATGCTTTTTCACACAGTGTTTATTAACCTCCATTCTACAAAGTATCACTGAGTCCAAGAATGTAACAGGCTTAAAAATTTATTGTACGTTTTTATACCTGAGTGTTCACATTCATGGGTAAATTAAATAGGTAAAAGAAGTATTGGCCATCATGCTGCAAGGATTTTACTGTCTCACAGGGTTTGGAATAACCTCACCAGCATATTCCAGTGTGGCAGTTCTTTTTTATTCAAATATATTTGCTATGAATATATTTCCCATTTCTGTCTTGCTCTCTTTTTGGCTTGGCTTCCACTTTAAAAGTTACTGTCATCTTATATACATCTTATATTTCTAACTATAAAATCTATGAATGCTATTTGAACAATGCTTTTTTGTGAGCTATCACATTTTATTTTCAATTTTTTTTCCAGTTACAAACCTAAAAGCAGAAGAATAAAGTAGATGGGGGGGATAGAAGCCTTTCCCATATTTGTGTGTAGTTTGAATGAAAAGATAAAAAATACCAAGTTAGTAAACACTCTCAGAAGAGTTGCACAAAGGGAAGCTTAAATTATATTCCTGCAGATATATTTTAATGGGTTTATACTTTTGAAGGCACAATTGTTTGATTAATGTTGTTTCTATGAAGTATGTGAAGCTCAATATTATACCTGTGTAAGTGTGTTCTTTTCTCTAGAGCCATGGCCAGAATTAAAACTATGAAAGTTTAGATACTTGGCGAATTTGAAATAGGTATTTCTATGTGTTATTGTCACAAAGTTGTCGTCTCTTCAAAATTGGCTTCATTTGCATGTACATGGTTACATCCTTTGTGTAATGGAAAATCAACTTTTGTCCTTAGTAAAGTACAGACCTATAGTTATGGATCTTAAACAGCTGCATGTTTAAAACATAGTGCCTTATTCTTATAGAACTTTACCTGAAAGCAGATTATTTGGGTAGCTTTGTGAGCTTCTTAATGTCCAGCATGTGACAATTTCATAATTGTTCCATGGTCAAAACCATCTGTGAAAAAAACGCTGATATACCTGTAATTTCTGTCTTCCAAAAAGCTTTTGAGGATTCTTATTAGTTAGTTTTGGTTCTCTGGTGTGAAAAGAGGGGGCTTTGGTCCTAAGCACAGTAAATATTTGATGCAGAGATTTATTAGTTGCTAGCTACAGGCCTTAATGCTGATGTTTCTTCTTTCAGTCCTCGAAGGAGTGCAGATGAGTATTCTTTGAATAGTGCTGCATTAATTCCTTAATGAGCAGAAAACAGCAGTTATGTACAGTGTATTAAAAATATATCACACATCACAGACACAAAATATCACATCACTGGCTTTAACAGTGCTGAAACAGGGCAAACCATTTGAATCTGGGAATATGAAGGTGAAAGAATATCACAGGTGGTACTTCAGAGAAGTGTTATGATTTCTCAGTTTTAAAGAAGACCCTTCAAGGTAATTTTGAGGAAGTCCCAGATTTGTAAAACAGTATAATATGGACACCAAGAAAGCTGAACAAAGAATTACAGATATAAGAAGGTAAGGCAAAATAGATTTGGAAACACCAGTAGAAAGCTCAAAGCACCTTAAAGCTATGACCAGGAAAACAGGAAAACTCATTAAAAATTTGATAAGATAAATGTGGACTTCCATGCCATAGAAACAGAACATTAAATTTTAAAGACTGGAGCAGAAATGTTTCTGACAGATTGAATACACACACTGATATTTAGTATGAATATTTATGTAGTCCAGCATCTGCTGTAAGTGCATATATCCTGAGAGCCGTTAACTTGTATAATCTCAAGTCAAACGGTAGTAACTGATTCTCTGCAGGCTTAAGTAAATCCTGACACAGTCCTCTACACTCAGTGCAGTTGGATCATTAAAGTGAAATGCGGTGAGTCAGCTGCAATCATCTAGAACATCATCTTCAAGGGACTTAGTTAAACAAAGCTGAAAAGCTGTGTGTACTAGCAAAAGACAGCTGACAAACCCAGGAATAAGGGTCAAGTGCTAATCAGGATAAGTCAGAGTGGAGACCTCACTGCAGAGCCTGGGAGGAGGCAGGAAGGAGCCCACCCTCGGGAGGATGGGAGCAGTATCTACTGAGAGGTGAAATCTGCCACTTAACCAAATGCTTATCCCAAGGGAACTGTCAAATTAGAGTACTTGGAAGTAATTTAGATTATCTTGCTTCAATTTGTATTCTGTTAGCATTTTTAACATATAAAGGAGGACAGGGTGTTGAACAGGAAGGGTTGATAATTTGGACATCATATCTCGTAGCAGAGAGCACAGACTTTCATCCAGCAACCTGCACAGCCACGGGTTCTTCACATCTGCAGGCACAAATCAGAACAGGATCATCCCCCTGCATTTTTATCTATCCACGCTTCTCCAGTGCAGTTTTCAGCCAGTTGTCACGTCTGCACCCAGGGAAGAGCCTTAGCACTCAGTAAGCATCTGCTCCCAGCACTGCCAACCACAGCAGAACCAGAGTGAGGGTTGGAATTCCCCCCATGGTTTCATACCAGAGGAAGCTAATCCACAGCAGCCTGTTGGTGGTGGCTGCCCGTAGGAAGGCTATGTCTCCAGAGCACATGAATAGTTCCATTAATGAGTTTATGAAAATACTTGCTCTCGTTACCAGAAATCTGCAACTCCATCCAAATAGTGATAGAGTATCTTTTTGCAAGTGAGCTCTACTTAGAAAGGAGCTGCTGGGTTTTTTTTAATAAACAATTTGTTTGAACAGAAAAATTTCTAATTCCTTCATTTCATGTTGGTAATTAAGCTGCTTCAACTTCTAAAGTGCTTGTAATTTTTGACTTTAAAAATACGTGTTCGTATAATTGTACAGTTTGTGGTAAAATTATAGATCTTGTATATACATGTCACGTATACACTACATATATACTACATATATTTACATGTCTGTCTTTTCCTTTTTTTAAACTAGCAAGTAATGAAGAGGTTTGATGTTGTGTACTTGGTAAATCCCTCCATATTTTTATTTATTTTGTTTAGTTTTTTGCATTTACTTTGTGAATTAATTGTGACTGAGGGTACCTTTACTGTCACTGAGCTACCTTCTGTTGAGCAACCCTGTGACATCATTATATAGAGGAATCCAAGGCCAACAGTAAGCGCTGGAAGCATGTAAATGGAAAAATCAAGTCAACTGATTAAACTTTTAAACAGCCTTTTTAATGTTTTTCTGTCCAGCATGAAATATTCTGTGGGTGGTGGGCTTAGGGTTTTTCTTGATGTTTTTACTTTCACAAGTAGAATTAGCATGCATCCTGGAACTTCTTGCTCACATAACTTGTCAGCGTAAGCTTCATCTGAACTGAGGAGAAGGGGCAACTGTATTTTGGCTTTGTTTTGTTTTTTCTTTTTACTGTACCAGATTTATTCAGAACACACGTCTCAGTTTTTACCTGATTTGTAATATGTTTCTTTTTCATACGTTACCCACACCACCTTCAGTCTCTTACAATTATGGTTGATTCTTTCCAGTTTTGTATTGCATTTTTTCTCTTACAATGTGAAAATACAGGATGTTTCTCCAACATGCTGGCCTGTGCAATAATTAAGAATTCTTTCTTACAGAGACATGTGACGCAATCCAGTGGTAATCGAAAATTCAAGTGCACTGAATGTGGAAAAGCTTTTAAATATAAACATCACCTAAAGGAGCACCTACGAATCCACAGTGGTAAATAAATCAAGCATTGAATTGAATATTAATGTTGCCATTTCTATTCTTGATAACTTTGATGTGATATCAGTCTTGTGCGCCTAAGTTTAAAATACTAGTGTTTTCCTTATTATTTTTCCCTTTTGGACACTGAAAGCACTGACTGCAGCTTTCAGCTGTGTGCAGGGAATATGTAGAAAAACACAAGAGGATTTACAGTTGCAGCTTAAGCTCCTACAGTTAAGGAAAACTTGACTTGTGGCAGAAGACATAGGAACATCCTTCTGGTCCTTTTTCACATATCTGTTTTTTATTCAGTGTTTCCAGATCATTCAGTGTGTTATAAGCCTTGCTACAGAATTTTAATTGATAATAATCAGGACAAAAGATCTGTGCGTTCCTACCGTGGCTGTGATTGTCACCATTCAAAGACTAGTCATATTAAAGTAGAATCAGGGCACAGTGAGATACAATTTATTTCAAAAGTTACAATTTATAGAAAATGTTTAATATATTTTAATATATAATATAACAATAGGTTAAATGTGGCCACTCAAAAGAGATTCTCAATTTCTATCTTTAACTGAACTGATTAGTATTGTAGGAAGATATGGGTATATTGTATTTGAGTTTGCTCGCTGTCACTGCAGAGACCCGGGTTCAATTCCCGGTTGGGGCCACTCCCCGGGCAGATGGAGCTCGCTAGCCCTGTAAGGCAATCCATCTACGTCCTGAGGACCTCGCTGCCACCATCCAAGCGTGCTTGGCCCCGGCAGATGAACCTCAGGATTAAAGGGTGGGCTCAGTTCCGCGCACACTGTGTCTCACCTAAAAAAATCCAATGCGCAGGCTGGAAGGTGTAAAGACCTTCCCTGGTTCTTCGTTCGCGAAGACTGGCCATTATTATTTGAGTTTGCTACAATAAAATGTGTATACCCTCCTGTGCAGTTATGATTTGCATTTAATGCAGTTTTTCTTTAGATAATCATATTCTACTTTTTTCCCATTCTGAAGTAGTTTATGCAGTTTCTGATATTAGTAGTGGTACTACTTGAATGGAGTTTAATGAAATCTGCGATTGCCATATAGACAGAGAAATACATGGTCATGTGGGCTCCATCCTATATCTACTAGTGGATCACACACTTATTAAAGGAGTCTTGTGTTAGAATTATAGATGGTGTAATTACTCTTACTGTTCAATTCACTATATAAGATTTTTTTTTTTCCCTAGGACTCTTTGAGAGATCACTTTGATGTATTCTTTCTGGTTACTGTTGTTTGATGAAGTTACACTGTAACCTAGCAAACTGTTGCATATGCCTTTTTTCTTCTTTTTTCCTCTTTTTTTTTTTTTTTTTGTCTCTAGGAGAGAAGCCATATGAGTGCCCAAACTGCAAGAAACGTTTTTCCCATTCTGGTTCATACAGTTCACACATAAGCAGTAAGAAGTGTATTGGTTTGATGCCCGTGAATGGTCGAGCCCGGACAGGGCTCAAGATGTCTCAGTGCTCCTCCCCTTCCCTTTCTGCATCACCAGGTAGCCCAGGAAGACCACAGATACGACAAAAGATAGAAAACAAACCTTTGCAAGAGCAGCTTCCTCTTAACCAAATTAAAACTGAACCTGTGGATTATGAATTCAAGCCCATAGTGGTTGCTTCAGGAATTAATTGTTCAACCCCTTTGCAGAATGGGGTTTTTAGTGGTGGTAGCCCATTGCAGGCAACCAGTTCTCCTCAGGGTGTGGTGCAAGCTGTTGTTCTACCAACAGTAGGTCTGGTGTCTCCCATAAGCATCAATTTAAGTGACATTCAAAATGTACTTAAAGTGGCAGTGGATGGTAATGTAATAAGGCAAGTACTGGAAAACAATCATGTTAATCTTGCGTCCAAAGAACAAGAAACAATCAACAATGCATCTATACAACAACCTGGCCATTCCCTCATTTCAGCTATCAGTCTTCCTTTGGTTGACCAAGATGGGACAACCAAAATTATCATCAACTACAGCTTGGAGCAGCCAAGTCAACTTCAGGTTGTTCCACAGAATCTAAAAAAAGAAAACTCTGTTCCTGCAAATAGTTGCAAAAACGAAAAATTGCCAGAAGATCTTACAGTGAAGTCTGAGAAAGATAAGAACTTTGAAGGAGAGACCAATGATAGCACTTGTCTTCTGTGTGATGACTGTCCAGGGGATCTTAATGCACTTCAAGAACTAAAGCACTATGAAACAAAAAGTCCTCCTCAGCTTCCCCAGCCCAGTGGAACAGAAGCTGAGAAACCTGACTCCCCTGTCCTGTCAGAAACTGGGGAGAACAACTTATCTCCTGCTCAGCCACCTTTAAAGAACCTTCTATCGCTCCTAAAAGCGTATTATGCATTAAATGCACAACCAAGCGCAGAAGAGCTTTCAAAAATAGCAGATTCAGTAAACCTACCACTGGATGTGGTAAAAAAGTGGTTTGAAAAGATGCAGGCTGGACAAATTTCTGTGCCGTCTTCTGGACCATCTTCTCCTGAGCAAGTTAAATTAAGTAGTCCCACAGATAACGATGATCAAACGACAACTACAGATGTGAGCGAACCGCAGAACAGCACAAATAACTCACAAAATCCCGTCAGTACAACGAAATCTCAGACTTTACCAGGGGGATCAACTCCGAACGGTTCACAGAGTAGCACGCCATCTGCATCGCCACTAAACCTTTCTTCATCAAGAAATTCACAGGGTTTCACGTACACAGCAGAGGGTGTACAAGAAGAGCCACAAATCGAACCTCTTGACCTTTCGCTACCAAAGCAACATGGAGAACTGTTGGAAAGATCTACCATAACTAGTGTTTACCAGAACAGTGTTTATTCTGTCCAAGAAGAACCTTTGAACTTAACTTGTGCAAAAAAAGAACCACAAAAGGACAACAGTGTTACAGACTCTGATCCTATTGTAAATGTAATCCCACCAAGTGCCAATCCCATAAATATTGCTATACCTACAGTCACTGCCCAGTTACCTACAATTGTTGCCATTGCTGACCAGAACAGTGTTCCATGCTTGAGAGCTCTCGCTGCCAATAAGCAAACCATTTTGATTCCACAGGTGGCTTACACATACTCTACTACAGTTAGTCCTGCAGTTCATGAGACACCACCAAAACAGATCCAAGCCAATGGAAATCAGGTACTTCGGTCCCCGTATTCCTCTATGATGTATGTATTATGTATTCAATCTGTATCCATACTGAACTAACAGAAAACTATCAGGATAAATTAAATAAAAATGTAAATACAAGCTATTGATTGTAAATAGGTAATAGATGTTACTGTTAAGCCCTCTGCAAAGCTAGTTAGTTCAGGCAGCTTGAGTCCAGACTAACAGAAACTGCTGTGCATGGACAACTCAGTTCTTCACTGTATTTAATTTTCTAGGGCATTAATGCTCACTGTTTTAAAGACAGTCTAATTCTTCTCATTCTCCTGATCAAAAAGCAAAATAAAACCACGGCTCCTGTCTTTTGCTGGTTCCGTATCTACTCTTTCCTGACATTCAGAAAATAAACTCTTTTGCTACTTTTTGCTACTCCTTTCATGCTGCCCTTCTTCCTTGGCTTGCAGAGTAGCTGAATTAATCCTATACCATAATGGCACTTTAAACAAAAGGCAGATGTATTCTCAGTTGAAAGTCAGGCAGGTATTTATCTTCTTCATCTGCCATTCCTGTATCTGCTGTATCTGCCACTCCTGTATCCTGCTCCTCTCTGGGTACATTCATATGTGTTCTTATCAGGGTCAGTCCTCCTGAGAAGTGCCTGTGCATAGTGGGGTAGGGACAGGGCAGGAGAGTGACTCACGTGTAAAGACTGAACCTTGAAGTGTTACAAGTTTGCTTATACATTAAAATTTATGAGAGAGACATTTGAGGTAGCTAATATGTACCCCTTTATATTCAGATTTGATAACATGATAAAATCTGTGTGTAGTGGTACTGCTGATATCAGTAGAAAATATTGAAATGCTTAGAAATAGACAACAATTATGGTATTTTTATAACTATTTACTAATGAAGCACTCAAAGTCGACCAAATTTTGGGTTAAGTAGTATTTGTGGTTGTTTCATGAGGAAGACAGTAGTCAAATATGCAAATATGAATGGTAACCTAAATACCTATTTGTGAAAACTTCAGTAAAAACGTGCAGTCTTCATAAAATCTGTGAGGCAGCAAAGGGTGGGTGACCAACATTAGTTGAAAAATGCAATTAGATGGTGAATTTGCTCTTCCAGCTTACTGAGGTACTTTATAGGGGTGTAATCTTCTCTTCTATCCTAACAATGCATTTATTTTATGGATACTAAAATATGATGTGCCAGTGCAGCTTAGACCTGGCCAACAGTCAGCTTTGCATGTGATTAAAGCTGGTCCCATTGAGAATTCTGCATCTGTAAGGTGGCAGGGACTTCAAAGCTGTTCATCCTGATTATGGAAGTCTAAACAGTTTTATTTGGCTATTTACTGAATTGAATAACAGTGCAGCTTCAGTTTGCGTGAGTAATTTATTTTTTTTATTGAACTCAACCTTTTTCATAATTTTTCTGAAGGATGAAAGGCAAGACACTAGCTCAGAAGGAGTATCCAATGTAGAAGATCAAAATGATTCTGATTCAACACCCCCAAAGAAAAAAATGAGAAAGACAGAAAATGGGATGTATGCATGTGATTTATGTGACAAAATATTCCAGAAGAGCAGCTCATTATTGAGACATAAGTATGAACACACAGGTATGTACTAGGAAAAGATGTTTCCAATTGTTATTTCTGTGTAACTGATAATCTCAATTATAAACCAGTTCTCACACACTGTAGGGAAGTGTAATAGTCCTTCTCATTGCTTGAGCTCAGCTTTCTTAGAAACCCATGTGTTTTGTATATATTTTTGACAGAACAGCAATTCTTTCTTTCTTTAAATTTGTAAGGCCTAAATACTAAATAGAAAAGGGGGAGGTTTTGCATCTGGCTTATGAATAATCAGCTTCAAGCCACAGGCTGTAACTGAGGATGTATTACTTCTAATTTACCTTGCCTGGTTATAAATTAAGAAAAATTAAAAATTATAAATTAGGAAAAAAGGATTATGTATGTGTGTGATACTTTACATGAAAGGCAGCATATCTATCTGGCAAGAAGGATTTTCAAACTGAGACACATTTGTAATGATCTGAAGTTAATAGCTTCATCTATTCATTGGACATAGAATCTAACCTCTGAAGAACACCCTTTTAAGTCTGATTTTTATTTTTAATTTATCATAGTTGTTCCTTTTGGCTCTAGTTATGGTATCTTTAGGATTTTGTTAGTAACTCTTGCTCTCTTATTTCTTCTGTAATGTCTTAAAGTAAAAATTCTTTTTTTTATTGGTTAAGTGCCAGATATATATTGGATTTTGCATTACATATTTCTTTCCTGCTGGCTCTGTATTTCATCTATCCCCACATCCAGAAAATAAACCCTTTGGAACTTTTGGCTACTCCCTTCATGGTGTTCTGCTTTCTTGGCTTGCAGAGTAGCTGAATTATTATATTATATTAAATTATACTATGTATTATAATATTAATTGTATTAATTATATTTCTACATATTATTGTTTTAATGTCATCTCATCATATAGAAAGATAACAAATTCTTTTGTCTTTACTACTTGATCAAGTTGGTCAAGTTGTATTCATTAAGGGTATCTAATTTCATACCTTTCCTGTCCTGAGACTCTTTTAACTCCTTTTCCTAACGCAATTGTTCTTTCCATTGTAG
Source organism: Empidonax traillii (assembly GCF_003031625.1). NCBI lineage: Eukaryota > Metazoa > Chordata > Aves > Passeriformes > Tyrannidae > Empidonax > Empidonax traillii. Next base: position 338,816 of record NW_020955473.1, on the reverse strand, counting down.
TTTCAAGTTTAATGAAGTGTTCAAATCATAACATCATTTAGGTTGGAAAAGACCTTTAAGATCATTGACTCCAACTATTAACCCAGCACTGCCCAGCCCACCACCAAACCATGTCCCAAAATTTTGTGCCACATCTTACATGTCTTTTAAATCCCTCTAGGGATTGTGACTCAATCACTTCTCTGTTCAGCCTCTTCCAATGCTTGATAACCCTGTCAGTGAATGAATTTTTCTTAATATCTAATATAAACCTTCCCAGGCACAACCTGAGACCATTTCCTCTTGTCCTATCACTTATTACTTTGGAAGAGAGACCAATACCCACCTTGCTGCTTGTTTGGCATAATGGATGTGCTGATCATCTGTATAGTGTGACCAGAAAGCTGCTGCTGTCTCACTGTCTTCAACTTATATGTCTGGGCTAAGACTGCAAGGTTGTTTTGTGTAACAACTTTGGATGTTGAAGTCAAAATAACATTACTAGGCTCCTGATAGGTTTATGAGAGACTTTCAAAACAAGACAAAGTAAAAAGGTAGAAAAAAAAAAAAAAGAGCAGAAAATGAACTGAAACAAAGCAGATTTTTTTTTTGTCACTACATTTGTAGTCAGCAAGTTTTGTACATAACGCATTTACCTGTGTCAACCTAGATTTTAGAATGATTTTCCCTTTACCTGTAACATGGAAGAAGGACTTGGTACACAAAAACCAACATAAAAGCTTAGTTTGTTTCAAATTACCATCAATATAGAAAATTTAAAATGGTTTTGAGTTGAAATAGTTTACTGCAAGAAAAATGTTTCCTTTTCTAATTTATATTTGCACTTTTTTACAACTTACAAATTATCCTTGTAATTGTGACAATGTAACCTTGCACCCTGACCTTTGGGCTCAGGTGAGAAACTCTGGCCGATAATGTGTAGGGTAGAACATCTTGTTAAATGAAGTTTAGTTGTTGTTGCTAATGCATTCACCACCAGCATTTTACAATGAAAACAACAGTGCAAACTTTTAGACCTTCAGCTACCAGGTGCCCACTGTTTGTGCTTTGTTTTGTAGGTAAAAGACCTCACGAGTGTGGAATCTGTACGAAAGCATTTAAACACAAACACCATTTGATCGAACACATGCGACTGCATTCTGGGGAAAAACCCTACCAATGTGACAAATGTGGAAAGCGGTTTTCGCACTCGGGGTCTTACTCTCAGCACATGAATCATCGCTACTCCTACTGCAAACGAGAGACAGAGGAACGAGACAGCACGGAACAGGAGGAGACGGGCCAGGAGGTCCTGAGCAGTGAGCATGTGGTTGTCAGGGCATCTCCCTCGCAGATCGACTCGGATGAGAGAGAGAGTCTAACCAGGGAAGAAGAGGAATACAGTGAGAAAGAGGAAGAGGAGGAAGAAGAAAAAGATATAGAAGGACTTCAGGAAGAAAAAGAATGTAGGGAACTACAAGAAGTAGAGGAAGAAGAAGAAGTAGAAGAGGAAGAAGGGAAAACTGAAGGTAATAAGAACGATGAAGCTGTAAATCAAGCAAGCAATGCAGAACCAGAAGTTAGACAAAATGATGGGCAGGTGTCAGAAGAAAATAAGGAATAAAGCTTAAATGCTAGGTTTTTTCTATAAGGAAAGAAAATGGTAATGAAGTTCATTCTATATTATACATGCTTTTCATGGAAACGCAGTAGCCTGCATACTGTGATTTCTGTTCACTACTGTGTAAAAAAATATATATATAAAAAAAAAGAAAAGAAAAAAAAAAGAAATCCAGGTGTGCCTGAACCTCAAACTTAGTAATTTTTCACACAGTTTTCAAAGTTAGGAACAAGTTTATAACATGAAGCAGATTAGAAAAATACAGTGACTCTGGAAGCAAAGATTTAACAGGTTGTAGGAAACCTGATTTATAGACAAGCATCTGGCATTGTTTGTTTTATCAGTATTAATTTTCATTCTTAAGTTGATTAATTTTTAAACTGTACAATTGGGAGAGATTTATATGATTATTTTTTTTTTAATGGGAAAACATTTCCTAAATCCGCTTCAGTATTTTCTTATGTTTTAAAATGTGAGAACTTCTGCACTACAAAATTCCCTTTCGCAGAGACCTGTAATGCAGTTGCAAACAGTGCTTGGCTACCTTTGTAAATTCAACCTAGAAGGTAGCGGTTTATGACATTAGATGTTGTAGTAGAGCATATTATCATTTAAAGTGTATTGTTAGCCTTAAGAAAGCAGATGATAGAAGAACTGAAGTTTCTTACTCATGTGGTTAAAAATGTAGTTGAGAAGATTGTTGTTGAGTTCTGATTGCAGGGACTAACAGTGTTAATGCTGGTAAGGACAGGAAAGTCGTCAAAAACAGTGTTTGTAATTGTGCTTTGAGTATGTAGTAACAATATGAAGGATATGATATGAAGCTTTGTATCTCCTTTGGCCTTATGCAAGACCTTTGTGCTGTAAGTGCCATTTATCAGTATTACAAAGGCTCTGAGCAGCCTTTATCCAATGTGTGGCCTACAATAACTAGCATTTGTTGATTTGTATCAAACTTCTAAACTATACATGGGGAAAAAAACACTCAGCCATCAGAGAAGTAAGAACACTGGTATATTTCATTATTTAATTATTTGGTGGTATTTTGGGTTAATACCTGACTTGCAGAATTTCTCTACAATAATTACAAGGGAAATTTTCTAATCTGCTTTATTGCTTTATTGGTTTACTTTAATTTCAGACACATACATGACATGTTATCTGGCTCATAAGTATTTTCAAATGTTAGTTATTATGGACCCCATTTATTAACAATGTTAGCTGATTTTTACCTATCAGTATTATTTTATTTCTTTTAGTTTATAGATCTGTGCAACATTTTGTACTGTATGTCTTCAAACCTGGCAGTATTAATACCCTTCTTACTGACATATGTACCTTTTTAGTTTTAGAAAACTTTTATATTTATGTGTCTTATTTTTATATTTCTTTATTTATTACACAGTGTAGTGTATAATACTGTAGTTTGTATTAATACAATAATATATTTTAGTATGAAAATTTGGAAAGTTGATAAGATTTAAAGTAGAGATGCAATCGGTTCTCTTGCATTGAGATTTGATTTAACAGTGTTATGTTAACATTTATACTTGCCTTGGACTGTAGAACAGATGAATTAAAATGGGAATGTATTAATTTTACAATTGCAATTAATTCATTTTACCTTTACCCAGTTTTTAATATAAAGCTCTTAAATTTTGAAATTCACTGTGTGACTAATAGCATGATGCTCTGCAGTTTTCTTAAGAGATTAGTCTAACCATAAAACTCTCATTTCCTTAGTAAGCCAAATTAGAATAATCTTATAAACAGTGTTGGGAACAATGTTTAACATTTTTGTGCCAATTTGTTCCTGTATTCATGTATGTATGTTACAAATCTGAAACTTCATTTTTAAGTTCCTTGTTACATCATGGTCATTTTCTAGTTTTTTACCAGACTCCCCATCTCACAATAAAATGCGTCAACAAGTCTGACTTACTGTCATTATTCTGGTAATTTAGAAAATGGGTTTAAATTATTTCTGTGAGATGTTACTCAGGCACAGTTCCTGCTTCAGTGTCGATACTCAGTTTCAGTTGCACTCAAGGAGCACGGAAGTCAAAGAAGGGTTGGACTGTGAGCAGGCCCAGGGATTGCTACATTAATTTATTGATTTACCAGCGTTAGGAGAACAACTGAGTTTTCAAAGCGAACCACATGGGTTTGTGATTTATTTTTTCTTGCTGTATCTATCTAATATACAGTTTAATGCTCTCTTTCAGTAGGACTGCTTTTAAATGCAGTAAGTCTATGACTGTTTTCTTGTCTTAGCAGTAAGGTAGTTTTGTCCATGACAAGGTTGATGTATATATTGCTGTTGAACTTTCCAAAGAAACGGTGCCAATGTTACAGATACAAAATTTCAGCAATGTAAGTATAAAGCCTTGAAAGTTGTATTACATATGCATGTTTACGGTGCTTTGCAGTTTAAACAAAGTTTACAGACTGTTTTTAAGCAAAGTTCTGTTCTTTAATGATCTCTAAATGGAATCTCAGTTGCTAATTTGGGGAGTTATTTTATGTAAACATCATATGAGGTTTTTTTATGTTTACATACCTAATTGTTGGATAATTCTCAATCTTTTCATCTCAACATTAATACATAGGAAAGATTTACCCCATATATTAATCATTTTAGTTTCTCTGCATTTTGCTGTACAGTATTCCAATATTGCACTTCTAAGTTGAATAAGCTCCAACTCAGTAGTGTGATTGAGGTAAATAAGATGAAGCCGTTTTGAAAAATATAACCATTTATATTGCATCAATAATATTGCCTTGTAGTTATTATCATAACAGAATTAATCAGGTGGTTCAGAATTTCTCACAGGTAAAACTGTCTCTGCTCTGTTCTAGGTAATGAAACGCACTTTTTTGAAACTATTTGAAGATTTTTCCTATTTTTCATATTCTGAGATGTCTATGGTAATAAACCCAGTGAGGCATTTGTTGAAATAGGAGAATTTTGCTGGCTTTAGTATTAGAGCAAAGAATTTTAATAAATCCAAGGTTACTCACATAAGTGACAGCTGAATGTGAAAGGCCAGTAACTTGGATAGAGAACAAAGTCCAAGCAGTTTTGCTTCAGGAAATGTCATTGGTTTGAGGAAGGAAATTTATATTAATTACATAGACTATGAAACCATGATTAACATTTTTGTCTTCAAGATGGATCTGTGTATTGAATTTTCTATCTATTAAGCTCAGAGATGTCTCTGGTGTTTGTGACCTTATAACATCATTTATTATCCATTTGAAAAATGCAAAAACTCTGTTGTATCTTCATTTAGCTGAGTAAACTCATCTGGAACCCAGAAGTGCTTAGGAGACAGGCTCTGCTCCCAGCCCTGTCAGTGAGGTGCCTGCAGTGCGGATACCTGGTGGTGTAGAGGTGCCCAGGCAGCTGTGAAGGAGTACAAACCCCAGGGCACCAGCAGTCCTGCCACATGGACCTTCTCTAAATTAATGGCAAAGCTGTTTAAAGGACAGCAAGTCACACATGGGGGGAAAAAAAAAAAAAAAAGAGTGAAAGCAAAAGTCCTTGCGCTCTGTCCTTTAGAGATAAATAAAAGTTGGGAAAGAGCAGCAAACATGGAGTGTGTAGTTTTAATGAAATTCCACTGTCCTATGACCTGTTCTTCAGTCAGAAGATGAAAAGTTAATCAGTTGCTGTGTGAGTCCTGACTGGTGCCTGTGCCTACTTCTTCCTCAGGCTCACTGTGCATGGCTCATCTAAGCACAGCAATCAGGGACAGGTACCAGTCCAGCCTGACAGAAAGAAAAGTGCCCTTTTGGATGCAGTATGGGACAGAGCACTGCTGTGCCTGATGTGCTGGTTCTGTTTCTGCTACTGACCCATCTCTTGACTCAAGAATATAATGTGTTACTGTTTCAAAATCACTCACAGTTGCAAAGTCGTGTCTGTTGCTAAGTCCTCTTTTATCAAGTAATATGAAAATAGGAAAAATACTACAGAATAACTATAGGAAGAATGGTACAGAAGTAAATACTAAATCTAATGTCCTGGGGTGAATACCCTTTCGAGATCCTGAGCTAATAGGAGTAGAAAGACAGACTTAAGGCTGCAGAGAAAAGTAGAAGATACCTTAAGGAGCAGTAACTGCTCCTTCTCTTTCAGTGATATTTGTGTGGCATCCCAGTGATGATTCTGGTGGCATTCTCAAAGTCTCCATAGCCTCATTGCTGTCTACTTACTGGTTTTCTGGAGCAACCTTTCCGTATGTGTAATTGGTAACAGCAATATTCAGCAATGAGCTTAAATTAATTGTTTTTCATTACAAATAATTAAATAAATTAATAGATACTAAAAAAAGAAATAAGAAAGTCTTGTTACTTTAGCTAATGTTGGAGTGACAGTGTATTTCAATAACTATCCTAAATTTTGGTAGAAGAATAATGCACCATAGCATATCATCCCAGAACATTACATAATTACCCTATAGTTACATTATTGTTCAGGCTGAGTAAAAAGTGCTTAAACTGGCAACAAGTTTTGTCTTCACACTCTTGAGTAAAATCATTCTAATGCAATTATTGCCAGTAAACCTGAAGTCACTGTCTATACAAGCAGCACTTTACTGATGTTTGTGCTGGCATAGTGTTCGTGGTGCCTGGGATGGGGTGGCCACCAGACTGAGTGTCAATTTGAAAGCAAAGCCATTTACAAGAGAGAAAATATGACACTACTAAAAACACAGCTTTTGCCACAGCAAAATGCTACACTGGGACTTTTATCATCAAAGCTATGAAAGATCAGGAATTCACACTCCAAACCAACAAAGAAGTCTATAACAGAGAAATAAAAGTACTTCCTAGAAAACCATTAGAGGTGAAGATAATGATTTGAGGATGAGAAAAGTCCATTTTGGTCCTGGAGGCTGTAGTGAAGATAGGTGATGGCTTTTGAGCAGAGAAGAGAGAGGAAAGAGCTTACTCAGCACTGTCATGAGCACTTTTTTGAAGTGTGTTCTTTTTAGTTTATTTACTACCAGTGTATAAGTCTGCACACAATTCTCTGCTTGGATAGAGGTTTCTTTGTGTGTTTTGCAGTTCACATTCTGGTACTTAAACAAAAAAGTACTTTTTTCTCTCTTTCCTTTGCAGAATATCTTGTTTAGTTGCCACTACAATAATCTCTAAATTTCATAGTGGAAATTTAATATTAGAGTATCTTTCAAGTCTGTACTTCGTAATTTATTGTTCATGCTTTTCTTGGACAGTTGTTCTAAAATGATATTTGCACAGTTTAATTATCACCCAAAAAATGACAAAAGGGTGTGATGATCAAATTAACTCTTAAAAGCGATCAAATATTTACAACTTTTTTTGCTCTTCCATGATCCCTGGTCACTAATCTGTCACACAGTCAAATGTATGTATTATGCCTATCATACACATTGTATTTATGTTGTCCCTAGGAGAAGGAATATATTCCATTGCTTCACAAAAAAATAATGGAGGGTTTTTTTAAACTATAATTAGAATATAAACTGATAGTTGGGATTAAACATGATGTCAGGAGCACTTTTGTGGAAGAGCTTTTCCTGGTAGCTTGCCAAATGTGAAAGTTATGTAGTATTTATTTACAAGTAGGTAAAGTTCTCCAAGGCTTTACCTCTACAATAGCAGATCCCCCAAAGATCTTTAAAAATTGTGAGGACAGTGGGAAGTGTTCTTTAGAATAAATACATTGAGAATGCCATTTTGGTCTTTTCTTTGGTTTTCTGGTGAGTCTCAAGTTCTCTGATTCTGCTCTTAGATTTTAACATTTTTATATTGGGAATTGTCCTTGGGTTTTGCTCATCTTTGTGTAAACTAGCGTTGGTGTAATAATCAGAAGGTTTGCATTGCATGGCAATTCAGGAATTAAGGGGACAAATTATTAAACACAAAAAACCCTGAAACATACCTACACTAACTTGGTATCATTCCTGCTGAGCTTCTGTTCCTGTTCTACTTGGAAAAGTTGCTTGCTTTTAGCACACTGTGGGCCCAAAGAAAGGCCACAAGCCTGAGAGCACTTAACATGACTGAGTCCTGTTTCCATCTCTTACTCTTCAGCTGCTCTCTCTTTAGGCCAAATTCTGCCGTGACTGGTGATAAATATCACCAGAACCCTTGAATTCTGTGAAACTTTATACATTTGTAATGACAGGTAAGCTACTGCAAAGATATAGAGGGAGCATTTTGCTCTTTCAGTGTCCAGAATCTGTTGAATCCAATTGTTCAAGAAATAAGTTAACTGGAAAAATCATGCAAGAAATAGCAAGAGCTTCCAACAGCTTTGAAAGGCCATGTCACTGTACACAAAAGGGTACTTGAAATTCTGCCTCCTCCTCAGTCAAAGCAATCCAATAAGGGAAAAACATCTCTGTAGACAGTAGCCCTCAGCTACTTCTGCCTGAGCATAATGCTGTCACTGGTCTCCTCCAAACCAGAAGCTGAGCAGCTGTTTGACTTGTACAGACTCCATATGAGTCCTTGTGAGCAATAAATGTTGTAGTGAAGGGGAGGGAGGTTTAACCTTTCTGAGGGTCAGAGTCAGTTTTCCTACCAGCAACACTTTTCCATGAGGTGCTGATGCTGCTACTGGCCAGGCAGTGTTTGAAGTGGTCATGGTCACAGCTCAACCAGGGCAAATGATCTCAGCTGTGGTTGCAAAGTTAACAGGGGCTTCCATCAAGGCAAGCTGACTAAGTTGACCTCGAGTGAGCTTTTTTTCCCCCATTTGGATGGCTCCAGAGAATGCCTCTGGCAGGAGTCAGCAGCCACGCTTTGGAAGACCTGCTGGCCTGCATCACCCAAGCCCAGAGAAAAGCCACCCCTTGGTCTGTAAATTACAAATTCTTGAGAGTAGTGACTCTTGTGTGCCCAAAAGATGACATTGTCTTTAGAATCCTCTTTTCATTTTTTTAATCAGGCTTCTTCTTATTGACATTCTGGTCTCCCAGACAATGTGTTGTGTCAAGTACTCTTAAAAGGTCCTGAAGCTTAGTGAAAGGCACTCTATAAACCAAGGAACAAGGAATTCTAGCACTTGTACTTGTGATGAGTGTTATCACCATTTTTGTATCTTTTCCAAACCTGATGATGAGTTTTCCTGTCTTAGTAGAATAAATCAAACCAAACCAAAAAACAGTAATAAATGCTGAATGATAGCATAACTTGCACAGGGTTATTCAGGCAGAGTTGGGAACAGAAATGAATGGGAAAACCATATGCATTTAGCATGCAGCTTATTCTGAAGGATTATGCCAAATGGAGCATTTCAGTGATTTTCAGCTGCACAGGGGAGCTCAGCCTTTAGCAGCTACACTGCTTAACAAACTTATCCTCTTACACTGCAGTCAGAGGCCAGTTCTTCAGCTCAACCAACAGTCTCAGACTTTGTATACAGTAAAAGTGTCTTGTTCAGGGCTTGCAGATACTGAAGAAAGGGCCAATGGCACATTTGGCTAGGTTGTCAGTTGCCACTAGCAATTTACTTCCAGAAGTGTTTACAGAAACCAGTAATGTTTGTGCCTTTTTGCTCCCTGCACAGGCTGATGCTGTGAGATTGCTGCTATCAGTGGTGAGTAGCTGTCAGTCTGTGAGGAGCTCAGGTTCTGCTGGTGGCTCTTACGAAGGGAAAGAATAAAAGCTTCGCTGATTCTCTGTGGCTCCTTATAGTGTTTTCTGTGAAGGACACCTGTCAGGGACATGTTATTTGGGTCCCAGTAGCTCCCCAGTGAAGGGTCCTCTTGAAGTCCTCGAGGGAGAGGAAAAAACACTTCAGTGCAGAAAATTCTATGTAAGTTTATAACTATTAATTGTTCCATCCTTCTTTACGGAAATTGCTCAACTCATGATTACTTTCGTCAATAAAACCATTGTAGGGTCACGTTTTTCTCCTTTGCTATTAAAGTATTCAGATTTTTATTAATGTTAAGGAAAATGGAAACTTTATTCCCGCTTTACTGTCGTTTATTATTTAGTTTATAACTGTTGCCTCACCATCTGTATTTAAGAAGGACAGTACTGCATTGCTTACTCTCTGATAATGGAAATACATTTGGTTCAGTGAAATTGGAATCTGTTCAGTTCACTGCATCTAAAACTAATCAAAAATAGCTGGAGAATCTAATAAAAAGAATTGCAAATATTTCATGACCAGAACCCCACCATGTGCTACTTCTTGTCTAGCCAAGGTAGGGAAGGTGATAATGGCTTTCATTAGTTCAGTTGCCCTCTTGTTAATGCTGTTATTTGAGAGGACAAAAGATAAAAGAAAAAAAAAAAAACCAAAACAAAACAAAACACGAAAGAGCAAGTATGTCTACTCAGTAATTTACTATTGCACTGTCTTTAAATAGGAGACTTGAATTATGGTACAAACTACAGTGTCTGGATGTTATTCGTATGGGACATTGCCAACAGGACTCACACCCTCATCTCCATCACAGACTAAGAATTGTGTTTATTTGTTCACTCTCCAACCAAACAAATACAAAGTTCTGTCATGCAAAGTAGAACTAGGCCAACAATAGAGCCTTTGTCTTCCAGGAGGGCCAGAATGGAGCATGTTGCCTTGAAACCTCCTTGTTTCAGTGGAAAAACTGAGTGTAAGTTTCATATGTCCCTCATGAGTGCTGTAACTTGGATGTAATCATGGATTATCCTGTTATTCCCACATCAGTGTGTAGCTCAGTCCAAATGGTTTTAAGTGGGTTTAAACCTGTTTCACCTTGCTCCCCACGTGATACAGGTGAAGGAAGGGATGACCTGTGGGCTCTAACAGATAGCTCAGCACACTGATGGTGGTACACTTCTGGGAATGCCCGAAGCAGATGTTTAAACCCCCTGAGAACTGTATTTCCAAACTCTGAGCCTGCAATTCAGCAACCAGTGCAGTCAATGTTAGCAAGTGTTGCTGCTGCTGGAAGGGAGAATCAATCCCCCTCTCATCCTCTGCTCTCTCCCAGGCCGGTACAGCCCTATCAGACCTGATCCTTAACAAGTAACAAGTAACCAGACATTTTTCCTGGGTTATTTTTCAGCTGAATCAGTTCACCAAGCAACACCAAATTTTTTGCCAAAGCAAGAGAAAGCAATGATGGAATGTGGATTTTTTTCCTTTTAGACTGGTGCAAAACAGGCACTGAACGTGTTCTGAAATGTTCTCTGCTTTAAATTAAAGCTGGTTTGCCAAAAAGCAAAAACCTGTACAGTTTCTTTGACTGAGACACATGTTCCAATATCAGTGTTGGGAAGCATTTTAGGAAGGATCCCCTCATTGCAGTCAGTAGCAGTAACAGCTCACAATTAAACCCAGACTGCTGAGTTTGCTCTGCTCTTAATGCTGCACTGACACTGGTTACTCTGAAGTGCCATGTCAGTGAGCAGTGTCACGTAAATGAACTTCTTGGTTCCTTGCACAGACTTCCAGATATTGCTAAAAACTTCATTTATTTTGTGATGCAAGCGGATCATTTTTGTTTTGAGCTAAGAACCCCTTCCTGTGCTGGTTGACTTAAATATGTGCTTCCCCACACTTCCACTCCTATGTCTGTGCTTTGCATGCTTCTGCTTTGCATGCTTCTGCTGAGAATATTCTTCAAAGCTTTTGAAGAATATAAAGTAGAGTCTGGATGACAGGTATTCTACTCTTCTGGGTTTGCTTTACCCATCACAGGATTTCTGTATGTTCTTGTAGGTACCAAAGTGAAACCAAAACCAATGTTGCTTAAGATTGTACTGAAGGCCAAAAACTGAAATAAATTACAAAGTTAATCAAGACCCCAGCACAAGTGGGCTTCTGGCAGTGTGGCATGTTCTCTGCTCAGTCACAGGGCTGCTTCAGTCTGGGCTGCTGGGCTATTGTCAGAGCTAGAAAATGCCCTTTGCCCTATTGCATCAACCTCTCTTTTTCACTTTCAAGCTGTTACAAGAGCAGAGGACAGAATTAGCTCCATTAGTCATTTAGCCAATTCAAAATCTGAGTTGGGTTTTCCCTTGCTTATAAATGAGGCACTGGCAGCAGGATGTCATCATGCTGAGACTGCAGGCTAGACATTGCAAAGGACTTGAGGGCTGACCCTGGAATAAAGTCCAGGGATCTCTGCTGGGAAGCTGCACAGTGCAAAGGGAAAATTGAGTGCACCAAAATAAGATGCAAATCAGCTGGCATTGCCTTGGCTCAGGGATGCACTTCAGTCCTTCTGTCCATGCACACTCCAAGACATGGATTTTTCCCAGAGAATCTGTGTCTTTCTGGACCTGACTGGACAGGGCTTACTGCACTCCTTCAAACCCTGCTCCTGCCCATGCCCAAAATGTGACTGATCACTGTAACCCAGCAGACACAGACTATTTCAGAGCATCAGTGGGATGCTCCTTTTCCTTTTATTTAGGATGTTTTCCTCTTTAGACAAAATTTCAAGACCTGAGTGAGAACAGAAGGTGGAGAAAGGAGGCAAGAGTCATACAATCAAGCACAGGGACCAGAGGGGACCTGTCTCTGATCCCATGGCAAGAGCAGTCCCTTGGCAGAGAAGATGCCCCTGTGCTGATTGCTGTGTCCCAAGGACAGGGCCATGCACGTTCAGCCACATGACAAGCACCAGTCCTTGGTGAGAGCTCTCACTACAAACTGCTGCATAAGGAGCAGGTACCTCCTCCACCCAAGCTTTAGAGGAATACACCTGCTGTGCCTGTGCTTCACAAGCAGCAGAAATCATTTCTACACATAAGATGGCCTTGGGGCACACACAGCAGGTCAGGTTCATTAGGAGATTTTGGGATCTCTCAGAAACTAGTCTCTTACCTTGTAATTGGGCAGGAAAGGTGCGATGACCCACTGGCGCCAAGGTGGCCCCAGTCATCTAGGCAGAAGGACCTCTGGGATCTGCCAAGGCACTTACATTAGGTCTAGCTTTTGCTATCTACATGACATCAGCAAAAACATAAACTGATTGCTTCTATCAACCATAACAACAACCAAAAAAAATGCATCCATATCCATTGCCTCACTGGCTTTCTCCATGTGAAATCTCTCCAGCCAAGAGTATGGCCCTGCAGTGTTTTCAGACCTGACCCCACAGAAGTGTTTTTGCAGCTCTCCAGCAGACGATCAACGAAGCTTCCAAAAAATTCCCAAAGATCAACCTCATTCCCTGTGCCCCCAGGTGAGCAGTGTGCTGCCCTGCTGGGAAAAAAAAAACAATTTTTGTGATCATCCAAGTGGGTCTTGTGCATTATGTTTGTTTCTGTCAAAGCCAGGTGACAGAGCTGCTGAGGGGGCAACCAGGTGCCTGCATCCTACCTCTGTGTGGGAACTGGATGGAAGGCCAAAGTCCTGCACCACAAATATCACATTTCCATCCACAGGGATGGAAACAATTGAGCTATCTCTACAGCAGGAAAAAAAACTTGTCTTTTCCCCAGTTTCCCTATCTTTAGAGGAAAGACAACTCTAAGTCATTATCCACAGGCATGCTGTGGCATCTAATGTCAGTAATGTCTAGCTGGTGAAGCGTAGAAGCTCTAGGAGAGCGAAGCTGTTGCTGTGTGGACGGGGTTGGAGTATTGCCTGTGGGATGGAGGTTACCTGGTGCTCAGTTGCCAGATGCCCTCTGCAATATGGGCTGTCTACTGCTCGAATCCCAAGCCTCACCTGAAGCCACAGGCTGGGGCTTTCCTGAACTTTTTTTACTGTAACATGTGAAATCCCACATGCACGACGCAGCTCTCCCATGGCTACAGCAGCCCCAGGGCAGTGGGCTTGGACACAGCACAAAAGCAGATGGATGGATGTCTCTGGGCCTGATCAATGTTTAAAGTCTAACAGCCCTGCTTGACTCTCCCCCAGCAAGATCTGCTTCAAGCTACTTATCAGCTTTTACAAAAGCTCTCTTTTTCATATGGAGACTAGGCTCTCCAACTTTTTTTTTTTTCATTTTTTTTGTTGGTTTTTTCTAAAGGAGAGAAGACAAGCATCTTGCCCTTTGAGAAGATGGGTTGTGAATGTGTTGGTGGAGCATCTTCAGTATAATGTGAGAAGAGGCAGATCAATGGGGTTTTTTCAAAGCTGGGGTTGTCATGGCTCCTTTTTCCAATGGAGTAGCTGGGCAGCAAGTTTGTAGAGGTCAAGTCTCTCCTGGGATGGTACTAAGGGATGGTACTAAGGTAGAGACCACCTGGACAGAAAAGGAGCATGGCAAATCCTGCTAAAAATGTGGAAGAAGGGGCAGACCAACCAGTGAGAGAGATGGGAATAATGGGCCTCTGCATGCCCAGGCTGGAGTTCCTGGGGACTTAGGGAGAGGGTGTCCAGTTACTTTGATTAACCCTGTGGTCCTTAGCCCTGGTCATCCTCCAGCTCACACTGGAAACTGAGGCTGTCCACATGCAGGGTAGGAGGAGTATGTTCTGCCTTTTATTCACCAGAATATATAGTTTTGCTTTGTATTTATTAATGCAATGAGCTCGATATTTATTTGTAAAGAGCCTACTTCAATTTCAAATGTTATGAGACAAAAAACTCAGAAGAGTTACTTCAATATGTACTTCACTGCTTGTTACTGCAGTCGGGCAAGAAGGGTTTGTGTGCAAGTAGACTGCAGACCTGAAAGGCTTTTGTTATTCATAAACAACATTCTCTGAGATGCAATGACCTAAAGAGAAATACTACAGCCAGATAAAACTGGAGGCAGTCATACTTAGCCATTATTTGTCTGTTTTGCAATACCTCAGAGTAAAACCACCAGTCATAAAGCAGCAGAATTATTTACCTTCATTTCACAGAGGAAAATCTTCCCTGAAATAGATCTGGTGTTTCTGTTTCTTTTTCTTCTGGTGTTTCCCACTGAGCTACTCCTGGACAACTTTTTCTAAGGACGGGAAACTGCATCTGAACATGATTGTGGATGCTTGCAACCATCTCACTGAAGAGGCGTCAGGCTTTGTACAGCTGTTTCCTCAGCTGACTCAGGAGGAAATATTCTCACTCCTTACAGCCTTTTTACTTTTTAGTGGTGGTAGTCATGATTCCAAGCTGTGAATATCTTTTTCCCTGGTAGTAACAGGCTCTCTGGAAGACCTGCCACTAAAACCTCTGAATGTTGGGCAGGAAGGTCACAGATTATCTTGGTGGCCCACAGTAATGCCCCCACTGCTCACCTCTAGTGGTGGTGTTCCATTTATCCAGCAGTGCTTCCCTTACCCTGTTTTCAAGGGAGAGCCAAAGTACAGCAACAGTGACAATATTTTAGTGTGATAACTACAAAGACCCAAATGAGAATAAATTGTCCAGAATCTTGCACAAGAAATGGAGACAAGGGGTAGCTGAAAGTCTGGAAGTTGCCCATGTTGCGTTAGAGATCACTGCCAGCAATCTACATCTGTGCACCATATGAGCAAGTGAGAAAGTGTCTTTGGGAAGAGTGTAATGTTGGTCCTGTGTCAATAATGGATCTAGTCCAAGGAACTGAAGCATCTGCTCTATATTTCAATATTTTATTTCTTACACTTGTAAGGATATTTGAGAAGGTGAGTATCCACACCAAAAAGACTGCATATGAAAGGAAAGCTAAGATGTGGTCACCACCAGCCAAAATACTTGCTATCCTAGGAGGTAATTTGGACTCTCCTGCAGGTTACATGTCAGCGTTGGAATCAAATGATCACCATATGTAGGTTTGTAAAGCTCTGAAATGAGTTGTGCAGAGAGCAGTTCTATGATGGTTACTGCTGGATGGGTGACTGCCAGTGCAGGAGAATTAAATTATTATTGGCTCCCAGCATGACTCCTATATGCTGTTAATTCATTACCTGTGACTGAATTGCCAGCAGAGTGAGGCAAGTCTCTTCCTTGTCTCAGGGAGTATCACCAAAAGAAAAGTGGTTTGTCAGTGGAGCCCTACCAGAGAGGCTCACAGACCATGCAAGATGGAAGTGCAAGTGAGAAGTGGGGTTTGGAAAGCAACAGATTAATCCATGTCCTATGCACTCACACTATTGGGAGCAGAAAATATGGACTTCTACTGTATGTGACATTGAAGGAAATTAATCTCAGCCACAGTTTTTCCATCCTTTTCTCTTTTACAGCCTCTCACTGACCCAATGCGGGAATTTTTCTCTTCTACTTTTACAACATAATTTGCTATGCACTGGGAGGGGTGAGATGCTCTTTTGTGTTGGGGTATTCTCTCCAGCAGCACCAGTGGAAGGCAATTATGATGCTGGTGATGTTCTCTTCTTCCCTGAGGAGTTAATGAATTCCATCCTCCTATTGTTGTGGAGTTTCCCTGGGACCTGCAGCAAGGCAGGATCCTCCACACTCTGCAAAGGGTTTGCTTCCTGGTAACAGAGCAGTCCATTAGCTCTTGTAGCTGTTGTTCTTGAACTGAAAGCTCTGTGCTCTAAAGCCCAGCAGGAAGAGATAATTAGCACTGAATTGTGTATTCTGGGCAAAATCCATCCACTTCTGCCAAGATTACACAAGGCCTCAAATACAGTGGAAATACGTGTGGGGTGGATGCTTTTTGCATAAATGTGGAAGGAAGTGTGCATGATTGCACTCTTGGTCAGCGTGGCCCAGAAACAGGATCTGGGGTCGATGCTGGTCTGTGCCAGCTCCACACCCTGGGTAAGCAGTGGGTTTGGTGGTAGCAGCTATGGCAAGGGACAAGGAGGCAGCGCCTGCAGGGACGTGTCTGCTCTAATGTGCTGGGGAAGCAGTCCCTATTCCAGTCTCTCCTCTTGTCCTGCTGCCTTCCTTGGCTTTCACATGTGCATCCTGCTGTCAGCCCTACTGGGCATTGCACTGCTCTTGGTCCTTTGACTAGTTGTGCTTGAGGATGCCCCAGGCTTCATTTGGGGATTCTCTGTTTTAGGACAAACAGAAACCCTGCCTCCTGCACAACAGCGCCACTGCAGCATGATGTAATTCTTTATCCATGCACTGGGTGCCTCTGCTATATATGCTTTAATAAACACGCTGCTGTTCCAGTGCTTATTCCTCTGTTTAGGCAGAAGGCACTGTTTAGATGCTTGGACAGGGGCTTGTAGCCATTTTCCCCTAGGAAGTGCCACCTGAGTCCAACTGCTGGTCCAGGAATATGTAGGTCTTCTGTATGTCCTGTGTTTTACCTACCAGCCCTGTCAGGTGCACCACTGGAGATGCTCATGTTGGAAATTACTCCAGCCTTGTGTGTCCAGGTCATGTCTCCAAGAGCAGGCTGACTGGTGCTGTGCAGTAACATCCATCGTGTCTCAGAGCTTATATCAGCTTCATTGCATGATGGCAAACCAATATCCCATACAACTGGATATGTACCAAAGCAGTTGGTCGTGATGAATGTCAGCTGCAAAACCAGATCCTGAGGGGAATCTTGAGGGACTTTGATCTGAGGAAGGTCCAGTTTCTCTAAGGACAGATGAAAGGTCTGAAAATTCTCTAAAAGGTGGTCTAAATTTTCACTGAAAAAGCAGTCCTGCTGTACTAAACCCTACCAAACAAAAACAGAGATTGGAAGATATCACACTTCACGTCACCAGTTTATAACGGATAAAAAGATGTCAGGTTTCTGCGTGACAGCTAAGTGTTAAGTTTTCCTTATCTTCTCATTTCCACACAGAAAATTCCCAGTCCATCAGCCTTTTGTCTTGGGCTGGATCTTCTAAATTTTTTGCTTTTGTATGAGCTTCTTTGGACCTTGACCAACTTCTATTTTCCTTAATGCATAATGCTGAGAACTGGACACCAAACTACAGCAGAGAAAGCACCGGTGCCAATTAGAGCACAATAATTTCTTCCGTGTCTTACATGAAACACACTTGCAAGTGTGTCCCAGGATGACATTTGCCTTTTCTTTTGTTGTGGGCAGACCATACCAAGAATTCTCACAGTTGCTGGATCTCTAAAGGCTGTGGGTCCCTCTCTGCACGGTGCTGCCTGGCAAGTCACTCTTCATGAGGGCCACAGATTGGGCTTGTTTCCTGGGAACTTTTGCCTTTGACATTTCCCTCTTAAGTGCTTTTTACTGACATCTATTTGATTTCTGACAATTCCTTGGGGGGTTTCAGGATCAATTTGGATTCTAACCTTGTCTTCCTGGGGGAAGCAGTATAGATGGCTTGTGGACAAGATGAACATTTATCTTAGTTTGGGTAATAAAAGAGTAACCAATCCGCATGCTTGAGAGACAGGAGAATTAGTTTAATCAAAAGGCTTCAGATAAATTACCATTGGTTTCTCTTCTTCATTAGATGTCATAACAATTTGGATATTTAGCAGACAATTCTCAGATTAAAAAACTGTACAGGTTAGTCACTGCCTTATGAGCTGCTCCCCCTTGTCCCTGGCTACAACCAGTTTTTTCAGAACTGTTTTTCATTCTACCCCTGCTAAAAACTAGATATGACGTGTCCTGGAAGCTCAGTTCTGTACTGGGTTTGCCATCCAGGTTACTGGGGCAGTGTGGGAGCTGGTGAGCAGCTGCCAAGGCACAGAAGGATCAGTATGAGTGTCCAGCGCTGAGCAGTTCGCTTCTCATGACACCCAAAATGCTGAAAATGACCCAGGGTAAGATCTGCCTCTGGCATGCAATCTCACAGGTTAGCACATCCTCCTCCTGCACGGCACTGTGAGTTAATGGTGAACCTTTGGTTCGTTCCACAGACTGAAGGCTGAGATCACCAGGCCAGGCCTGAGCAGGTGTCACCCCAAGCCTTTGATACTCCATCGTGCCATTAAGTAACCTGCAAAGAACTTCCTGGCATCCAGCTGTCAAACCTATCATGATTAGATCAGAGTGTGTTATGAGGTTTCATGTTTTCTTAGCTGATGCATAATGTTAAATGCCAGCTTTGGCTTTTAAAATAGCTTTGGGCCACTGCCTTTGTCTAGTCTCTGCCAGATTTGTGACCAGCCTTGTTGGAACATTATTTAATCCTCCCAATATGACAATGAAATGTTGACTTTTTTAAAAAAAGCAACCCACAATCTATTTTCCAACTAGCTTTATACCTTTCTTGATATTAAATCTAGGCCTTTTTCCTGCTTGTTTCCATGCATGTGTGTTTTCAGGATGACATTGAGGAAAATTAATTTAGGTAAGAGGATGTACAAACACGAATATCCAGCAAATGCTTGCTGCTTCATTCCCAGTAGAGCTGTTTGTACAACATCCCTACAAAGTTAGACATCGAGTAATTACGGAACCAGGGTTTTTTCTATTAAAAGCAATAAAAATTGAAGTTATAGGAGACTTTACTTTGGAAAAGCAGTAAGAAAGAAACAAAGAAGCTTGATGGCAGATGTGTCAGGTGCTGAAAGCCTGGGGAGTGGTGTTAGTTCAAAGAACCTGAGTGTTATGAAATAGATGGTCTTTCAGCAACATAAGAACCAACACAGGTCTTCAGAGCTATTACTGTAGCAACATTGTCATTGACTTGAAAGGTGCTGACTGGACTTGAAAAGGGTTATCAGGGCTTTCTGTGGAGCATCAGCTATGGGATTACTGTTACATTTGTAAGGACTAGAAACCCTTTGAAAGTATGATCCCAAGTGCATCTCTCATTATTACTAAATAAATCTCTTTCTAGTTACTGGTTGCTTACAGTGTTGGGTGACTCTGGATACCTGAGAAATAGAAGTGTGATAGAGCTTTATGAAATTTTTTTTTTTTTAATTCCCATACCTATATGCAACTTCCCTTCCCCTTCATTTCCTAAAATAATTCCTGTGGGATTAACAGCACCCACATGCTGGATTTGCAACAGCTGCTCTCAGATGGACTGTGAGTGTGTTCCACAACATAAGCAATTCTGCTGCAATAAAAAAAGATGGGAAAAGTGGCTTAACTGTGTCCTTCATGGCTTCAAGAAACATCTCGGTCTTTGGTCAATAATCTGCAAATGAAGCAGATGATGTTGGTATGACAAGTAAGACCTTCCTCCAGTGACAAGATTTGTCATGATTCATATGACATATCCTCATGAATTAATGTGTGAATAAGAAAGGTGGCAGGTCATTTAGCACCCCCTCTGTGTCCTGATTTCTCAGTGAGAAACAAAGATATTGCTGTTTGCCTGGATCCCTGAGACATTCACTGTATTAGCTGAGCTCTGCCCATGAAGGAGCCTGCATGGGAAGGGCTAGTGATGATGCTGGCAGCAGCAGCTTTTTGTGTAGTCAGCATGTAAAACAAATCTGCTCTCAAAACCCAGAACAATCTTCAAAGATCCACCATAATATACAGCACCGTGATGTTAAGAGAAGGAAAAGAGGCAGCTTGGATGCAGCAGCCTTCCCCCAGCACCTGGCTGCCCCAGCCTGCAGCTTCCAGCACCCCAGACCAGCACAGAAAATGCTGATGACATTTACAGCCTAACTGCATGGTGTAAATTCAAGGTTATTGAATTGCAGTCTTGGTTGAGGGTTTCCTGCTCACAGCTCTCTGGAGCCAGAAGGCAAAGGCAGTGCACTGAACCCCAGGTGAGGGGTTTGCCACACTCAGAAGTGTGAACTACCAGGGCTGCCTGATCCTGCACACCTTGGCTGGTCCCCCATGGCTCCCTCAGTGGGACCTCAGAACACACTGTTCATCCTGCATGGTGAGAGCTTCTTGAGGGGCTGCAGCCTTGTACCTTTGAGAGCCTAGGTATAAGTGACCAGAGAATGGTTTGTGTTTTTTCTAGTTCGTCATCTTCCTTTCCTTTTAATTGCTCTGAGTCTGAGGCTATTTGTGCAGTAGAAGTGTCCCTCTTTCCTTCCTGTACCTGAGCTAAGAGGCACAGTTCTGGCTCCTGGGCTCTGACTGGGAAACCCCCACACCCCCACCTCTGTCCCTCTCACCCTCCTCCCTCTCATCAGCACCTTCTAGCCATGCTGGGGTTTGGAGCTCTTGGAAGGACTGATGCTTTGTTTAATCCTTCTACACCTTTTCTGCCTGGAAATTAAAAAAGAAGGAGAAAATTAATATTTTGAGTAAACACATGAAACTGTTTTGAACCCCCAGAGTTAAGCTGTGTTTCACAATTAATTATATTCCTCTACAAAGAAATGCAAGAGGTCAAAGGACATGGTGAAGTAATACATTATGGGGAAGCTGACAGGAGAACAGTAAGTTTGGGCTTAAGTGAAAAATTTTTTGCTTTGCTGGCTCTTGGTATGGAGCCAATAACAACAGAGCAGGAGCTGTCTTGAAATGACCATGGAGAGCAGGTGTGCTGCAGACAGTACTGGAACTACTGAAAATAATACTCCGAGTTAGTGCACTTCTGTTCAATGTCTTTAAATAATAATAATTATATTGAAGTAGTCTTGTGGTAAAGATTTGTCCTTTGGTAAAGGGTGGCAAAGGGATGCGTGAGCACTGAAATGCTGTTTTATTACCAATCACTTTGCATCCCTGGGAAGAGTCATATGGGACCCCCTCCACACCACGTGGAAACAAAGAAGTGTCTTTTGTTTTAATGTAAGTTTTGGGGTTTACAACATGTTGAAGAGTCAGGAGCACAAAGCCATATGAATTAAGAGATTTTCCTCCCTCCACACAGGCACCTGCTACCTACCAGCCCTTTCTGACAGCAGTTCTTTTTGTTCTTCATTTTACACACTGTTCCTCCATAGCAAGTGGAGCAGCAGTACTGTATTCCCAGAACCAGGAGTCATGTCCACCATTTCCTGGGGAACAGGTACTGCTGTTACGATCCCCAACCTATGTTACCTGCTCCACAAATTCAAAAAAATAATTTCATTGTGCTCAAAATCTTTCCACTCTCCACCTAGTCAGTGAAGACCTCTACCTTAAGTAAAATACCTGTGTACAGATCCTGAGGGCTGATGAGCACCTGATGTCCTCTTGAAGTGAACAAGGGTCGTTTGTGAGGGCTAAAGACCTCTCAGGATTTGGCTGTGTGGGCTTAACAATCCACACACTGACATGATTTTTATTTTCCCCCTAGTGTCTATTATTTTAGGCCCCATACTTGCTGCAGCATGTGTTTCTCCTCCAGATTCGTGGCATATAAAACTGCTGTGATTCCTGATACAACTTCAGCTGGCTCCTCTCCACCCTACTGGTGAAAGATGAAAAATTAGAATGGTTTCTCCATGCTGCAGGCAGAGAGCACACCTAGCTCACCCCAGCTCACTCTATATGGGGGAAAAGAGTGAGATGAAAGACAGACAGCACCAGAAACCACAGGGACAAAGGAAAGCTTTCCACTCAGATTAGGCTTCAGTGGCTTTTTTTGAACAGTCAAACCAAAAACATAAAGTCCATTTACTGGTAACAATGAGATTTGTACCTGTACTTATGCCAGGGACTGTAACACTGCATGAGAGGCAAGCTTTCTCCCTAAGCATATAACCTCATTGTGAGGAAGGGAAAAAATTGCCTTATTTCATGCAAGTGAAACTTAGACATTCCTCTGAAACATCCAACACCAAATATTGCTGGAGAATAGCTCCTGGGTTGGGCTGTTACTCATGAATGGTGTGTCAAACCACTATTTCTGAAGAAAAAGGCTCACACAAGATGTGTTGCATATAACAGAGGTTATATAGCACCAAGTGACTGAAGGGAAAAGATGCATTGATATATCTTGATGTCAGGATGGCTAGTGCTTATGGGGGTTTAATAATTTTTTTTGATATGGCAACTTTTTTCCTAAGACTAGATTGTTGAATAAGTATGGTGCTAATTGCATGGTGGCATTGTATTAGTCAAAACAAGATCCTCTATAACTTTTTCTAAGTGCTCTTCCAGATGAGATTACAAATATGCAGAGGAAAATGCTCAAAGTAATTCTATTCCATGTTACCTTTTTTTTTTCTTTCGACTGGAAAGAGAAGCACAGTGATACAGAGTTATGAAGACATAATTTTTGCTAAGAAATGAACTGAGATGATCTGCTGTTGTGGGGTTAAGGGAGGTGGCATAGCAGTCTCAAAAAAGGTAAGAGTGAATCTTACATAGGATAAATAATAAGCCCAGAGAGACATATTGGAAGAATAATTTCATCAAACTCAGCCGAGTCCAAGTGTGTGTCATTGCTGAGGGCAGGGCAGGACGCAGGTGGGGTGCTTCAGTTTCCCAGGCAATAGATTCATCTGTTACAACATCACTGAAATCTGCCAAGACCAGAGCATTGTTGGAACTTAAAAGGCACAAGCTTCCCCAGCCCGTCTAATCTAATGTGCCTTTGAGCATAAAATGCAAGAGGGAGGGGAAAAAATGGGAGGAGTCCTTTGAGAGACAGGGGCAAGCAGAAAAACACAAGCTGGAAAGAGCAGAAGAGGTTTCTGAAAAAGTGACTAAAATTCCTGAGAAAATAAAATCACTTTGGATCAAGAAGAAAACTGAGCTACTATCTCTCAGGGTGAACTGAAAATTCAAAGCAGGGCATATTAACACAAAATCTATGATGGAGGGAGGAACAGTGGGGGGAAAGGAAAGGAAAGGAAAACCTGGCAAAAAGAAGAACAGGTGGGGATTCAGCATAAGCTTCTGCCCTCAGTTTCTTGGCAGTATCGTGACACCATGGTGGATGGCTGGGGTGAGTTAAAGAGCAACAGCAGGATGTAAACATGTGTGTGCAGTGCTGCTAGGCAGGTGCAGAGGACAGAGCACAGCCTGGCTGTCAGTGAGAGGTGAGGGTGCAGTTGATGCTGTCACTGTCAAATCATACACAGTCCACAGAGGATGTCAGTGGGGAACGGATGGTGGGTGGCAGGATGGTGGTGAAGAATATGAGAAATAAAAGAGCACAGCTGGAGAGGGTGGGAGAGAGAGGCAGTCAGGAGAGAAAGCCATTTCTGCTGGGACAATTGCCCATGGCTCTGGCTAAGAAAGTTCTCTCCACATGCTGATAGAGGAGGAATCCCCGAATCCCCTCTTCATTTGAGTTCTCTTGAGTCTAACGTTACCTCCAGGCAGCAGGAGGTTTCCCTGAGGCAAATGCAGATACAGGGAGGCAGTAGTGGAACTGGACTTCAGTGCAGGAGGTCATGGGGAGACACAAGAGGGAACACCCAGCAGAAGCTAAGCAGAGCTGATGGGGAGGGAATAAAGCAGCCCATATTCAGGAAGCACCATTTTCCCAGGGGCACAGGAGATGGAGGAAAAGGGGAGAGAGGTTGTAGGGAAGACATCTCTGTCAGGGCACAGATAGAAAGAGATTTACAGGAGATAGGAAAGAAAGTACAGACATTGTGAAATAAAGCTGAGGAAAAAAGGAAACTAATCCTGTGCCAGGAGCAGGCAGAGGTCAGCAGCAAGAGAGGACTGGAAAGAGGGACAGAGCTGTGGAAGCCTTTGATCAAGGGCTTTAAGCAAAGGGTTTGAAACAAAGAGGGAGTGCAATTCAGGCAGATCGGTACCCTGATGGTCTGCTTGTGCTATGGGCTCACTGGCTGGGGCAGGGAAATACTGCCTGCATCCAGCATTGTGGCACAGGACTGTCACTGTTTGTTGCCCTATTAATGCTTTTACCAAGTACTTCTGGGATTGGAGCAGCATCTGCTTCTTCCAGGGCCACTTACTGAACACCAAATGAATCCCACTTTAATCCCACTTCATTTTGTCATCAGCCATAATATCTGCAATGTCAGATCAGCCTTAAATAGGTGTCCTGGTAACATTTGCCATAGTAGATGCTACTTAAATAGATGTTTTGTGCAGAGCAACCTTTTTCCTTAGCAGTTTCTGCAGTGCAGGTTGGTGAGCAGAATTTCTGAGTTTCATT
Organism: Empidonax traillii; assembly: GCF_003031625.1. Lineage (NCBI taxonomy): Eukaryota > Metazoa > Chordata > Aves > Passeriformes > Tyrannidae > Empidonax > Empidonax traillii. Next base: position 314,461 of record NW_020955473.1, on the reverse strand, counting down.
TCTGCTTTCTGCTTCTTGTAGATTTATGCACTTTACACTCTGGCCTCAGGCAGATTGTGTAGGAAGAGCACCGGTCTCAGATGCCTGTGTACAGGGCATTGGAATTATGCCTCTTTTCTATGACACTACCCCATAATTTAAAAGTAAAGTTCCCTTTAAGTGTTTACACTCATCATAAGTAGTAACCCAACAGGAGACATAGCCTTGAATTTTCAATTAAAACTCTTTTCCAATAAAAAATAACTTGCAATTTCCAGGGACAAATTAAAACTTTGCTGAAGTTGTACAGCTCTGCACAGTTCCATGGTTGCTGGACAAAATCCCTGGGAGCATCCCTCCACCTTCCAGACATCACAGTCACTTTACTGAACGATGGGAGGAAGAGTTAGGGATGATGGTGTGTTGGGAGAGTTGCTGAGAAACACACCACGAAAGCAGAAGTAGTAGGAGAGGAGCCAGGGGGGATGGAGCAGCTCCCTTGTGCAGAGCCAAGCAATTCCTCTTGCTGGAGAAGCAGGAAATGCTTCAGCTGCTGCAATTGGACTAGTGTTCCTTGGAGTGTTTCTATCCCAGTCCCCTTGCTGGTTCTTCTCGCATACCAGTGCTCTGCTTCGTGCCCGTGTTTGTCCCGTGTGGTCCTGGGCACTGGCTGTGGTGGGCCCTGCTGGTACTGCACCCCCACCTCCAAGGTAAGGGGCGGTAGAACCTGGACCTCAGAGCAGAGCCAGAAATAGGGAAGCCAGTTATCTGAATCACAGCGTCCCAATTTAGCCTCTCCTGATCACATGCCGTCTGCTCCCTGACAGCCTCGCGCTGATGTTACAGACATCAGCAGAGCCCTGCTCGGAGGCTGTGCCTTCCAGTCAGAAGTAGAGTCATGAGCTGGAAAAAAAGCAAATACAAGCTAAAATTGCAACATCTTGAGGCAAAGAGAAATAACTAAGAAAAAAAAAACCCAACACCTGATGGGGAGGGATGGCTCTAATGCTCTGTTTCATCTTATATAAAAGCTCTTTCTCAGCTGTCCCAATTTAAAAGTGTGGGTGAGGGTTTAGTCATGGTAAAACTGACATCTCTGAGTTTGCTGTTGTTTGTCACATTGCTGAAATGAGGTTCAATTATAATGGGAAGGAGACACTGGTAATGACTGGGGTCCATATATTCAGAGCAGAAAAGAGAAAAGATTGCTGAGGGAAACAGCATAAGCCCAGAAAACAACTATAGTTGCTGTATCAAACCAAATGTTTGCAGTATATTTTATTGAAGGCAAATATGTTCTGCAGCACTGTTTCCAGAGAACTGCTTCTTTCCTTCTAGGATGACTGCATATTGGTCAACATCCTCTAAGCCCGGTGGTGGTGCCAGACAGGTCAAGGCACTGACTCTACTCTGACAGTGAAGCTGAGGCACCAAGGGTCTGCCCCCCTCCAGCTCTCAAGAGCTGGGTCTCATGCAGCACCATGGCAGGCTGACCTCACCATGCTCCCCAGCATCTCAGTCCCTTGGGACTCACCTTGCATGTGCCCTGCATACCTCCAGGGTTCCCACAGGGAAGCTCTGGTACAGAGATGGGGGCAGCCACCATCTGCTTGTGGGACCATCAGTGACCAAGACGAGATACATCAGTCAGTTCACAGTGAGTCTTGCCGGTGATGGACAGACACCAGAGGCACAACTCCCTTCCAGCTGGGCTTTATCTCTTCCTCATTTACAATGATGAAGGTGGTGTAGGACTTCCCACAGTGTTTGGTCATGAGGATGGGGCAGCTCTTCTGCACTAGTTCTTTCTGGTAAAGGAGCAGCAAGCAGAAGCTCCAGTGGCCTGCCCTCCTGGGGTTAAGAAAACTCAAAAACCCAAAAGGGAAGTGAAACCACCCTTTCTAGAACATGGAAATGCTGAGGAGGTGTTTCATGCTCCAGCAGCCAGAGAGGTTCAAAGGGCAACAGAAATCCCCCAGTGTGTCAGCTAACAGCAGCAGTAGGTGAGGGAGAAGGGGCAGCACTGCAGACACCAGAAGGAAGCAGCTGGCAGGCAGCTGAGGGAGTGATGAGGAGCCACTTAGTTCCTGCTGGCACCAAGGAAGGGAACAAGGGACAGGAAGAGTGTCCCAAGATAGGGAGAAAAGGGCACAGTGCAGCAAGACAGCGACTCACAGCCAGCCTCAAACACCCAGAGAGGAATGGAGTGGGATGTGTAAGAACTGCACTGTAACTGTCCTGGGAGAGGTCAGGATCAGGCCTCCCTCTGGAATCCCTGCAACAATTTTTTCAAATTTTGACTGTAATCCCTTGTTCTGCTTGTAGTCTCCCCACAAAAGGGGTTCTTAGCAATGCTACAGGATATGTCCACAAGGAAAAGTTTCCAGCATAGGTCTTTTAATTAATGTTTCCTGAAAATCATATGTTATAGTACAGTGCAACATTTAGAACAGAAGAGGCACCTAAACCAAAAAGCATAACAGAGGTTTTTGGTGCAATGACCAAATTACAATGACTGCAAGGACATGGGCCTGAGATCCGAAGGCAAAACAATATGCAATTTTTTTTGTTGTTGTTGTTTTTTTTTAAATCAAAGGTAACAAAGGCAAAGAAAGGGACCTCTGGAAGGAATACTTTTTGCATTAACAGATTAAAAGTAATAACAACCAGCTGGAGAATGAAAGATCTCAAATTTATGTAGAGATTGTCAAGCTACTCAGACACAGCATGCCAAGAAGATAAACCTCTCTCTTCCAGGTCAAGTTACTGCCAGGTAAATTATGCCTAAGCCATATTTGTAAGAAGCAATAGTGACCTCGCATGGCTTTCTAAATTATTCCAGCAGACTGTGATCCCAGATCTTGTTATTACCTTGATGGAATAATCTAAATTCAAATCAGGCAATCATGTCTGAATGCCAAAGCACTCCTGTTCTCCTAGAAATGAAACTTCATTACATGATGGGAAAGTTGTTGACATGGGCTGGGAAACAGGAAATACTGTTCAACCCTTGAAGGATCCTGAGAGGCCATGAACAGGGGCTGATCCAAGGATCTAATACTTACTTTGCATCTAATATTTTCAGTACCAGTGATCTCTTTGCAATCGACTTAGGACAGGGAAGGAGTGATACTAGACCTCTGACAAAATTTTTGGGCAGCATTTTGGACAGGAGTGTCTATTTGAAAGAAAATTATGATTTTCACAGCTCTTTTGATGTAACAGACAGGTTATTTCCTTTCCAAGGCATCAGTAACTGTTCATTTTAGGCACCAAATATAGGAAATATAGTTCCCAGGAAAACTCCCTTTCTGTCCTCCATGGCCCTATTACAAAGCTCTTACAGGGATCCTTCCAAATGGGAAGCAGCACTCTCCCACACTCTGACTTACAGAAAAGCCATTCTTCTGTGGAAAATACAAGGCAAAATTTCCTACTAATGCCATATAGCAGTACTACAGTCTTGGGGGTTAAGGCTTGCTGAGCATCCAAGGCCAAGATGTGAGCGAGGCATCTTTCTCTACCAGTGTCCCCAGAACAAGAAAGATGTATTTTAACAGCTGCAAAGTAGACAACTCTCCAGTATAATCAGAGCTCACAGTCAGAGTGAGATTATTCCAACCAACTGCAGTGATGGTGATGATGTGGATAGTACTTAAACTTCCAGCCAGGAAGCTCATGAGCACAGAGTGCTTCAAGTCAGTACCAGTGTGACTACAGCCATCTCCTGGTTAGCACTAAAACTTGCTCCAGCTTGAGCTTGGTTCTGGAGCTCCAGATCCAGAGTGTCATTGTACATGGGGCGCTGCCAAATCAGCCCACGTCACATGTTCGACAGGAGCTCCAGGCAGTCTGCAGCAAAGTGGGGGATAAAAACCTTAGACAGCGTTTGTAGATGCTCAGGTCTGTTCACAGCTCTTTGGCAGAGTCTGAACACACACTGGAGCCACAAAACCACTCCGAGCAGGGTGCCTGCCTGAGAAACTGCCTGCCAAATAGCTGCTCACGTTGCAGTAAGTGTGCACAGGGTTTACTTTATAAGAAACCTGTGCGTGACTGCCTGTGGAGGAAGGGGAGAGGGCTTGAGGTCACCCTTTATTCAGAAAGGAAGATGCTGAAGAAAGTCAGTGCTGCGTGTGCAGCTTTCCACCACCTCTGAAAAGCATTCCTGAAAGCTGACACTGCCAGTAATTTTTTGTTTTGTTCCAAGGTGTTCATACTTCAGATGGCGACATTTTGACATTCACATCCATTATGTGAACGGATTGCGGAAATAACTCAGCTCTTACTCTGTCTGTGATATTAATCCCCAGCTGCTGGCTGCAGCACAGAGCCTGCCTCGGACAGCAGGCACCCCGAGTGGCTCAGCAGCTCCCCAACCCCTGCTGTGCTTGGCCCCAAGGAAGGCAAAGGAGCATTTCCAAAATCCGGCTTTCCCTGCTTCAAAATCTGAATCCAAGTTGGCACATTTGATCTTTCCTCCGTGCTGTGCAGCCACAGGTGCTTGGGGTGAAATATAAGGCCTTTAACGTGAGCATTGTGATAATATAATATCACGTCATGAGAACCTGGCGGGCTTCATTAAAATTGTACAAATGAGAAAGGAGACAGCAAATTAAGATCCACAGCTCTTGTTCACATGGCAAAACATCCTTAGCTTTGAGGTGGGAGACACTGTTACCTTTTACACTCTGTTGGCTTTTAGTGCTGGTGTTTTTAATACACAGGCTGTAAGTTGGTTCAGAAAATACAAACTGTGGTAATTGCTCCAGAGCTCAGTTCATCATTCCTTGGAACAGATGTCACTGGGGAGGGAACCTGCCGAAGGAGAAGGGGAGGAGTGATGGAAAGGACTGGGGAGAGGAGCAGAAAATCTGAGTAATTTTGCGTGAATGAAATGGGTTACCCATCTGGACACAGAAAGAGGACTGGCAGTGCCACGATGCCTGGTACTCGCTTTTACCAGCAGTCACTTATATAGTCAACAGCATTGAGGAGAAAACATATCAGATGGGGGATACATCAAAGGCTGAAAAACAAATGCTCCCTTTGCTTAAGCATTCCCACAGTTTAAACCTTGCCTGGCTGCAAAAAGCAAAGGTGATGCGTTTTCTTTCTGTCTGTCTTCCTTTGGGATGGGAGGAAAAAACAAGGGAGGAAGACCTGAAGTGGAAAAACAAAACAGAGCAAAAAAAAGCCTCCTTGGAGCCATATGTGTGAATGCTGCCGAGGAGAGCAAAGACACGCTGACAAAACAAGCCAGGAATGCTGAGGCCTGAGTTCTGAAACACATACGGTTTATGTTGTTCTTACCACAAACCAAAAATATGTTCCCATTTGAAATGGTTGAATCCACAGCTGTTTTAAAATCCCTTGGTACTTCTGAGACAAATGATCCAAGTCAGACTGTGCTAACAGGGTCAGTTTTAGAGCCAAGCGAGAGCTGTGACTGATGCAGAATCACTGCAGCTCCATCCCTTTCCACATCAATCATAGCTCAATGAAAATCCTGTGGGGCTGTCGGGCTCTCTTACAATATTGTTTACATTAGAAGATGATGTAAAGCTCCTCCAGCAAAACTGCGCTGCTGGATTATGATCTTCACTAACAGTAAAAGAGCTTAAGTTGCAGCTGCAGGACAGCACAGAGAGATGCAGGCACCTACCCCTGAATTTACATCTACAAAAGCAGTCATTAATGTTTCATAAAATATACCCATTGATTCATCTCTGCAGGCAAATTCTCTCCCTTTAAACCAATTATTATAAAGCACCTTGGGGTGAGTCTACATTCTAGGTGCTCTATAAAGTAACCACCTTGTATTGCCATAAAAGCCGAAATGGCTTTAATCCATTTCCTCACAATAGCAGTTTTAATTCACTCCGAGAGGGCTGGCTGTCAAGAAAATAGTATTTTTCTCAGATTCACACCTGAGGTCAAAGCCTTGCCCTCTATGCCAGAGCTAATAAATCACGATTCTTTTTTCTTGCTCCTTTTGAACAGCGAGGACAGTCTCTTGCAGAAAGACAAAAAAAAAAAGGGTCTTTGCAGGAGCCCACGAAGCATCGTGGGGGAGGGATGTGTCAAAAGTCCCAGCAGCATCCCATAATCACGTACCAGAGAGGGCAGGCTTGCAGCTGTGCTGGGCCTTGAAAAGAAAGGCTCAGCACCTGTTTACTCTTGACTGGAAGGTCTCAAGTTATGGCTGTAATGCTCTAATACACCCCATTAAATATTTGCATATTAAACATACTGAAAATAAAACCTTTTTGAAGCGACAGGGAGTGAATAGCATTGCAGTCTCTCCCAGTCTCCACGGGTCCCTCTAATTGGTCCCTCTCATCCTGACATTTGATTGCTCTACAGACGGGGTAGGTTTTAAAGCAGAAATTCCCCAGGCATTCCGGTGGTGCAGAGCAGCCACTGCTCACAGACAAAGCCCTGGCAGTTGCATCACAGGAATCTGGTTGCTTGCATCATTTGCCCCAACCAAGGAGAGGAGACTGGACAGTCTCACGCAGTGTCAACAGGAGCAATTGCAGCAGGTCATGATCTCTCTTCAGCCCAGCTTTCCCACCATTAACATCCCTTCCCCAAACCAAGGAGAAGTCTGAAATCCAGAAGTATTCCCTTTTACCTACAGACTCTGCCTTCATCACCTGAGCCTCTGTGAAACCTCCTAACCACCACAGCTCCTGCTGTAACCAGAGCCAGAAAAAAACATTCTCTGGGCTGCTCAATGAGATGCCAAGGTGCCCACAGAGCCTGCTGCCATCAGCCACCCAACAGCTCTTCCTGCTCAGCAGACCATGCTTCTGGCATTCCTGCACACTAGCAAAGTGCCCTGTACTGGTGACAGCAGATGGAATTGGGTCTTGCTCAGTGTTTGAGCACTTGGACAACCCATGTAGTGCTGGAGAGCAGCCATGGGGCTGGGAAGCACTCGCAGTAATGGGAGTTGGAGAGCACTGGCAGCAATGGAAGCATCCATACCAAAGTGCTGGAGGTTCCTCCATCCCCTGGACAGTGCTGTTGGGATGAATGCTCTGTTTCATGGCACTGCAGTGTCTCAAGCCTGGGGACAACAGGAAATGTGGTCAGTCACACCAGCCATGTTGCCATGCTCATTTGGCAGACTCAGCTGAAGTCAGGCCTTGCATGTGGTTTCAGAGGTAGTTGATGTCTGGTTTGATATTACGTTGACATGGTCTGTTTTCAGTTGTGGTTTCAAGCGCTGGCCTCACAAGTGCTCCTGCCTGTACAGAGTGCTTTTCATTCAGGAAGAGTGGCAGCAGGGGCTCCCTCAGCTCATAGTCTGGGTCTGGACAAACATTAGGAGAATATTTAAGAAAAGGCGTCTCTGCCTGGAGTGTGAGCGGTTGTTTGGGACTATCCGGCTCTCCAGACTGCATGTGAACTGAAACACTGGCCCTGCAGGGCTCAGGAGAATCATAGAATCACAGAATCATAGAATAGATTGGGTTGGAAAAGACCTCCAAGATCATCAAGTCCAACCCCTGATCCAACTCCAATTACTATATCATGGCACTAAGGGCCACATCCAATCTCTGCTTGAAAACCTCCAGGGATGGTGAATCCACCACCTCTCTGGGTAGGCTGTTCCAATGCTTGATTACCCTCTCTGTAAAGAATTTCTTCCTAACATCTAACCTAAACCTCCCCTGGCAGAGCTTGAG